>NC_091155.1:24746932-24936932 GCF_040958095.1 Procambarus clarkii
TAGTTTCGGTGTGTGTTTGGAGGGTCCCAGAGTGTTTATAGTGATTAATGAGCTCGTTTAAACTAACCTCTCACATGAGGTAAGGCTGGTGAGTAATTTGTGGTTTTTTCGACTCGCTTTAAGCGCTGACTCTCCGGGGTAGAGTGACGAAAGTTTTGCATTGTGAGTCATTACGCTAGGGTGGGGGAGGCGGCCTACGCTTCTCTGGGGAGTTTTGTTACGCATTCATGGGGAGTTTTAGCCATCAGGACGTTGACTATCACAGCGTCGACTATCACAGCGTCGACTACCACAGCGGCGACTACAACAGCGGCGACTACTACAGCGTCGACTACCAGAACGTCGACTACTACAGCGTCGACTACCACAGCGACGACTACTAGAGCGTCGACTACCACAGCGGCGACTACCACAGCGGCGACTACTACAGCGTCGACTACTACAGCGTCGACTACTACAGCGTCGACTACTAGAGCGTCGACTACCAGAGCGTTGACTATCACAGCGTCGACTACCAGAGCGTCGACTACCACAGCGTCGACTACCACAGCGACGACTACTAGAGCGTCGACTACCAGAGCGTCGACCATCACAGCGTCGACCACCACAGCGTCGACCACAGCGTCGACCACAGCGTTGACCATACCATCGACCACAGCGTCGACCACACCGTCGACCATACCGTCGACCACACCGTCGACCACAGCGCCGACCACCACAGCGTCGACCACCACAGCGTCGACCACAGCGTCGACCATACCGTCGACCATACCGTTGACCACACCGTCGACCACAGCGTCGACCATACCGTCGACCACACCGTCGACCATACCGTCGACCACACCGTCGACCACAGCGTCGACCATACCGTCGACCACAGCACGCAGTAATATGACCTGAACGCCTAATTTACTCCCCGCTGCCCTGGAGAGTTCTCAAAGAAATGCCATTACCATTGTCAGTCTTGTCCTCACAAAACCCTTAAGGAATCCAAGCATCAATGACCGTAGCGCGGAGTCCGTTAGAGGTGGACAGTGTACCTGTGTACCTGTGTGTGTACCTGTGTGTGTGTGTGTGTACCTGTGTGTGTGTACCTGTGTGTGTGTGTACCTGTGTGTGTGTACCTGTGTGTGTGTGTACCTGTGTGTGTACCTGTGTGTGTGTGTGTGTGTACCTGTGTGTGTACCTCTGTGTGTACCTGTGTGTGTACCTGTGTGTGTACCTGTGTGTGTATCTGTGTGTGTGTGTGTGTACCTGTGTGTGTGTGTGTACATGTGTGTGTGTGTGTGTACCTGTGTATGTGCCTGTGTGTGTGTGTGTATCTGTGTGAGTGTACCTGTGTACCTGAATGTACCTTAGTATACTTTGTGTGAATTGTACCAATGAGAACTTAATTAGTGCTCCTGAATGAATGCTGATGTAACTATCGTTTATATATACTAATAATAATAATAATAATAATAATAATAATAATTATAATAATTATTGTGGTCGGGGACAGGAAGCCTGTGACTATATATCCTTTAGGCTCGTATCTTGGCTCATATATTCCAAGGTTCGAACTACTAAACCTGGTTCCTCAGGATGCAACCCCACAACAGTTGCTTAACTCAGAGGGGTACCTATTTACTGTTAGGTGAATAGGTGAATTAGGTGAAAGGAAACGTTTCCAACCATTTCTGTACCGCAGGGGAATCGAACCCGGGATTCTCAGTTGTAGTTGAGAATGAAGCCAACTGTGCTACGAGACGGTGTTTCTGTGTGTGTTAGGCAAATAGGCTGTCACATAGGAGACTTGGGACCACTTGTGTACGACCAGGTCAGGCAAGAGTCCTATGTACGACCAGATCAGGCAAGAGTCCTGGGTACGACCAGATCAGGCAAGAGTCCTAGGTACGACCAGGTCAGGCAAGAGTCCTGGGTACGACCTGGTCCGGCAAGAGTCCTGAGTACGACCAGGTCAGGCAAGAGTCCTGGGTACGACCTGGTCCGGCAAGAGTCCTGAGTACGACCAGGTCAGGCAAGAGTCCTGGGTACGACCAGGTCAGGTTGTACAAGAGTCGTCAAGAGTCCTGGGGGACCACTAGTGCACGACCAGGTCAGGCAAGAGTCCTGGGGGACCACTAGTGTACGACCAGGTCAGGTAAAATCAATAACATTATTGCATTTATGTTATTATTTAGCAAGAAACTAGTCATTGAGGACAGAACTGAGTCACTTTTATCCCGTGATTAGTGTCGAGAGTATAGTAATGCCCTACCTGATGATACCCGGCCTGATATCCTGCCTGATGATGATGATTGGCGTATGCCCAACACCAATGATGCCCGGACGTTATGATTGGCAAGAAGACTCAATAACGCCCAATCAACATTTACCGATTGTCTCACCCACAGATGCCACAACCCCTACGCGCTTCATACCTTCCAAATTCGGATGTATTTCCGAAAAACATATACAAAATAATACTAAACAAACGATAGTTTTACAATATATTTAGATATCGTTTGGGAGAGTTGCGTGGTGAGGGGAGATGTCTGGATAGAGGGTCCATCTCCTCTGGGAGTGAACGATCCCCTTGTGGTGTAAAGACTAAAGCCTCGCATTCTTCAGCTGGACATAAGAGGCTATTGATTTATAATACGTCCACTTCAACTCCCCTTATTTCTTCTCGTTGATCAAGGACAAATCTCAACAAGCTTCGCTTTCTGAAGCCTAATGGTAAGACATGTGCTTACGACATACCAGAAATAGACTCTGAGAGTGTGAGAGGGAGAGAGACTCCGATTCTTAGAAATGCGCGCGACGTAAAAGGTTTCAATTCCGTATTGTCTCCGTCCACCGTGACCAATAGGGAGATAAAGCGTTCGAAACGGCGTGGAAGTTGCCCGAAGCGGGTGATCGGCTCTTGTCACATCTCGAACCGTAATCCATAAGTTTACAAATAACGTCAGACAGACGCCACCCAACACAGGTAGTGGTCACCCAACACAGGTAGTGGTCACCCACCACAGGTAGTGGTCACCCACCACAGGTAGTCCTGAAGGGTGTCACTGGCTGAGCTGAAGGGAGGGAGGTGAGGTGGTGGGGTCAAGATAGTGGTATCCAATACCAAAGGTGGCGCAATAGGGGCGATATTCACGGGATATAGCACGAGAAAACTCTATTCCCTGCGAGAGGGTGGTGTCGAGGGCTTATAAGCCTCTCGTCTCGTCAGGTTGTGTCAGTGACGACATTAGAATATTTAGACGTAGATTTTCAACTTCAGATTTATTATTTTTGTGTGTAATGCGGGAGTGGGTGGGCGTGGGAACATGGGAGAGGATTGGGAACATGGGAGGGGGATGATTGGGAACATGGGAGGGGATGATTGGGAACATGGGAGGGGATGATTGGGAACATGGGAGAGGATGATTGGGAACATGGGAGGGGATGATTGGGAACATGGGAGGGGGAGAAAAGAAGAATAAGTGGAAGGGTCGAAGAGGAATGGCGTTTTTCATTAATACATAATAATAAAAATAATTATAATAATATAAAATCAATAATAATAATAATAATAATAATATGAAAATTAATATGAATAAATCAAAGGAAATCTAACAAAAAGTCTAAATGGACCACAAAAGTCAATCACCCTGACAGAGTAATTCTCGGTCACTATTATAACAACATCTTAAGCTCCAGTCTTCGAAAATAATTCCATCCAGTCACTTGACTGCCTCTCTCTCTCTCTGGACGAGCCCAACCACTTCTGCTGGACGGTAGAGCAACGATCTCGCTTCATGCAGATCGGCGTTCAATCTCCGACCGTCCACAAGTGGTTGGGCACCATTCCTTCCCCCGTCCCATCCCAAATCCTTATCCTCATCCCCAGTGCTATATAGTCGTAATGGCTTGGCGCTTTCCCCTTCATAACTCCCTCTCTCTAGACAAAGGTTCGTGAACAGATTCTCTTATATGCTATATAAGAATATACAAATAATTCATACTGCAGAGGGCCTATTGGTCCATACAAGATAACTCCTATTTATGTCCACCCAAACTCATGCCAATATATAGCTAACCTACGCTTGAAACAATACAGTGAGCCCAAATCTATTACGTTACTCGGAGACTTGTTCCAAAATATCAACAAACCTGATTCCAAACCAGTATTTACCCAGGTCATTCCTATAGCTAAACAACTCCAATATATATTCATGACTGTGGTCCAATACTATGTCTAGATGAGCAACTAGATGAGTTACTCATCAGTCTCAGCGCTTTATTCATCGCTTTGTAGTGGGCATGCAGATTTTTTCTAACCATTTTGCTAGGGTCTGATGTCAACTGATGTCAACTGATGTCAACTGATGTCAAAGAATACCTAGTCATCTGTTTGCTGCTGTCATCCGTCTGTGCCTCTCGCAGCCGTCACCCACCATTGTCATCCGTCTATGCTCCTAGTAGCCGTCACCCAATCAAGTGTAGGCCGTGTCTCCTTTGACCCACAAGGCTACACATCCACCCTCATCCATCAAGCGACCAAGGGGAGAGCGAATATAACACAAGTGCGTGATGAAAGGGCTGAAAGAGGGAGGAGAAACCGAAGTAGAGAAACGTAATTGATGAGGAGAGAAAGGAGAGGCTCCGCCATTTATGGAGGGAGAGAGAGAGAGAGAGAGAGAGAGAGAGAGAGAGAGAGAGAGAGAGAGAGAGAGAGAGAGAGAGAGAGAGAGAGAGATATTGACAAATAAAACAGAAATACAGAATTCCACAGACAGATACAAAGAAATACATATACACCCATCGGCATAACTCGTGTCCGGTTGTAGGGTGGAACAGAAGAACGAGAGGATAGAAGAGACAAGGGAGGAAAGGGAATTACGAGAGAGAGGGAGGAGAGGAAGGAACAGGGAAAGAGCAGAGGGGGAATGTAAACAGGTAACAAGGGGTGCAGGCAGGCAGGTAGAAGCACAGGTATTTTCCCACACTTGTCACCGGCTCGTCAGGACACGGAGCAGAGGGTGTCATGAATACAGGGCCTCCGTGGTGGACACCGGGGATACATTTCACCGCTTGCTTATTACAGACAACAATACTCGCTCGCCTGCACTCATTGTTCCCACTCGTGTATTGTATTCATATGAATGAGTGTTGCCACTCCACACCTGAATTAGGCAGGGAAATGGAATCTCGGTTTTTTTTTTTCTCTGTGGCTGCGGCCTGGGAAACAGGGGGGAGGGTTGATGGGGTGGGGGGGGGGGGGAGTAATATATATAATATTTTCTCTTCTGTTTTCGAAATGTTTAATTCTGATTCAGGTCCCGTTTTCTTAAATTTGGGACAGTTAAAAAGAGAGATGAATAAATAAATAATTCCATTTATATATATATATATATATATATATATATATATATATATATATATATATATATATATATATATATATATATATATATATATATGCACTTTGGTTACAATTTTGTTTACATGAACACAATAAGCAGGTGGAACAAAAATTTAGTGACAAGGAAAATTACATTATCAACACAGGTAATGATGACAGTCTGCCAATGTCTGATTAGAATTTCCTAAAATATTGTTACTTAATTACTTATAAAGACACACTGGCAATACGTCTTACACTTCAACGCAGTGTAAACTTCTGGGTAAACTTGGAATCCTAATTTTATGTTTACCTTCGACAAACCGGGGAATTAAACAGTTCACTTTCGAACCCTTAATTTAGATGAAGTCCTGAGAGTGAACCATGTGTGTGTGTCACTGAGCTTCTATTGTTAATCCAAGCACACTTTGAACATCCCTTTTGAATTGCGTGATAGAAACAAGGCAGTTACAAGAGAATACAGTCCAGCCAAAGTATTCAATGGCGTTGTATAAATCCCCATGAACACGACTGGAGACTGAGTCCCACAAGCAACAAAGGAACAAAAGATAGAATGTAAGCAAAACAAATGATTAACGGTTGCCAATTAAACATGATGTTAATTTTATCATTTCCCCTTCCTCCTCCTCGTCCTCCCATCTCCCCCATCTTTCCCTTCCCCCCTCACTCCCTTTCTTCCCCTCCAACCTCCAACAGATAGTCATTTCCATTTATATGAAATCCCTTTTATACATTCTGCAATGCTTATAACGATGCAAATGCACCTACTGCATACAACAGAGACCTAATCATATAAGACCTCAGTGGGTCTTACAACCTGCAAGACCCATTGAATCGTGCAGACTGCAAGACCTGCAGTCTCATTGATTACATATATACATTTCCTACACTTTTCACCAACCAGGATGTTTAGGTCGAGATAAGCCAAGCCACACAGGGAAGTGACGACGTTTCGGTCCGTCTTGGACCCACGACAAGAAAGTGACGACGTTTCGGTCCGTCTTGGACCATTAGCAAGTTTAGGACGGGCCGAAACTTCGTCACTTTCGCTTCACATGTGAACATTTGGTTGTTATAGTGTTTAGCCTCGTTATTTTCACTTAATTTCTTCATTCATCTGGAATCTAGATACAAGCCGGTCGTTAATATAGAATAATAAGGGTTAATAGGGATTAATAGAGGTTTATCGGGGTTATTAATAGGGGTTAACAGGGGTTACAGGCCTATGATGGACCAATCGTGTTATCGCTGGAAAACATTTCCTGAATTATGCCCCATACAGACAGTTTCAAAATAAGGAGAAAATGTAAATTACCAATAACTTAAGAATATTATATGTTCGGAAATTATTGGTAATTTACATATAGCAATGTATTCTGAAATCATAAATAATTTCAGAATAGTATATATAAATTAAAGGGGGGACTATGTTATGTTTAACTAATCCGTGATATGGGATTTGAATAATTATAATTTTTAACACATTCAACGTTTTGGCAAATTTCTGTTGGAGACAAAAATTAAGGTTTGATGGAACCTTTGGCTCAGGCGGTGTGATGGACCCCCGTTTTGATAGACATAATTAAGATGGTCATGTCTAAGAGTATCTTTTTCGTTCTCCTGGAAGCTTAGACAAGTTTGAGCATCTTTTCCACTTCCTGTTTTGATCACTAGATTCAACAATGTCAACTGTAAATCAGGATTATTTTGTCTTTCGTAGCGTGCATGTGTTTTAGAGACTTCCGGTCTTGTTAAGGAAATCTGTTACTTAATAATAATAATAATAATAATAATAATAATAATAATAATAATAATAATAATAATAATAATAATAATAAATTTGATTTACATGTACATTTGAGACATGATACAATGAGGGAAATCGTATCATGGAGTATCGTATGTACAAATGGTAATTATGTATATAAATCCCATAACTAAAAAAAGAGCAATTGAGCCATACGTAGCCACAAGGGTAGAGAGAGAGAAGGTCTTGCACCCCATGTAACGTTAGCAAGCAAGTCTTTCAATGCAGAATATATCTGAATCTGTCATTGAGCTTGAGATGTGCACGAATGCTACCACCAGGGAGTATATGGGAGGGTGTGAGAGGGGTAGTGAGAGAGGTAGTGAGAGAGAGGACTACTGTAGGAGAGAGGTGGATTCAGTCAGAGGATTCATCCAAGCAACAATGAGGAGGGAAAGGCCTCTCCTACAAATTTTTAAGACATTTAAACCGGCTGGTTAGTCGGATTTAAATCGAGGTAGGAGCTATGAATCCCCTTATTGATATCGTGCAATTTTTCACGCCACACAACAACGGTAGGCTTAGGAATGAGGTATGAACGATGCCATAGAGTCGGTTCTCCTTTTATTGCTCACAAACATCTATGCAATCATACCTAAATCATAAACATGTACCTTCGATATCTTCGCCTGCACACTAGGGGAACATAGCGATATCTTAACATCTAAATTGATTGAAGATAGGCTCAGGTGAGGAGTAAAATGAGGGGCACAGACAGACGGCAAGAGCTAGGCCTAGCCGCAGGGGGTATGGCGGCCCGCGTGACAGAGGCAGAAGAGGTCGGGCCTAACTTTATTTCACGCACTTTTAACTATCAATCACAGGATGAGCATGGCCACCGGCCTCAATGGTCATCTCTCAGTGCATTGTTCTACATCTCACCTGAGTCAACGGGTATGCAAATATTCCAAGGCGGATATCAAGGCGGGTTACCCCTGAACGCGTAAGAAAGCAAGGGTCCGTGTAGCTAGGCTACATGAATCTTAGTCCAGTCTGGCGAAGCTTATATCCTGTCTCTGTGAACCTCAGCTTGATTTTGTGAATCCTAGTCTAATGTTGTATGTCCTTGGGAGCCGGTGGCTGAACGGACAGAACACTGTACGCGTGATCCTGTGGTCCCGGGTTCGATCACGGGCGCCGGTGAGAAACGATGGGCAGAGTTTCTTTCACCCTGATGTTCCTGTTGCCTAGCAGTAAATAGGTACCTGGGAGTTAGTCAGCTGTCACGGGCTGCTTCCTGGGGGTGAAGGCCTGATCGAGGACCGGACCGCGGGGACACTAAAGCCCCGAAATCATCTCAAGATAACCTAACTTAACCAAGTGATCCTAGTCTAGCTATGGTAAACCCAAGCTTTATAACGCCCCACAGAAGGTGAATGTATGTCCCATAAACACTCTACAGTATTGGAGACAAAACATCAACCCTCATTGCTTTAGCTTGCAAATTCATGCCAAATACTGTAAATACCAGCTTGACCCAGTAACACTATCCTAGTTGTGATAAATTCTAGCTTTATCTAACGCGTCGTAGCCAAATATGATTAATTATAGCTTGACCCGTTAACATTAGCCTATAAATATCTTTACCCTATCTTAATCCTTCTAGAGCAATCTAGGCAATTTACACTGACCTTTGGATCATCTTAGATTAGTCAAGAATATCTTACTCTGACCTATGGATCCTCCTAAATTTTTCTCGACATCTTACACTGACCTCTGGAGCCACCTAGAGTAAAGTAGGCATCTTACACTGACCTTTTAATCCTCCTAGGATTAAGTGCTTATGAATCATTGCCAGTTACAAAATTTCAGCAGGTAATTATTTCGCGAATTATGTATGCAAATTGCAAATTATCTCCATGGCAAAATCTCTCAAGGCAATATATTAATCAATCATCACTGCACTATTATGATATTCGGTGTAAATATCTAATATAACTAAATGGTTGTGAAGCCTCACTGAAGAAGGAAGGAAATATCAAGGGAAAGCGCCAAGCCATTACGACATTAGGTTTCGCTTCACGTATGAGCTTCCCATCATACGGTGGGAAGAGAAGTAGGCATGGATAAAAAAAAAAGCTTCATTTGTCTCGCTGTCTGTCAGGATAAATGTGAATTACGCTTGTGTGGTGATCCGTCAGGAGGGATTATCAACGTTGCCAACAGCATTAATCCTCATCATTCTCTCGTTGGATTTGAATGTAAAAATCATTTTATTTAAAAATTTTCTCACGTGTGAGATGGTAAATTAGGGAATATCTTTCAGCTGTATTCATGTCCGTCGAATTAATTTAATGTATTTAAATTGACTTGGTGGGCTATGTAAGATATTTTTTGATGGGCTTAAACAAGATAAATGGTTTATTTTTACTGTAATTGTATTTATACATGAATTTCAATTGGATTTCTGTATTTATTTGTATTGTATTTTATAATTCAATTTTTATCTCCATGGCAATATCTCTCAAGGCAATATATTAATCAACTAGCATCCCAAACTCAGCAGTTGATTTTGATTAGCATACTGCAAATACCTTTCAGCCCCAACCCCTTACTTTCCCGTCAACAAAAAACACCTCCCAGCCATCGAGAAACAAGGATGGTTCTTGATGCCGCCCTGTGGCAGTCTGATTGGCCCAATCAAGGGAGATGAAGCGCTCCACAAAAGGATAACAGTTTCATTAACAATCCTCTTAATCCATCATTAATTGAGACATAAGAGAATACAAAAGTGGACAGACAATTTAAACAATGGTGACGGGAAGAGCATTACAGAGAATAGTGGATGAAGATGCTATACAAGCTTACATAGATAATAGTGAAGGAATATAACATAGACAAGGATAACAAGGGACATAACCCCAGGAAAAGACTAAAGCCAACATAATATAGACTAAAGGAAAATAACGCAGACAACGAGTGAATGAATAACGACTTACCAATGTGTGAAAGAACTGAGAGAAAGCGCAGCCCGCCACAGATCCTCTTGACAGTCCTCTTATACTCTCTCCCGGCCGAAATCTGTTTCGAGGAAAAGTTAGATTTAGAGTAACGAATGAAGACGTTACCAGCGAAGTCGAAGAATTGGAGGTGGAGGGGACCAGGATGTGGATATGACCATCTCACTCACAGGAGGAGTCAATAGAGAGGAAGGATATTAATGACGCGCAATGAAGAGGGGGATCAGTCTGCCGAGGAAAGAAAAGAAGGCACAAAAGACAGAATAAGGGCAACAAAATAAAAAAAAGAGGTGGAAAGAAAAGGAGATGTTATTTCAATCCAAACAAGTTGACGTTTTGCGTTATTGAATACAAATAAAATAGCAAACTAATGAACCCTAGTTTAACCTATGCAAACAGTTAGATCCGAGCTTACCCTATCTAACACAACTTTCTCTAACCTTTCTTGCCTATCGCATATTTATCTAATTTATACCTAATCTTCCTAACATATTGTAGCTAACTGTACCCTAAACAAAGAGGACTTGAGCCCCAACATTTAAACGAAGAGGGGGTATGTATTACGTGGTAGTCTTAGCATGTTCTAATACATGTACTTTGGTAGCCGTATACACCTTGTTATGTATTAATTCCAAACCCCGCACTGCAAAAAAACATGCGATATTTACTTTGAATACGCTGATCTTGATTTGCCATTGCAAAACATGCATCTGTTTTACATAACCCAAAATATATAATCCTTATGCAACGCACCTAACCTATCGAGGCCATTGCATAGAAAACGAAAATTTCTCATTTTTTTTAGCAAATGTTAATATATTAAGATGTGATGACCAAACCATAACTCAGAAGTCGGAAAAGCGACGTACGACGTGGTCCGACGCGGACCATTATCAAGTCGTGTGATAGGCGATTTGATAATGATCCAGGAAGGGTCGAAACGTCGTACGTCGCTTCTTTGGTCACCATGTCTTCAACCACGTTATTTTAACTCATCGTCTGAATATATTATTAAGGTGGTTTATTTCTCCCCTAGAACTCCGTCATTTCGACTGGTTTCGATTCCTTAAAAATAATCGGCAGGTTAAATGGGAGGAACCATTAACCTCTTTGTTATATGATCGATCCCTTTGTTCAACATGCTCGAAACCCGTTCGGACACTTTTGGATCCTTGACCACAATTATTTTTGATCGTTGATAAGCCGCTCTTGTGTTATGTCGACGTGTTTCATCACACACGAGCTCCGGCGGACAAAAACAGCGATAAGGTCACTTTTGCTGCACTTATAACCCCGACGACTTCTGCCCACACAACGTGAGCCACCTTCCTTCTCGCTTACCGGACCCCTGCCACCACCCCGGCCACCGGCGGCGCCCCTGCCACCACCCCGGCCACCGGCGGCGCCTCCTGCCACCACTCCGGCCACCGGCGGCGCCTCCTGCCACCACCCCGGCCACCGGCGGCGCCTCCTGCCACCACTCCGGCCACCGGCGGCGCCTCCTGCCACCACTCCGGCCACCGGCGGCGCCCCCTGCCGCCATCCCGCCGAAAATGACAACTCCCCATCATGCCTCTTACCACCAATCCCCTGCCATCGGCTCTCTGCCACCAACCAGACAACCAACCCCTTGCCACCATCCACTTCACGCTGACATCCTCTCATCCACGGCCCCTGCCAACACTACACCCACGCTGACAATAACTCTTCTCACCCATCATCACTACCCCATCTACTAGCGCCACTACCTTACCTAACACCACCACTACTCTCATTCCCACCACTACTCTGCTTCCAATTCTCCACCTTCCACCACTACTCTACCACACATCAATACCATCACAACTCCCCCCTTACAGCCTCTGCTCACGAGTCCTATACGCTAACATACTCACGGTTGGGGGGACAGCGCTCGGGATTCGTAGTTCTAGGGTCCGGTGATCGATCTCCGGCGATGGCGGAAACAAATGGGCAGAGTTTCTTTCGCCCTGATGCGCCTGTTCGCCTAGCAGTAAATAGGTACCTGGTAGTTAGACAGCTGCTACGGGCTGCTTCCTGGAGGAGTGTGTGTGTGTGTAGAAACAATAAGTTGATTGATTGACAGTTGAGAGGCGGGTCCAAAGAGCCCGCCTCGCTGCTTGTGTGTGTGTGTATGCGTGTATGTGTGTGTATGAGTGTGTGTGTGTGTACTTACTTATTTGTGCTTACGGGGGTTGAGCTTTGGCTCTTTGGTCAAAGGCTCTTTGTGTGTGTGTGTGTGTGTGTGTGTGTGTGTGTGTGTGTGTGTGTGTGTGTGTGTGTGTGTGTGTTTGAGAGAGAGAGAAATAAAAAAATAGCAGTTAGTAACAGTTGATTGACAGTTAAGAGGCGGGCCGAAAGAGCAGAGCTCACCCCCGCAAGCACAACTAGATGAATACAACTAGGTGAACACACACACACACACACACACACACACACACACACACACACACACACACACACACACACACACACACACACACACACAATGTATCAACATGGTGGCAGCTGAGTCAATATGAGGCCACTAAAGTCAGCTATTTCTCACAATCCTCTCTCTCTCTCCCACCACTAACTGCTTCTCTCCTCGCTCGCTATCCCCTATCAACGCGGCCTTTATTTAACTCTTGGATTGGGCTTCATCAGGTGTAATCCAAGACGTTTCTCACTATTTATCTCTGTGTGACTTTGTTTTCTCTTCTTTCTCTCTTTATTGCTCTTTCTTGTTTATTTTAGTTTTCTTCTTTATCTATTTCATTTGCAGTTGCTCTTTATATTCCTGATTGCTCTCTCTCTCTCTCTCTCTCTCTCTCTCTCTCTCTCTCTCTCTCTCTCTCTCTCTCTCTCTCTCTCTCTCTCTCTCTCTCTCATAATATTTCATTGGCTGATCTTCTAATCAATGTTCCCAGAATCCTACGTACCTAAAAGTACAGGTACACACATTCATACGTACATACATACACTAGAGAACACGGACACATACAGAGGATACTGTCTTACCTGGATACATGGATGGATTCAACAGAATTGAGGTGGTTGTGGGACTAAAGTACATTTTTCGATTAAAATCTGAGAGGCGGAGTCCATGAGCTGAAATTTAACTTTGGACAGGATTAGATACCCAGAGGAATTAGTGGAGAGAGATAAGAGTTTATTAGGCAGTCACTCATCCTGTGAGTGAGCACACCCCACCAAAGTGACAGTACTGGGTAGTGTCACTCATCCTGTAAGTGAACACACCCCACCAAAGTGACAGTATTGGGCAGCGTCACTCATCCTATGAGTGAACACATCGCCATCCAATAGAACAAAACCCATTAGGGATTGTTCATGTTCCCTCCCTTGTACCAGACGTTGCTGGAACTCGCATAACGTAACCAGATTACTCAACATCTGGTAACGTTACTCAGGGGGATTTATATTCACCAACACTCAGCTTTGCGTTATCGTGCTGAAGCTAGCAAAGTGAGGGACGAATATTATCAGGACAACACCTGTGTGATGTACTGACATACCCCCACATTTCAGATGTTTCTTGGGTGTGTCTCCTCTCACACTCTGCGGGTGTTGCAACACCTGCACTCAGGTGTTGTTGACACCATCACGAACCTCCACGTGGGTACATGTATCCACCACATTAGTACCAACCACCATTACTGCCAACAGTAACAACCATAACAAAACCCAGCAGTAACGTAAACACCGGTAAACATGTGCTACCTGAAAACACCTTCTACCATCATCTGTCACCACCACTAAAACAGGAGATCATCTCTCTCGTTATATTAGAGTCATTATGTTTCCCTGACTAAATATTCAGCTTTAACGGAGTTACGAAATTATGCCCTAAGCAAACTTAAGGTACACAACATTCTATACCTGTACCACACCTCCCCATCCCTCCAAACTTACGCCACCACCTGTACCACTTCCCCCCATCCCTCCAAACTTACGCCACCACCTGTACCACTTCCCCCCCATCCCTCCAAATTTACGCCACCACCTGTACCACTTCCCCCCATCCCTCCAAACTTACGCCACCACCTGTACCACTTCCCCCCATCCCTCCAAACTTACGCCACCACCTGTACCACTTCCCCCCATCCCTCCAAACTTACGCCACCACCTGTACCACTTCCCCCCATCCCTCCAAACTTACGCCACCACCTGTACCACTTCCCCCCCATCCCTGCAAACTTACGCCACCACCTGTACCACTTCCCCCCATCCCTACAAACTTACGCCACCACCTGTACCACTTCCCCCCATCCCTCCAAACTTACGCCACCACCTGTACCACTTCCCCCCATCCCTCCAAACTTACGCCACCACCCTGGCTTATCCCCCTCTTCCCCTCCCAGGCCAGAGGCCTCTGAGAGAGACAGGAAAGGGTTTAATCGCGTCTTTTATTATTCATAATTTGCCGCTTATGGTGATGCATGGCTGTAGCGACACTCGTAAGCCTCTTATTTTGCATACGAATGACCACACTTATGTGTCGGTCCGGTCCATTGCACGCTGCGGAGGGCCCGAGGGAGGCTGGGGACAAGGGCTGCGTGACGTCTGAGGAGGAGAGAGATGGGTGGAGATTTGGGGAAGATGACTGGTGGAATTGATGCTGCGGAGAGGAGAGGAAAGTGGAATTTGTCACGGAGACACGAGAGGTGCGAGGAACGTGGAGTATAGGAGATTGCGAAGTATATATATCTGGGATATATAGGGATATATAGGGATCTGAGAGTTCAGTCTCTCATCTTTTGGGCTTGTTCTAATTACTCAGGGCATCACCTGGAAACACAAACCGAAACTGTCTCTATTTTCCGCTTGTTACAACTTGTAATAAAGTTGTTACATCTTGTCTTAACGTGTTTATGACGTATTAGAACGTTGTTACAACTTGTTATATTGGTTGTTATAACTGGTTAGGAGGTGTTAAAACTTGTTCGAACGTTGTACCAACGTCGTAGTTTCGGTGTGTGTTTGGTGGGCAGAACCTTTTGGAAAAAACGCTGGGAAAAGAGCTGAGTATGGGTACTTATGAACTAATGCGGGTTTCATACATGTACTGTTCTACCAAGAACTCACTCTCCATAGACCTACTGTTCTTTCTTGATATAGGTAGAAATTATGACACTGAAATAGTGCTGTCTCAAATACGTGATAAATGGTCTAGGAGTGATTGCATTCAGTAAAGGTTAAAAAAAAACCCACTGTCATAACAACTTAACCCAACACCAGTGGTATATACCCATTGAAACCAACCGCACTGGCAGAACCACTAATCATAACACAACTTGCAAAACAAATTATCCAAACACCATTAGCATAAAAGCTGGGCCCCCAAAATCACTGACTTAACTGCTGACTCTAAGACTAGTGTCATAACCACTGTCCCAAGGTGATAGATAACTTGCTAACAAGCAACAACAGACATTCAAAAACCTGTTAATAGGCAAAAGAAGTCCCCAAGTCGATCGTGATGCAACACTACAGATGTTAATACTAAGTTGATAATTTTTTGCAAGCTGGACCAAGCTAAACCTTTCTCATATCAGCACCAGAGGGAGAGAGAGAGAGAGAGAGAGAGAGAGAGAGAGAGAGAGAGAGAGAGAGAGAGAGAGAGAGAGAGAGAGACGAGACTATTAAATGTCTCCACTCCCGCTATTTATAATCTACCACCATTACCACTTTAACCACAACCTCAACGACCTCCACCACCATCACCACCACCACCAGTAACCACGAGGCACCAGTCCTTTTATCTATATGTTTCAAGTCTTCCCCACCATTCGTTGGAGGGAGAGAGAGAGGGGGATGAAAGAGGGGATGGGAAAGGTAGAGGGAGGAGGAGGGAAGGGGGTTAAAAGTTTGGATGTCTGTCATAGGCTCCTCATATGTGTCAACAAATTAGTTCCGGGAAACAGTAGACCTTCTGGGGAACGCCTTCCCCCCCCCCCCCCCCCCACACACACACCTACTGGCCTAGAGCCCAGTAGGCTCAGGAATCTGTACACCAGTTGATTGTCAGTTGAGAGGCGGGACGGACCAAAGAGCCAAAGCTCAACCCCCGCAAGCACAACTAGGTGAGTACACACACACACACACACACACACACACACACACACACACACACACACACACACACACACACACACACACACACACACACAGAAACACACAATGTGGCGAAGCTCCACTCCCGCAAGCACAATAAGGTGAGTAAGGTGAGTACAATATCCTCAGGGAATTTGAGTGGGTACAACAATAGACTGTTTAGCACAGAGGAGGGGGAAGAGACAGGGGTAGGAAACAGGTGGAAACTGAGAACCCAAATAAACCATCTTAGAAAGCATTTTTTCAGTGTCATAATTAACAAATGGAATACATTAGTAACTGGTGTGGTGGAGGCAGACTCCATGCACATTTTCAGATGACGAGAAATGTACCTTGAGGTTACCTTGAGGTGCTTCCGGGGCTTAGCGTCCCCGCGGCCCGGTCGTCGACCAGGCCTCATGTAGTGAAGAATAAATAGGCTTATAAGGACTTGTACACCATTTGACTGACAGTTGAGAGTAGGGAACAAAGAGACGAAGCTCAAACTCCGCAAACACAATTAGGTGTGAACACGCATAGACACACACATCAGACCAATCCTGGAACATGCAGCATAAGCATGGAGTCGTTATCTCGTTAAACACAAAAAAAGAAGGTGGAGGATGTTAAGAAACACGCCAGTAGAAGAATTACAATCTCACGTCATTGAAAATTAGAGTAAACAATGGAGAAATGATCACCACATACAAAATCCTAAAGGAAATAGACAAGGACAAACTAGAAACAGTGGTACACGTACAAGGGGGTCACAAGGCAAGTAAAAACATTAAATCTGGTTACCAGCTATGTTAGAATGTACTCAGAGGCGTCTAACAGCCTGGTTAGTGTTGATGAGAATATGGTTGTATGAGGCGGATGTATGATAAGGAATAGGTATCAGGCGGATTTATCTGGTCGGAAGCATAAGCTCAAGGGGCTGTAATCTCCGGGATTTACACGACGTCACGAAGACAAAAGTTCAATCAGTGCTTCTTCATCCACCGCTTCCTGAAGGCGTTAGGTTGCTTAAAGGTGGCGGTGGTCGTGGCGTTCTGTGCGTGGCGGCGTGTGCGTGGAGGCGTGTGCGTGGAGGCGTGTGCGTGGAGGCGTGTGCGTGGAGGTGTGTCCGTAGCGTTGTGTCGTGGTCTTTTTCTGTTTTTCTTTTAATTTCAGAATAAATCGTATATTAATACTCTCATGGTTATATGTGATCTTTGTGGTGCTGTGTATACTTTGTAGGGGTGGGGGGGGGGGGGGTATACTCTGTGTATGGGGGGAGGGGGTGAAGACTACCATCTGTGTATATATAACCCCATACCCCCAGCTCCTTGTCCTCATACCCTCCAGCTCCTTGTCCTCATATCCCAGCTCCTTGTCCTCATATCCCAGCTCCTTGTCCTCATATCCCAGCTTCTTGTCCTCATATCCCAGCTCCTTGTCCTCACATTCCAGCTCCTTGTCCTCATATCCCAGCTCCTTGTCCTCATATCCCAGCTTCTTGTCCTCATATCCCAGCTCCTTGTCCTCATATTCCAGCTCCTTGTCCTCATATCCCAGCTCCTTGTCCTCATATTTCAGCTCCTTGTCCTCATATCCCAGCTCCTTGTCCTCATATCCCAGCTCCTTGTCCCTCATAACCCAGCTTCTTGTCCCTCATATCCCAGCTCCTTGTCCTCATATCCCAGCTTCTTGTCCTCATATCCCAGCTCCTTGTCCTCATATCCCAACTCCTTGTCCTCATATCCCAGCTCCTTGTCCTCATATTCCAGCTCCTTGTCCTCATATCCCAGCTCCTTGTCCTCATATCCCAGCTCCTTGTCCTCATATCCCAGCTCCTTGTCCTCATATCCCAGCTCCTTGTCCTCATATCCCAGCTCCTTGTCCTTGTGGAGGCCTGGTCGAGGACCGGGCCGCGGGGACATTAAAAAAAAGCCCCGAAATCATCTCAAGATAAACTCATATCCCAGCTTCTTGTCCTCATATCCCAGCTTCTTGTTCTCATATCCCAGCTTCTTGTCCTCATATCCCAGCTCCTTGTCCTCATATCCCAGCTTCTTGTCTTCATATCTAGGCTCCTTGTCCTCATATCCCAACTCCTTGTCCTCATATCCCAGCTCCTTGTCCTCATATCCCAGCTCCTTGTCCTCATATTCCAGCTCCTTGTCCTCATATCCCAGCTCCTTGTCCTCATATCCCAGTTCCTTGTCCTCATATCCCAGCTCCTTGTCCTCATATCCCAGCTCCTTGTCCTTGTGGAGGCCTGGTCGAGGACCGGGCCGCGGGGACATTAAAAAAAAGCCCCGAAATCATCTCAAGATAAACTCATATCCCAGCTTCTTGTCCTCATATCCCAACTCCTTGTCCTCATATCCCAGCTTCTTGTCCTCATATCCCAGCTCCTTGTCCTCATATCCCAGCTTCTTGTCTTCATATCTAGGCTCCTTGTCCTCATATCCCAACTCCTTGTCCTCATATCCCAGCTCCTTGTCCTCATATCCCAGCTCCTTGTCCTCATATTCCAGCTCCTTGTCCTCATATCCCAGCTCCTTATCCTCATATCCCAGTTCCTTGTCCTCATATCCCAGCTCCTTGTCCTCATATCCCAGCTCCTTGTCCTCATATCCCAGTTCCTTGTCCTCATATCCCAGCTCCTTGTCCTCATATCCCAGTTCCTTGTCCTCATATCTATGTGGTCACATTGACCTTTACGTAACATCAAATAATTACAAAATAAATAACTTAATACAAGTTCCTCGTTGTATGAAACTACAATTACAGTGAGAGAAATGCGAGGATTCGAACCTGGGCCATGAAACTTGCAGTCCATCTTGCTAACGACCACATCATACATTAATAATAGTTATTCAGTATATACAAATGTAAATAGTTATAAACAGTATTAAAAAGCCACTGTTAACAGTGACGGCTATTGTGAAGGCAGCCATCTTAACTAGCAGTTATTTGCAGCTAACCTCGCTAATCTGAAGTCAACATTTTGCATCTTGAGTGCAATTCGGATATGATGGCTATAAACAAAACATGTTTTAAAGATATATTTTTGTTATCTCGCTGAAGAAGGGATTTGGAAATGAGATGGATAAGATAATATAGTGATTATCGGTTAGCAGGAGTGACCCTGGAACGGGAGTTTGATAACCCACTTATCACGGGTGTATAATTTGAAGGGAAGAATAAAAAATGTGTTGGAATTTTATGGTTTGAACTGCGTGTAAACACAGTGGACACTGCGGTCTCTGTCGGCTAGACTTGGTACCACTCTCTCTCCACGCCCACTGCTACCACCACCACCACCACTATAACAATCATCACTACCACTATACCCACCTGGACCACCACCCCCATCACCGCAACCATCAACACCACAATTATACCTATAATTTAATAATAACACCACGACAATTACCACATAATCGGTTCCTCCGCCACCATAATTCCACCCACTAATCCACCACGATAATTACCAATAATCAGCACAGACACTACCACAATCGCCCGCATACAACACACACACACATACTCATACGCAAGCAAGCAAGCAAGGAAGCAAGCAAGCGCACGACAACCACTGGCTCATTCATGGAGAATATTGCCTCACAATAACACGACACAGAGAAGGGTGGGCAGACCACATATTTGTTGACCGTCAGAAAGTCTTCGACACTGTACCCCAAAAAGAGACTAGTGCAAAAGTTGGAGAAGCAGGCAGAAGTGAGACGAAAGGTGCTCAAGTGGCGACTGGAGTACTTAAACAACAGAAGCCAACGAGCCACTCTCAAGGAAGACGCAGGTTCGAATCCTTGTCACGGCCCTTGTGGATTTGTTCAAGGAGGAGATCTCAAGAGGTAAGAAATGCCTCCTGAGTAATCCCTAAGGGGGAACTACTCTACATATCCTGTTCCTCGCATATGTAAATGAGCATCCGGAGCAAAGAGACTCATTCCTCTCAATATTTACGAACAACGTAACATTTATTGTGAGGCTTAAGACGGGAAGTAATAAGGAATGGTCCAACAAATGACTACAAGAGTTTAACTCAAGCTACTGAAACTATGTTTAGGGAAAATGAGCCCAATCACAAGGAAACAGATGAAAGACAAGATCCTTTAAGAATTATTAGGCAGCAACACATAGGGGATGATATACCACTGAAACTGTCTCCGGAAGCTCATATCAAATAAACATCATCAGCGGCTTATGGTCAGTTTGGCATCACAGAAACTGCCTTCGCAAATTTGTAGAAAGGAATTATAGAACCATATATATCACGTCAGTCAAATCCTTGCATGTGCGGCTGCTGCCTGGCGCCCTTATATCGTTAAAGATAAAATAAAGCTAGTGAAAGCTGAGAGGCACGCCACCAGACTAGTCCCAGAGCTAAGGGGTATGAGCTACGAGGAAAACTAAGAGAGTTAGACCCTCACATCACTGCAAAATAAAACAAACAAGGAAACTAGGCTCTGCATGGAACCTATACCCCCGGTCGATTAAATGTTGAGAGGCGGGGCCCAAGAGTCGTTGCTCATTCCCTGTACAGTATATACTACCAGGTGAGTACAACTATGTGAGCACATTTATTGATTGAATATTTTTTGCGGTGAGACCAAAAAGCTGAAGTTGAACTTCCTTAAGCATAATTTGGTGAACACACACACACACACACACACACACACACACACACACACACACACACACACACACACACACACACACACACACACACACACACACAGCTGACCAAAGGGACCAAAGAGCCATAGCTCAACCCCTGCAAGCACAACTAGGTGAGTAAACACAGTGTAAGCAAACTCCAGAGACATATTCAAATGCAAATTTAAGATCCTCTGGCCCTACCGTTAAGATGGAGGGCCCAGGATCTAAAGCCCAACCTCCCCCGCCAACATTAGCGAGTATATAATCAAAACACCCCGCGGTTTCTGTCATCCAGCCTTTCCCCTATCCCTTCCATCTGTCCCAATTCCCCCTTCCATCCGTCCTCAACAACACCTTTCACCCTACCCTTAAGAAACCTTCCGGCACCCATCATTCAACGTCACGAAACAAGTGCCAGGAGCGGACACCGGAACGCAGCAGGTCAAGGCGAGGTCATGTTTGTGACGTGTATGAGGTCACGCTCCCTTGGGAACGCGCCACCCTGGGTCGCCAGGTAAATACCATACCTTATGCCTAATTAAAGTGCCCAATATCACTTCGAACACGAGAGAAGCACCGCTCCTGTGCCAGGTAAGTCCACTACTGGCTCACCATAGCCCGTGCTACTTGTCCCGCTCCTGTGCCAGGTAAGTCCACTACGGGCTCACCATAGCCCGTGCTACTTGGAACTTGTTCCGAGTAGCTGAATCTATAACAACAACAACAACTTCGAACACTAGAGTCCAGAATGGAGCAATGGGAGTGGCATGAATATTTGTGCCTAACATGTTCTAATCCCTCTTTTTCATGGCAGGGGAGAGAGAGAGAGAGAGAGAGAGAGAGAGAGAGAGGGAGAGAGAGAGAGAGAGAGAGAGAGAGAGAGAGAGAGAGAGAGAGAGAGAGAGAGAGAGAGAGAGAGAGAGAGAGAGAGAGAGAGACAGAGAGAGAGAGAGAGAGAGAGAGAGAGAGAGAGAGAGAGAGAGAGAGAGAGAGAGAGAGAGAGAGAGAGAGAGAGAGAGAGAGAGAGAGAGACAGACAGACAGACAGACAGTCAGAGAGTTATGAACTGATAAGCAACGTGGGAAGAAGCTTCGTGCAAGAAGAGAGGGTAAAGGGATTTAAGAGTAAGAATAACGAGGCTTCTGTATACACAGAGTGAGTAAGAATATCATAGACCACAAAAGAACTTTTCCAGGGTCGAGTCTCAACCCCAGAGACCCGGGCCTAACGAAAACGACGCCTGAGGGGGAAACTAGGCGATTTAATTTCATAATTAATCTTGTTTTGACAGTTTTATAATAACTAATAAGTAATACTATAAACAGTACCATGTCAGAAATTGTTATGTTAATTTCAGTTCCACTCTGTTGAACTGCCTTAAATATCGTAGTGTAGTGGTCTGAACAAATTGGCTTACAACCGAATGGACCTGAGATTGAGATCATCGTATAATGGATACATTTTTAATGTCAATATAGTTTCAATTGACAAAATACACAGATATATATACACACACCGAAAGGTGAACTTTCCATCTCGGTGTATAAATATACTTAAGCGTTAACTTTGGTCTTGGACTATGTTCAGGACTGAAGTATACAACTTGCTTGCTGGTCAGTATAAGCAGGTGTGAAGGTCTTAGTAAACCTTCAGAGGTTAGCCTACTGACCGGAGCTCTTTCTCTCTCCAACCATCCCTCTCTCCTCCCACACCCTTGTCTTCTCCATACATACATACATACATACATACATACATACATACATACATACATACATACATACATACATACATACATGTATATGTACGTATGTAACATACCTACATCCTTTCTCAAGGTACTGTTTAGAATATGAGAAGGGGTGTTCTGCCAATTCACACATAAATACATTCAGACCACACATAAATTAGGTCTTTCATTCACCTTTATAACCCAGTGTATTTATATTGAATAATAAATCCATTCATTCGAGCTTCATCCTAAACTATATTGTATTTAATACATATTAAAAGATGCGGATGTATACATAGTTGTGTGGGGTAGCGTCAGCCACATTGTCTTTCCCTTTAACCTTTTCCACCCTTCCTCCATCCCTTTAACCTTTTCCGCCTTCTCTCCTTCCCTCCCTTCTCCCCCTTACCCTTCCTCCCCCTGCCGGCACAGTGCCTCAGGGTGCCGGGATGTGGTGGACCTGTGGCTGGAGTTCCAACGGTCACAATGGTCAGGTGTCGCATCTCACCCCTCTCCTGTCATTCCCCCCTCCCCCCTCTTCTCTCATGCTTCCCCCTCTCCTCTTATGCCCCCTCCTCCCCTCTCATATCTCCCCTCTCCTCCCGTGCCCCTCAGCTCATCCCCCTCAACCACCAGTAGGTGAATACAACCATGTGAGTACTAGACGCTAGTGGGTATGGGTTACCTTGAGCTATGGGAAGGGAAAGCTCTCAGCCTGCTAACAGGAGTCAGCAGACGTCTGCTCCTGTACCTTCCTGTGCAAAAAAATAAAAAAACTTTAGTGATGTTAAAATCTCTGTCCAGCTGGGTGCTGAGCCTTTACTGGTTCTTCTGTGCAATTATGCACAGGTGGAATTGGCTGTATATGGTCTAATTGAAACTAAAATAGTATATTCATAAATGTTCGCTTTCTACTTTGATACTTTTACAGTAAATTATTAACCTCCACCACCAGGGGCCTAACGGCTGAGTGGAGAGCTCTCGGGGTTCGTATTCCTATGGTTCCGGGTTCGATCCCCGGCGGCGGCGGAAACAAATGGGCAGAGTTTCGCTCATCCTAATGCCCCTGTTACCTAGCAGTAAATAGGTACCTGGGAGTTAGGCAGATGCTACAGGCTGCTTCCTGAGGATGTATAGCAAAATGGAGGCCTGGTCGAGGACCGGGCCGCGGGGACACTAAGCCCCGAAGTCATCTCAAGATAACCAAATAGGAACAACAAACGCAAACTGGGTAATGTTCAATTGCATGTAACGAACCAAATGAAAGACACAACAGTGTGATAAGTCCATGAATAAGAATACTGAGCTGTACAATGGATGGAAACCCGAGTTCCTGAGGCACTCTACTGGCCCATCATGGTCCAGGCGGTAATGCGTATGCCTGAGATTGAGTGATTGATGAAGATTAAGCCACTCTAGAGGTGGCACGGGCATGAATAACCCGTAAGTATGCCAGAGGAGTTCAGGTTGTCCCATTACTGTCCCAGAACTGACAGGAACTAATGTATAAAGACCGGAGAAAAGGAATGAAGGAGACATGATAACGACATACAAAATATACGTAAGAGTTGACAGCCGTCGACAAAGAAGACATGTTCACTATAAGGAATGATGAGTAAAGTGGAATAGATGAGAATATACTTAAGACTCTTATCAGTCACCACTTACTGACCCTTCCCAGGATGAAACTCCTAGCAGCCGCCTATCTCCCGGGGTACCTATTAAACTGCTAGGCGAACAGCGGCATTAGGTGAAAAGGATACAAATCCAACCATTTCTGTCTCGCCTGGCAATCGACTCCCTGGCATCCCAGATTACGAGTCGAGAGCGAAGCCAACTCTACTACTACAGACCCTATATACCAGGTGGCGTTAAACCAACTGTGTTTTTGGGGGGAACAATGGCCACTTAAACCCCCCTCACACAACTTGGTTTTTTTAGTGTGTGTGTTTTGTTTCTCGTGTGTATGAGAGTTGGCCGCCAGGGAGCGCGGCGGGGCAGTAAAACAGTAAACCAACACATTGGTTTATTGTGTACAGGGAAGGGGGGAGGGGGGGAGGGGGGAGGGGAGGGGGAAGGGGTCATCCTCACCAAACTGCCAAACACCACTCGGTGGTCTCCAAGGATGAGAGAGGGAGGGAGGGGGGGGGGGGGGAGGGGTCAATTGTTTTATGCATCTACTCCTTTAATTTTTCCCTTCTGGTTATCTTTTATTTTCCCCTACTTCCCCCCCCCCTCCCCCTCTTGCCCCCCCCCTCTGTCTGCTGTCTTACCCCTACCCTTCTATATATATGAATGAACACTCACTATTTACCACATATGTCAGACTAATTTGGGAATATGCAGCGCCAGCTAACAATCCTTCTCGTCAGACAAAACAAACCTGGCGAAACTTCAGAGGTACCTCACCGGACAAGTCCCTGAACTAAGAGGTAGGAATTACGAGGAAAGGAAACAAAAACAAATGAGCCTTGTAAAAAAAATTACAGGGCCGGCAAGGACAGAGACCGGGCCGCGGGGACGTTGATCCCCGTAACCAACAAGGGTACACTGACAAAGGGACTCTTGGGGAAAGTGATACTGAAGAGACACTGTAAAGCATTATCCCTCTCTTGGGAAAGTTGTGAGGCGGGACCAAAGAGCTGAAGCTCCTCTTTCCAGTAAGCACGATTAGGTGAGAGTCTGCTTGTACCAACTTGGCCGCACCTGTCGTTTGGCCGCACCTGTCGCTTGGCAGCACCTGTCGTTTGGCCGCACCTGTCGTTTGGCCGCACCTGTCGCTTGGCAGCACCTGTCGTTTGGCCGCACCTGTCGTTTGGCCGCACCTGTCGCTTGGCCGCACCTGTCGCTTGGCCGCACCTGTCGTTTGGCCGCACCTGTCGTTTGGCCGCACCTGTCGCTTGGCAGCACCTGTCGTTTGGCCGCACCTGTCGTTTGGCCGCACCTGTCGCTTGGCCGCACCTGTCGCTTAGCCACACCAGTCGCTTGGCCGCACCCTGTCGCTTGGCCGCACCTGTCCCTTGGCCGCACCTGTCGTTTGGCAGCACCTGTCGTTTGGCCGCACCTGCCATTTGGCCGCACCTGTCGCTTGGCCGCACCTGTCGCTTGGCAGCACCTGTCGTTTGACCGCACCTAGTCGTTTGGCCGCACCTGTCGCTTGGCCGCACCTGTCGCTTGGCCGCACCTGTCGCTTGGCCGCACCTGTCGTTTGGCAGCACCTGTCGTTTGGCCGCACCTGTCGTTTGGCCGCACCTGTCGCTTGGCAGCACCTGTCGTTTGACCGCACCTGTCGTTTGGCCGCACCTGTCGCTTGACCGCACCTGTCGTTTGGCCGCACCTGTCGCTTGGCCGCACCTGTCGCTTGGCCGCACCTGTCGCTTGGCCGCACCTGTCGCTTGGCCGCACCTGTCGCTTAGCCGCACCTGTCGTTTGGCAGCACCTGTCGTTTGGCAGCACCTGTCGTTTGGCCGCACCTGCCATTTGGCCGCACCTGTCGCTTGGCTGCACCTGTCGTTTGGCCGCACCTGTCATTTGGCCGCACCTGTCGCTTGGCCGCACCTGTCGTTTGGCAGCACCTGTCGTTTGGCAGCACCTGTCGTTTGGCCGCACCTGCCATTTGGCCGCACCTGTCGCTTGGCCGCACCTGTTGTTTGGCCGCACTTGTCATTTGGCCGCACCTGTCGCTTGGCCGCACCTGTCGCTTGGCCGCACCTGTCGCTTGGCCGCACCTGTCGTTTGGCAGCACCTGTCGTTTGGCAGCACCTGTCGTTTGGCCGCACCTGTCGTTTGGCCGCACCTGTCGTTTGGCCGCACCTGTCGCTTGGCCGCACCTGTCGCTTGGCCGCACCTGTCGCTTGGCCGCACCTGTCGTTTGGCCGCACCTGTCGTTTGGCCGCACCTGCCGTTTGGCAGCACCTGTCGTTTGGCCGCACCTGTCGTTTGGCCGCACCTGTTTGTTTGGCCGCACCTGCCGTTTGGCAGCACCTGTCGTTTGGCCGCACCTGTCGTTTGGCCGCACCTGTTTGTTTGGCAGCACCTGTCGTTTGGCCGCACCTGTCGCTTGGCCGCACCTGTCGCTTGGCCGCACCTGTCGCTTGGCCGCACCTGTCGCTTGGCCGCACCTGTCGTTTGGCCGCACCTGTCGTTTGGCCGCACCTGTCGTTTGGCTGCACCTGTCGTCTGACCGCACCTGTCGCTTGGACACACACCTGTCTAAACAGACGACGTCGCCTACACATGTGACACAGAGGGCGCCACAGAGGTGATAATGTCACAGATGATGGTGAGGCAGATTGTGAGAGGAAGAGGGGAAGTAATAAAGGGGAGGAAGTGGGATAAGGAGGAGGAGGAGGAGGAGAGGTCAGAGCGAAGAGTAATTGAGGAAGAGAAGTAACCAAATGGAAGAGAGACATAGGACGAAGGGAAGGGGGGATGGGGGGTGGAAGGGGACCCCATATGGTGTTGACGGTTACTAAGCCCCCATCCCTTCTCCCCTCTATCTTCCCCTCTCTCCCTCCCGCTCTCTTTCATCTCCCTTCCCTTCTCCTCTATCCCCTCCCCCTTCCTTCTCTCACTGACCACAGAGCTAGAGTAGAGAATGCCTCTTGAGTGCCTGTTGAATAAAATCTGTGGGATAGTGAATGTGCTTTTGATAGTGATAATGAATGGGTTAATTGGTGAATTAACTAGTGGTTGGGGAAGTGAGTGGGTTACTGGGTGAATTAGTTGAGGTTGGCGGGTGAACAAATCATTAGTAGTCACCATCACACAGTGCTCATGTGCTCAGGAGGTTCTGACCGTTGTAACATGAGGTAATATAATGTCATGTTGCTTCACGGCAGGGCCACCCATCCCCCCCTTCCCCTTACTATCCAGGGCCCCTTACTATGGTCCCAGGGGCCCCCCTACACCCATCACCATCCAGGGCCCATATTTGTGTGATCCGTCGTCTCTACTGTTACGAAGATAGTGTGTTATCATCATTTCCATCATCATCACCATATTAATCATCCTCATCCATCATCAGCAATCACAATCCTCCTCTACTCAGTGGATGGTCTATTATTTTCTTTTTGCACATAGGTCTAAATATCCATATTAAATTAATAATTAATAATACCTGATAATTAGTAAATTAATAATACATAGGATGTATTATTAAATACGGAAGTACTGAAGGAAATTCCTGTTTCAATTCTTCCACCGTGGTCTGACACTGTCACATTTATCATCATGTGTTAATTTTCGTGATTTACACACATAAAAAAATAGTACTTAAAAAGTGTTTTTTTACATAAAAACAGTATTTAAAAAAAATTACTACATTTTACTTAATTTATTTAATTAACTTAATATATTTATATTTAGATACTTAATATATTTACGTAAATTACATATTTACCCCCAAAAAAGGTATTCGTATAGAAAATTATACATAATTTAAAAGGCAACACAAATCGTCTCAAACAGTCATGTACAAGAGCTTGAACAAACCCGGACGGAGCCCACCAACAGGTGATTCACAGAGGAAGTTAAAATACACACACTTGTACCCAAACAGAGCAGCTCTCTTTGCATCTGTATCAAAAGTATTCCTAGGATAGGTTAGAGTAGGTGAGGTTAGGTTAGGTTAGGCTAAGGCAGACGATGAATCGCAATAGCCTGGCTGATGAATTAGTACCAAAACCCACACAGCTGACAATGAAGAATCGACAACATATTGGGGTCGTCCTGGATGTGTAGATTAATTAAGGTACATTAGGTTAGGTTACAGTATAGTAAGCTAGCTAGGGTAAGGTTGGTTAGGTTAGAAGAGGGGTAAGCTAGGTTAGGCTTTAATTTGGGCTTGATTTACGTAATTCTACTTAGATTTGAGACGTTTTGGAGTAGATTTAAGTGCGTTTGAGTTGATTTACATGCTGCACAGGGGCCAGATGTAAGAGAGAGAGAGAGAAAGAGAGAGAGAGAGAGAGAGAGAGAGAGAGAGAGAGAGAGAGAGAGAGAGAGAGAGAGAGAGAGAGAGAGAGAGAGAGAGAGAGAGAGAGAGAGAGAGACCCACAGTGACCCAGGCAGGGGTCCCTGCATGGGTCGGGTCCCTGCACCACACCGGAAGTGTCGACACCTTACAACTTAACGGACGAGACCCCCCTGGCCGCCCCTGGCCACCCCTGGCCGCCGCCGCTGCTGCTGCTGGAGAGTTTGGCTCACTCCTCCCGTCCTTCCCCATCCTTGTACCCATCCTCACCGCACCCGCCCATCCCGATGCCCATCCTCACCTCTCCTCCTCCCCACCTGCTCATCCTAAAACCTACCCTAATACCCTCAAATCCTCAGCGTCCAGACCCATACTACCATTTCGAACACCGATTCAAGTGTCTCATTTCCTTCCAGACTCCTCAGCATCCAGACTCCTCAGCATCCAGACTCCTCAGCATCCAGACTCCTCAGCATCCAGACTCCTCAGCATCCAGCAAGACTTATCCTGATGCTAAGAAAACATTTTACCCTCTAAAAAATTCTCTCTTTTTAAACACTCGTTTGACCCACATTTATATCTTCGTGTTTAACTTTTTTTCGAGATTTCGTTTCTTGCTTGCGTAATAAGGGTCAAATTACGTGTTTTATACACGATTATTCGTATCCAAGAGTCTATTACATCTTTCAGGAAAGTGGTTAAGAGACTAAGAAACAGCCTTGAGACAATGATGCATTTTTTTTGGGGGGGGGGGGGAAGAGGGGGCGATTTTGGGGGGCTGGTTTTTCAGTGTGGGGGGGAAGGGTGCTAAAGAAGATGGAGATATACAAGTGAAGGATAACGTTTTATAAGTTGGGAAAGTAGTTTTTTTTCAGGGATATTCCTGCGCGGGCCCTAAGCCTCTGGCTGGCCCACTAAGTGTTGCTTGTTTCTCTTTTACTTGGGCAGAGTAGGAGTATTTATGACTCGTATGGTCGCTTGGGAAAGTAGTGCTCACCTAGTTGTGCTTGCGGGAGGCTGAGCTCCGGATCTATGGTCGAGATTCTTAGTATATGATTTATAACTGCAATCGGGCTGTCCGCCTTGCTGACTCCATGTGTTTCTTCATTTATTTTTGTTTATATCTAGAACTAGCTGTATTTATACACAAGGCGCCGTCAGACATGAGTATGTTTGACTGAAAAGATCGTAGTTCTTTATGGCGTGTATTATTTGTATGTGGCATGTATGTAGGTTTCAGAGGTTTGATTAGGGAAGGTGAGGAGTCAGGTAGGTAGGGAGGAGGTAGAGATGAGACAAGATGAAATTAAAGGGATGAAATGAGTGGCAGGTGATGGGGCCAGAGCTAGGGGATGGGGGGGGGGGAGGGGAGAGAATGGGACCAGGGATAGGGGGGGGGGATAGGAGAGGAGTGGGGCCAGAGAAATGGGGGAGGGAGGGAAGATGTAAGAGGTTAGTGAGGCACCTGTCTAAGACAACCAGCCTCAGCCCCTCCCATGGTTGGGCGGGACCTGTCGGTCTTGACCCCTCACCACTGACCCCATCCACCCCACACAACACCCATCCACCCCACGCTACACCCATCTACCCCACGCCACACCCGTCCACCTACAATCCCCACATACACTCTGTTTTATTCCTTGTTGGTGGGGGTGACACTCTTTCCTCATCCTTGGCATAACAAGCCTAATATGAAATCAAAATACCTCATGTCAAATTTCTCAAGCATTTCGCATGGCGACTTGTGCCTCATTACGCATGGCGAGTCATATCTCATTACTCAGGTCACGTTACATATTTGGCACTGCAACATGTGATACATTGCGGGCTTAACATGACAGTCAGGTGTGTGTGTTCCCAGGGGGGAGCCAGCTATCCACACCTGGCTATACACCTGCTTACGTATCGTGACGTGACCTCATCACCCCTGGGGCCAGGGGTCACAACTGTCTATATTCAGGGTCAGCCACCCATCCACTTCCGTCTGTCTTGTCTCTAATCCAATTGACTTGACCAGCCGCCGGCTCCCCTCCCTCTTCCTCTCTCTAAAAACGTGTCGATATCTTCTTTCTCTCTCTTTCTCTTATCTCTTCCCTCACATCGTTCAGGTGTCTACAACGTCCCACGTGACGGCTATCAAGGTGAGGCGTCAGGCCAACACAAATAATCAAGATGATCATGGCCGAAAAAGGACATATGACGGTCCAAAGCTGACTGATGATCCAGAGCCTCAGAGGTCGAGTTTAAACCTCGGGAGCCGGAACTCACGTCACAAGATTGCTGGTGACAGGTTGGGGGGAGGGCGGGGGGGCGGATGGAGGGGGTGCCTTCCCTGCACTGGTCCTCCCTGATGGGCGGTGGTGATGGGCGGTGGTTATGGGTGGTGGTGATGGGCGGTGGTGATGGGCGGTGGTTATGGGTGGTGGTGATGGGAGGTGGTGATGGGCAAGATTTTCATGTGAAATGAACTTCTTGTCGAGTGATTTTTCATGTCTCAATAACCCTCTAGTTGAATGTAATTGTTAAATCAATATTCAGGATTACTTATTCTTTTCTTGTCTAAATGAATTATGGGTCTGAATCTGTACAAGGTTAATTAATAAAGCCATGGAAATAAATAATACAGCCATGGAAAATAAAGATTTAACCTAAATGTTGAAAATCTGTATAAAATACACAAGGAAACTACACTAACGTGATATGGCAAGGAGAAAATCAATTTGAGTAATCAGGGGGATTCGAACCCTCGACCTGATTTTAGGAAAACCCAGGAAACCGATTCGAATCAACCTAATATAAATAAATAATAACTCATCATCGCACGAGATTCACCTTAATTAGGAGGCCCTATTCAGGAGGGGAACCGAGCCGCGGGAACGTTGATCCCCGAAATCGTCGCAAGGTATAAAGGTACATCTTTCTGGCACCATCAATAATTCTCAGACACTTGGGGCAGGTTTTTTGTTCTCTAAATTTTCGTTAGCACGAGAGAAAAACTTTTTGACACACGCCATTTTTAGTCTTGATTATATTTTTTTGACACACCATTTTTGTCTTGATTTTTTTTTACAAAATCCATTTTTGTCCTCAAATTTTTTTTGGCATGCTATTTTTGTCTTTAAAATTTTCCTGGCGCTACAGCAGAATATTACCACCAGGGAGGGAACTGGTTCTGGAATTAGAGCAATTTATTATTCCAAGAGGAATTATTGACATATAATATTTGGGTTTAACAGTTCTGATGTATCGAATATGTGTTATAGCAGCTCTGAAGCATCGAATATGTGTTATAGCAGCTCTGAAGCATCGAATATGTGTTATAGCAGCTCTGAAACATCGAATATGTGTTATAGCAGCTCTGAAACATCGAATATGTGTTATAGCAGCTCTAAAGCATCGAATATGTGCTATAGCAGCTCTGAAACATCGAATATGTGTTATAGCAGCTCCGGAGCATCGAATATGTGCTATAGCAGCTCTAAAGCATCGAATATGTGCCCGAGCAACTCCGAAACATCGAACGTGTGTTTCACCCGTCTCGCCGCATCGAATCCAGCATTATAAAACGCATTTGAGCGTCGAGAATCAGGCTGAAGCAAGACTTGCGCCATCGCCAGAGAGAGAGAAAGACAGCATCTGGGAATCGGTATTAGTCACGGGGCGGTAAGACCGACGGCCAGCATAGATGTCCACGCTAATGTGATAACGATCATGCCTCTCTTAATGCTCGACGCGGACAGTGCAACCCTCAATCAGCATCCTTCATCGTCAGCCATTTTGCGGCCTGCGCGCCTTGCCGTTGCCTCTAATTAAATATTCATGTAGTAGGTCTCACAGTATGTAATTTAGGTAACTCCAGGTGTGGAGGCAGCATGATAGAAGGAAGGTGTCATTACCACCTCTTGCTTGGAGACTTTGAGTGAGGAAGAAGGAAGAAAGTCTTAGTTCGGAGCGCCTTTGGCTTTTTCAAACATTGAAACCAACCCCTCTCCTCCCTCCTACCTGATATCTGCTTGCTTGTTACGAATACGCCCGCTGCACGAAAGGTACTCGCTGCGTTTCCTGAAAATGATGTCGTTTTTCCTGATTATTGGGAAGGAGGAGATAGGGTTGGAGGAAGAGACAGGTGAAAGACATCGGGAGAGAAGGGCAATTTACCTCACTACGGAAGAAGAGTAATGGGCCTTGGGTTCCTGTCTTGTAAGAGCTGCAGTGTTTCTCCTCCTTCACCTGAGACCGCCTCAGAAAGTGATGCTGGTGGTCGAAGATTTGATCTCGCATCACCTTCATGATGGGTGAACCTCTTGCTCTGAGGAGCCGAGTATGATATACGGGACTTAGATTTTGACTGCGATCTTATCATTATTATTCGACAATGATCGAAAGATGTTGACAGAGGTACGCTTCTTTATTTTCTTCCTCCTGTGGGTGAGCATCCTCCTTCTGGAGCTGTGTGACCTCCTCCTGAAGGAAATGGAATAGACTACACACACACACACACACACACACACACACACACACACACACACACACACACATATATATATATATATATATATATATATATATATATATATATATATATATATATATATATATATATATATGGGAGTGGTATGTAGGGCCCATGAGTGGGGTGTGTTGTGTCTTGAAGGGAGTGTATATACATCCTGTGTAGTGTTGAAGGGGGTGTTATGCAGTGTTGAAGGTGGCTACACGTGTGAGAGACCATGGTAGAGCTGGTGAGGGCACCAATCATCCGTCTGGTGCGTGTTGTAGGGAGTCAGCTGGTGTGACGTGAGAGAGAGTAGTACACGCAAGTATGAATGAACTGGTTGTTGTTTTAGATTCAGCTACTCGGAACCAAAGTTCCAAAGTAGCACGGGCTATGGTGAGCCCGTTGAGGACTTTCCTAGCACAGGAGCGGGGCTGTAACTGCATAGGCTGTGGATATGCAGTTACATCTCTTACTTCAAGCTTGGTTGACAGTCGTGTTGATGCACTAGCTCCGTCTCCCCTCATCGTTACGTCTGCTCCCCTTAGTTCCGCCATGTTGCTATTCCCCTCTATTGCCTGGTTGTCCCCTCATTCATCCCCTCATTCTGCTTGTTCGTCCTGTCCATTGTCTTCCTTCTGGCTGTGTTTTCTTGGTCGTTCTCTCGTGTTGCATTGCTTCCCTCTGGTTAATATGTGTATATTTTTCTCTTTCCCCTTCCATCCCCTCTCTTCACTTCCCCTTCCGCCCCTTCCTCAGACTGCGCCCTTCCTTCACTTCTCTTTCATTACCTTTCCCGCAGGCTGCTTTCACCGCATATGTTGGCTTTCATTCACTAGTATGCTTATTCTCCCTCTCTATCTCTATCTTTCATCTCCCGATTGCTATTTCCCATTTCTCTTTTCCTTCTTTTCCAAGTTTTCTTCCCGTCACTCTCCCTTCCCTCTTCTAACATCCCTTCTTCCCCTCCGTCCCCCCGCCACCTGAGCCGGTGACCCCAGCGTGGGAAGGGTCGTGTCATGCGGACAGCGTGTCATTGAACGGACAGGTAAAGCATGTCATCCTCAATCAAAATTCTGGAATGATAGTGCATGCTTGGCTGGAGGGCTGGGAAAAGGGGCGAGGGAGAGGTGGGAATACACAAAACTATGGGTCCAGCCAAGTCCAGGCTTGTTCCAGGCCGCTTCAGGATGGCCGCAATAGGAACTGAGCGGTTGGAAGAGATCTTGGGGGGTCATTCACAATCACTCAGAGGAGTTGTGAGTGATTGCTGAAGGCTCGTGTTTAGTGGGTTACGGCCGAGCTGGTCTGGGCAGAACAATCCTAAAACGTCAAGGTTCACGGTGATCTGTTTTAGTGTGAAAGTTAATTCTGAAAGAGCCTAACCGCTACAGAGCCACTACAGAGAGGGCCGACCACTACAGAGAGGATTTTTCTGTAGTTTGGCGAAGGCTGTCTAGTACAGTAGTAGAGTCCGAAGGTGATTTGTGAGTGTTGGTCCATGGCAGGAATAAGGATGTAGCCAATATGGTCACTCTCTTCCTCTGAATCAAGAATAAAATTAGCAAAAATTTTCACTTTCTTAACACAAAATCCTGGTTTGTGCCTCGGAGAGGCTACGGGATCCAGTAAGTTCAGTAGAACTTCAGTTTCAACCCTTTTAACCCTGTCGTAGCTCAGTCGATTAAGGCAGTGTCTGGGATGCTCCCGGACGCAGGTTCGAATCCTCGTCACGGCCCTTGTGGATTTGTTCATTTCACTTTCATTGTATTATCATCATCTAGGTCCGCTGAGGTCCACCTCACTAAGATTCTGAAAATAGTATCTTATCTGATCAACGTAAATGACTCCTTTCAGATACTGTCCCCAGATGTTGCCTCCTCGAACTGTTCCTTTTCTTAGATTGTCTTTCCTTAATGAGCTAGAGGGATAGTTAATCTAATAATGGGAAAAAAACCAATCTCAGACAATACCAGGGATGGAGTCTCCAGCCATTGAGGGTAAGTGTAGATGGGTCACGACAGGCTAAGAAAGCTAGACTGAACAAGAACACAACCTTCAAGAAAAACTTACTTCCTTAAACTTATAATGAGGCAGATAAAACAAAGATGAACATAGGTCTGATGAGAGAGAAATTACAGACTCCAAAAAAAAAAGGCCTTAAAGCACCATTATTAAAAGCTATGATTTGATTAGCTCTAAAAAAAAAACTTATGTACATCGGCAACTCAAAAAGTCCATCAGTCAGTGCGACACAGTGGTTGCCAGGGTCAGGTTGGGCTACCATTACCTGTAGCATGTGGCTACAGGTGACGAATCTCCCAATCCTGAGCACTCCAGATACACACCTCTACTACTGTAGTAGTAGTACGCAGGCTACTCTAGTACTGTCTACTGCTGTACTAGACAGCCTGCGTCATGATCTCACACACTACAATACTGAATGTCCAATCATTAGAGCCTTCAGACCTACCATACGAGGTGTCTGCTGCTTTGCAATCACTTTATTAACGCTCGTGTTCTTGATAATATCTTCAGTTACAGACCCTCTCCTGTGCCAGGTAAGTCTACTACGGGCTCACCATAGCCCGTGCTACTTGGAACTTTTTGCTCCCAATAGCTGAATCTTAAACAACAACAAGATAATATCTTCATAATGCCTCTACTGTTCGACAGCGGCGGCTGCTGATCACGTAGCCATGTTCGAACTAACCATCTAGCCAGATGTGGATTATTTAGTAAATAAAATAAATAAATACATTTTTATTCAGGTAAGGTACATATATACAAGAGATTTTACAAAAATTGAAAGATTTATAGATTAGAGCTAGTACATACAATGCCTAAAGCCAGTATTACGCAAAGCGTTTCGCGCAGAACACATAACTAGCTCTTGATATATACAGGACGATAGATTACACGTTTTTTAGCAAATACTTAAATAATTTTTTTATGGCAGGTCCAAAAGCTTGTGAGGAATTCGCTTGTGAAACTCGAGCCATGTGAGAGTGAGGAAGTGACCACAGCGGCTCGGACTTATGATGTAATGGCTCTCAAAACATAGGCCTACCCTCTCCCCCTCCCAACTCTATCCATGCCCCAACACAGTACCCTCTCACCCCCCTTCCCCCCCCCTCCCAGTGGAAAAATAATACAAGTTGTCCCCCTCAACTTTATATCGATTATTATTCCCCCTCAAAATGTGTATCAGTTCATTATAACAAACCCGCGACCTTCCCCCTAGTACCATAATCCCCCACCCCCCCCCCTCACAAAGGTGAACAGCCGCTGCTTTCATACAAGATTTTCTACTTTAGGGATAGCCGCGACCTCATGCCCTGGTTGCTCGGAGACGCGCGAGAGCGCTGGTCCTGTAATCGTTTCATATGTGGTTCGGAAGACTGACAATATGTGGGAACCTGGATGGGGTGATTTTTGGTGTGTAACTGACGAAGCGGTGAGGGCCGCCGGGGGTCATTGCTACTGACGAGGGGCTGGCCGATGTGTAACCTGTTTGACAGTACAATGATGACCCTAAAACATGATTCTTTTGACCAAATTTGGACAGGTGTTGAGGATGAAGTGGAATGGCAGGTAGACGGGAACATCTACACGATCGTTATACACGAACGTTAAATGTTATAGTTAGTGATTTATTTAATACATGGATTTTATTGTATGTGGTAAATACATTTTGGGTTCGTCGATGTTTTGCATTGTCGGTGTTTAGAGTTTGACATCTGGTGACATTCTTAGAAAAATATATTTGTATATGTAATGAAATTATATCTGGGACCTGATCTTCAGGCCCCAGATATTTCCATGACATGTAAACCGTGACATCTTTTCATGACATGTTGACATGTAAACTGTCAACATGTCGTGTAAACTATGATTAATAAAAAAAAACTATCGAAAGGGTTCTCATCTCGAGCATATGATGAAGAGTTTCCAAAGCCCATCAGAACTAGACAATTAAATCTACTGCGAATATGACTAAGTTAATCAGATTATTTGAAACCCCATAGCAAATGACAATAAGTAACCCGTTCACTACTGATAATCTCCTCATTAAGTCTACCGAATACAGCAAGTTTTCACTTAAACAGAATAGAAGACATTTTTTAAGTGTAAACAACAATAAAAGTGACGAGTATCTTCCACTATCGCATCGTTTCCGAATAATCAAAGACAATGGATTTTTTGTTAATCCTCAGTGGATCAAAATTAATCATTTTGCCCTTTCCTTTCCATATGCTTAGAGTCAAGGAACGATAAATTACAGTTAACTGTTCAAGACTGCCTACACCCAATTCAGTCACACTAACGACTGTCTACACCCAATTCAGTCACACTAACGACTGTCTACGCCCACTTAATCTACACTAATGTCTTCTCTAAATAACAAGACTCAAATTCCTTGACAGATATTACATAAATTGCCAAGGAAAGCATCAGAGACGCATTTAACCAAATAGTCGGTAATTCCATCCACCCAATTAAAAGTTCTTGGTAGTTAACTACTGTTGGATGAAATTTTGAACCTTTTGAAGTAGTTTGTTTTTCTGTAATACTTCTGTTGTTTTCTCTAATTCTATTGTTGGTTTTCTGAAATTCTACTTTTGTTTTCTGTAATTCTGTTGTTTTCTGTAATACTACTGATTGTTTTCTCATATTTTATTGTTACTTTCTGTAGTAGTTTGTCTGTAGTTTCATTTCCATGAATTCTGTACGATTGGAATTCCCCTTAATGATCCTATTTTTTTGTGCCCTGTAACTAAAGTTTACTTGATTATGGGGAGTTTTGTAGGACGTAAGTGTGTGTGTTATCTCATGGCTTAGGGTTTCAAGGGTCTTGAACTGCTGTTTTTTGTAGGTCAGTGTTAATCATTATTTCATTATTATGGCTATCATATGCACTGTTTAAAGGAGAGTTTGATAGCCAACATATCAATGTGATGTGTGTGTGTGTTGTTAGTTGCTCTTAGGGAGCCGGTCGGCCGAGCGGACAGCACGCTGGACTTGTGATCCTGTGGTTCTGGGTTCGATCCCAGGCGCCGGGCGAGAAACAATGGGCAGAGTTTCTTTCACCCTATGCCCCTGTTACCTAGCAGTAAAATAGGTACCTGGGTGTTAGTCAGCTGTCATGGGCTGCTTCCTGGGGGTGGAGGCCTGGTTGAGGACCGGGCCGCGGGGACACTAAAGCCCCGAAATCATCTCAAGATAACCTCAAGATAACTACTGGAACACAATGGAAAGTGCTTCTGCATGGGGGGGGGGGGATTACTGATGCATCAAAACTCACATCACAGAATTTATATTAGCCAATAAATCCATCGTTGAGTCACTACCTTATACTACCTCATCTATATCTTATATCTCAATCCTTATATAAGACATCATGTATCCTTATCCTGCTCCCATTCAATTCCCCTGCTTACTAGCTCTGTGGTCATTCAATCCGACATTTCAAGAATGATCTGTTATCTCTAACAGATCATCAGATCAGATAATCTCTAACTCAGCTATCTCTAACACTGTCACCATTATCTAGCCTGGTACAGAGCTGTGACTGGGTACAGATTACCCACCATCAGTACAGGCACCATCTGGGCTGACGGACGAATGATTCACCATCCACTGTAACGCTGTAGATACAGCCTAAGATACATTTCTTAATGATTGCTCAACTCTAATAAAACTCCTTCCCACATAATACAAGTAAACGTGACTGAGCGAAAACCTATTTTTTCAGTACAATTACAGAAAGCAACAATAAAATTAGAGAAAACAACAGTAGTACTACAGAAAAAACAACAGTAGAATTACAAAAAACAACAGTAGTATTACAGAAAAACAACAGTAGAATTACAAAAAACAACAGTAGTATTACAGAAAAACAACAGTAGAATTACAAAAAACAACAGTAGTATTACAGAAAAACAACAGTAGAATTACAGAAAAAACAATAGAATTACAAAAAACAACAGTAGAAATACAAAAAAAAACAACAGTAGAATTACAAAAAAAATAACAGTAGAATTACAAAAAACAGTAGAATTACAGAAAAAACAACAGTAGAATTACAGAAAAACAACAGTAGAATTACAAAAAACAACAGTAGAATTACAGAAAAAACAACAGTAGAATTACAGAAAAAACAATAGAATTGCAAAAAAACAACAGTAGAATTACAGAAAAAAAACAACAGTAGAATGACAGAAAAAACTACAGTAGAATTACAGAAAAACAACAACAGTAGAATTACAGAATTACAGAAACAACAACAACAGAATTAGAGAAAAGCAGCATTAGAATGTACAGAAAAGCGAGGCTCCGCGGGTCAAGGAGTCCACGAACACAATACCGTCCAAGACTATGCACTTTTCTTTTCGTTAGTTCTGCTTTTCAGCAAATGGGAGATAATGGGGGAAATTGCACCTTGCAAGCCGAACATCCGGCACGATCTAGCACGCTGCGGACCTCAGAGGTATCATGCAAAGCAACTCTGCCGATGCAAATAGACTGCGAGCTGCAACTGTGACTCGAGAGGCCGCTCCGAACCGGGAGGTAATTGCTACCGATACCTGGCCGTCTTGCATGCAGCGGACGGAACTGTCAATCAGCGATGACAGACAGCGTTGCATTAGCCGCCTCCCCGACGGCAGTATTCCGTCTGAAGGGGAAGTAGTCGGACACGGAGGAGGGCTACAGGAGTGGGACACGGGTGGGGGGGGGGGGGGCTAGAACAGTGGGACACGAAGGGGAACGGGGGGACTACAACAGCCACTCGGGCATCACAATGTTGTCTACTACTAACTAAAGGCACTACGGGCTCACCATAGCCCGTGCTACTTGGAACTTTGTTCCAGGTAGCGAATCTTTCACAAGTCTACTACTCACTAGTAGACAACATTGTCGCCGCTACTGTCGTCGACTTGTCACCAGGACGTCGTCACTGGTCAATAGGACACCTCTACTGTCATCTAACCGTCACCAGAACGAAACCTGTTCACTTCAACGAGACGGGAAATTGGTGATTTGAGCTTCAAATGTAGACAAGACCGAACACCATAGGCCCTGGAATCCATAGATAGACACCAGTCGAGTAAGTGCCGAGAGGCGGGATCCAAGAGCCTTAGCTCATCCCTCGCAGTTCCAACTAGGTCAGTACAACTAGTTGAGTATTGGCCAATACGCCTGTTTGTACCCAATTACAGGCACAGGATGTTTTTGTCCGATGGCGCTCATTGGTAGTTTAATACCGAGTGATCCACGACCGTTGGTAAACCATTGTTCACTTTTGTTAGTTGTTAGATGTTGCTGATTTGTTATTTTGTAAGAGATTGTTCTACTCGCGCAGATTAACTGGTGATTGGCTGATGTGACTGCAGTCAAATTATAACGTCATAGTGACGTCACACACCTTAATGGGGGGTGCCAGATGTAAAACCATAGTTTCGCTCTTATTTGGGTTGAGTCTCGATCTGCGAGGCTCTTTGTCTACGTAGCCCTATGGCCCAGGTAGCCATCACAGTCAGGCTGATCTAGTAACTTGAATAGAAACTTGAAAGCTTCCACCGTTGATCCAGCGACATTTCCTTCATTTAATGCGAGAATAAAAAAAAGGAGTCGTAGGCCTCTAAGCTTTCTAAATTTTCTAAGTTCTCTAAGTGAACTCATGGAGCCTCGTCTTTTGCCTGGATTTACTTAAACAAATACAATTTCAAAAACTTGATTCGTAAATGCTTGTACATTTATACTTGGGTGAGTCTAGACAGATTTACAGTAAATTATTGACCCAAGAGAAAGTCATAATAATAGAATTAAATGTAACCACGATAATTACATTCTTAACACTCAAGATTTAGAGTTAGAAGTTACATTTACCAGTGATTAAAAAAAAACAGGTATACATATACAAAAAAATATGTAATATTCTGTTCATGTTATATCACAGCGTCTTTAAATTTCATGCCCGACAGTATTAAAAAAAAAATCAAGATATTTATTTGCCTTTAAAACGTTAAAAAAAAAGTCTTTTCTCAATTATGAAAAAAAGTGTTTTCTTTGTCTTATTTCCGCGAGGTATACGACCTCCAGAAGCCCTGAGAGGCTGATTCACTAAACACACGCTGATCCTCGCACTTCACTACATATCCAGTAAGAGATCGCTTAAGTAAGATACTGAAGGGTGATTGAACTGTCCTTCAAAAAGGCTGGGAGATTATCTCCTCCCCCATCCAGACGGGATTCATCTCTTCTACAGAGGGTGTGGAGGGGGATTACCTCCTCTTCTACACCCCTAATGCTATTTTCCCCGACTTCTCGCACACATCTTTATCCGCATTCCTCGTCTACCTATTAATTACGTCTTGAAAGGAGAGACAGCTTTCTTAAGACGACATCAACAAGTCTTGTGTCACGCCGGTCAAGGTGCTCAGAGAGTCGTGAAGGGAAGGTTTTTCTATTTTCCACAACTAGACTGTGAGCGTTGGGGCTTCTGTGATGGGCATCTCATGCTTCCTGAACCAAGTGATTTTGGCTCTATTTCTACCTGGATTCTTTTTCCCAGTTACGATATCAGTGTGTTTCCTCGGTTCATTTAAGCTATGACCCCAAGGGAAGACATGTCTCCTTAGGTTATATAGTTATGTCATATAGTCTCGGTCATGTTATACAAATCATAGTTATGTCATGTTTTGATTTTTGTTTGGTAAATATCAAAGGAAGAGTCCCTGAATCGTAGGTGATGCAGAGGGCGCTGATCTGCACTGGAATGGGGAAGGGAGAGCGGAATAGAGAGAGGGTAATGGGGATGGGAGAGGGGTAATGGGGATTCGAGAGGGGTAATGGGGATGAGAGAAGGGCATAAACTAGCATAAACAAAGTGTAGCAACTAACATTCAGTCTTCAAAGGGAATTGACACCGTGGGTCCATGGATCCCAGCTCGTTAAAATAACCAATCCGAAACGTATCTTAAACAGTCTTCAAACCCAACAAACGCTGAGCCAACTATCTTCCCGTCCAACAAAAGCTGTGCCAGCTACCTTCCACCCTAACAAAACCCGGAACCATCCACATGCAACAACTGCCCCACACAGCATTGATTGACGGTTGATTGACGGTTGAGAGGCGGGACCAAAGAGCCAAAGCTCAACCCCCGCAAGCACAATTAGGTGAGTACAATTAGGTGAGTACAATTAGGTGAGTACAGCATTCCATCCTGTTTTTTTCCCCAACGAGTCAACCACACCCACACGATCACCCATTTCCCCACCAACTGGAGTAGCAAGTTCTCCATAAATACACGGAAGAGCCACCATAACATTACGCAACTACAGTGAACTTCCACAATTGGCTTCCCCATCTCTCATTCATACCGCCGGTAGCTCCCACGCATGCGCTGTTGGTGGTGGAATTCATTCATGCTTTACCCCTCAGTCAGGTCAATGAATTTGGTGACCAGCGGACACCTCCACCCAGCCACAACCCCGTCGTGGGGGATAGTATTATTATTTGGGAGCATTTTGCATGCAATCGGGTTTTTCCTGTTCCTGTGGTTATATTAATATCTCCGCCAGGGTGCATCAGGTACGTGAGGATAAATCTGGGTTCCTGTCTACACCCATAGTTGAAAGGGGGAACCCTGACATACACCCATAGTTGAAAGGGGAACCCTGACATACACCCATAGTTGAAAGGGGAACCCTGACATACACCCATAGTTGAAAGGGGGAACCCTGACATACACCCATAGTTGAAAGGGGGAACCCTGACATACACCCATAGTTGAAAGGGGGAACCCTGACATACACCCATAGTTGAAAGGGGGAACCCTGACATACACCCATAGTTGAAAGGGGGAACCCTGACATACACCCATAGTTGAAAGGGGGAACCCTGACATATACCCATAGTTGAAAGGGGGAACCCTGACATATACCCATAGTTGAAAGGGGGAACCCTGACATACACCCATAGTTGAAAGGGGGAACCCTGACATACACCCATAGTTGAAAGGGGGAACCTTGACATACACCCATAGTTGAAAGGGGAACCCTAACATACACCCATAGTTGAAAGGGGGAACCCTGACATACACCCATAGTTGAAAGGGGGAACCCTGACATATACCCATAGTTGAAAGGGGGAACCCTGACATACACCCATAGTTGAAAGGGGGAACCCTGACATATACCCATAGTTGAAAGGGGGAACCCTGACATATACCCATAGTTGAAAGGGGGGAACCCTGACATACACCAATAGTTGAAAGGGGGAACCCTGACATATACCCATAGTTGAAAGGGGGAACCCTGACATACACCCATAGTTGAAAGGGGAACCCTGACATACACCCATAGTTGAAAGGGGAACCCTGACATACACCCATAGTTGAAAGGGGGAACCCTGACATATACCCATAGTTGAAAGGGGGAACCCTGACATATACCCATAGTTGAAAGGGGGAACCCTGACATATACCCATAGTTGAAAGGGGAACCCTGACATATACCCATAGTTGAAAGGGGGAACCCTGACATACACCCATAGTTGAAAGGGGGAACCCTGACATACACCCATAGTTGAAAGGGGGAACCCTGACATATACCCATAGTTGAAAGGGCTCCTTGACATACACCTGTATGACGCTTAAATCTGAATCTGTCTATAACTTAGGTTAAAATTTAGCATGTAGCCAAAACTGAATCTGTCCTTGTACAAATATTTGCATCTTTCATTGTACTCAGGCCTGTACATGCCCTCGGACGCAGACCTGCATCTGTAACTATACCCAAACTTATATATATATATATATATATATATATATATATATATATATATATATATATATATATATATATATATATGCTGCTGTATCCACACTTGCATATATATACATGTCCTTGAACACCAGACCTACACCTGACAGTACATGTGGACCTACAGTGGTACTTATCCCCCAAAAGTGTTGCCAAAATGGTCATTTTATTAGTCATGAAATGCTCTGTAATTCCCCAGGTACCTCACGAACGAGCCAGAGCTCACTTCCCACACGCAACATGCCTGTACTTAACACTTATACAAGAACTCATGCGCGGTTTTCTCGCGTGCGTTAATGCGTGTACGCATGTACATGCTTTGCCATTCTGTATATTCACGTGGACATGATGCTGTGTATGATTGTACTGCACTCGCCTAGTTGTGTTTTTAGAGGGTCGGGCAATAGCTCCCTAGCCCCGGCTTCAGTCGAAGAGCCGATTTATTCCTCATGTATTTCAACGAATTTCCTTTGGTATCGGGTGATAACATTTTTATCAATGTTCCTCTTCTCTCGTAGGCCGTTCTATTTATTTGTCACGGAAGATGAAGAAATTTTTCATGTACTTCTAGTTCATTTGTGTCCTCAACTTCCATCAATGTTTTTGGTCCAGTAGGTTTTAATTTTTACCATTACCTCTTGGTCCACCCAGTCAATCCCCCTTTAAAATTGTGAGCAATTCACCTCTTTCCTTTCAAGTTTTCCGAGAATCGTTTCTATGAGAGCCTCTGTAATATCTTGCAAGGAATAGTCGTTAATGACATTGGTCTGTATGCAAACGAGGAGTCACAATAACGTGGCTGAAGTATGCTGACCAGACCACACACTCGAAAGTGAAGAGACGACGACATTTTGGTCCGTCATGGACCATTCTCAAGTCGATTGTGTCGATTCTCGATTCTCAAGTCGATTCTCACAATCGACTTGAGAATGGTCCAGGACGGACCGAAACGTCGTCGTCACTTCACTTTCTAGTGTGTGGTTTGGTGAACATTGGTCTGTAGGTTGTTGGCTATGCCCCTATACCTCTAGTTGTTCGTCAACTTTGCAGCGAACAGCTTAGGATGATTACGTTGGGAAGGCTGAGAATAACAGTTGCATCTATCAGTATCCTTCCTGAGAGTCAGTCTGGTCCCATATCCTTCATCTTATCCATCTTATCCAATGTCTTCCCACCTCTTCTGTTGTTCAATTCCAGTAAGTCTTTCATTGGATAGCTCACGTTGCTACCGGAAGACTTAACTTCCTTGCAAATACTGAAATATTTTAGTGTTTCACATACTTCCTTATCATTTTATATGTAACTGTCTTCTCTTTTATTTGGCCTAATTACATATTCTTTCACTGTCAATATTTTTTTTTCTTCTGATAAAGCTAGGTATAAGTTTGGGTTGGTCCTTAGCTTTGATTGCAACGTCATCTTCGCATTGCTTCTGTCTCTTTCCTTTTTTACTGTCGCAAGTTCATTCACCTCTCTTATATTCGTCATGTTCCATTCTGCTTCAGTCATGAGACAGGTTCACCACTTAGATAATAGCATATATATCAGTGGTTTCTCAGTAGGTGATGTGTGAAGCTTGAGGGTTCCTATCAGGTGCGCCCATCAGGTGGTAGGTGCACCCATCAGGTGGTTGGTGCACCCATCAGGTGGTAGGTGCACCCATCAGGTGGTAGGTGCACCTATCAGGTGGTAGGTGCACCCATCAGGTGGTAGGTGCACCCATCAGGTGGTAGGTGCACCCATCAGGTGGTTGGTGCACCCATCAGGTGGTAGGTGCACCCATCAGGTGGTAGGTGCACCCATCAGGTGGTAGGTGCACCTATCAGGTGGTAGGTGCACCCATCAGGTGGTAGGTGCACCCATCAGGTGGTTGGTGCACCCATCAGGTGGTAGGTGCACCCATCAGGTGGTAGGTGCACCCATCAGGTGGTAGGTGCACCCATCAGGTGGTAGGTGCACCCATCAGGTGGTAGGTGCACCCATCAGGTGGTAGGTGTACCCATCAGGTGGTAGGTGCACCCATCAGGATCATGAATGAGGCAGCCAGCACCGCCCAGTTCTCACGGCCCGCCCTATCCTGTTATTACTGGGAGGTGGGGGGGGGGTGCATGCTCGTGTTGTTGTTGTTGTTGTTGTTCTTCGTACTGTTCTTGTTGTTATTATTGTGGCTAATGTTGTCATTTGTTGTTTGTGATGAAAAAGAGATTGTGCTTCTGTGTTTTAATGAAGTCTTTTGGATAATGGGTTATATTTTTTGTAATTTTGTTATTGTAATTCCTGTCATTGTTTTAGTTGTTATAACTGTTGTTATTGTTAAGTATATTTATTGTATAACTGACGACTTGTGAAACAATGCGTCACAGCTCTAGATAAGGCAGCCTTCAAGTATCTTCAAGACGCTATGCTGTCTGAGGCAAAGATCAAAGCAGTTTGAGGGAAGAATAAGTCATTTTCTATACTTTGAAGGCATAAGCCATTATAAAATTAAAATTTCATCTCTTAAGGGTAACTTTGATGTCATTTTCATTTGACTCTAAAAAGCTCAGCTGGATCGAGATGTCGTCAACATGGAAATTTTGTCTCGGTCTTATGATTAAGATTGAGGGTAAGACCTGACCTGACCAAGATGGACCTGACCAAGATGGACCTGACCAAGATGGACCTGACCAAGATGGACCTGACCAAGATGGAGGGTAAGGGAAACCCTACCCACGATCAAGGTAAGGGGAGCCCCTGAACACGATGAAGAGGAAGGGAAGCCCCTTGTACATGATGAAGAAGGGGCCCTTCATCACGATGAAGGTAAGGGGAACCCCTTGAACACGATGAAGGTAAGGGCAGCCCCTTGAACACGATGTAGGTAAGGGGAGCCCTTGTCCACGGTGAGGGAAAGGCAGGGTCGTGTCATGGTGCATATAGCGACTCACCCATCGAGCGTGAAGCAGTCATAGGGGCCGACAAGGGTCAGTTTCAAGGGCCATATCACAGTAATCACGGAGCGCCTCCTGCATTCTTAACTTCTCATGTTTATTTAAATGATTTTAACATGGGGATTTTGCCACCCCCTTCCCCATTGGTTATTATTTTTTCAATTTGGTTGTTGTTTAATTATTTCAGATTCAGTGAATCTGCAATATGTTATGTACTCTCTCTCTCTCTCTCTCTCTCTCTCTCTCTCTCTCTCTCTCTCTCTCTCTCTCTCTCTCTCTCTCTCTCCCTCTCTCTCTCTCTCTCAGAGTTTAGACAACTAGGCCACGACATTTTGACTATTTTGCCAAGTTGTCTAGAGCGTGTGCCTGAGAACACCCACCACATAGGTTCGAACCCACATCACGGCTCCTAGGGAAAATGATGCCTCATGATAGTGTAATCACTCTCTGTGAATAGCAACAATATTAAAGACCTGGGTAAATACTGGTTCGGAAATTGGCTGGTTGATCTCTGTAACAAATTGCCGGCTAATTGTTCAAATAGATTTTCTCGTTGCCATTATATATATATATATATATATATATATATATATATATATATATATATATATATATATATATATATATGATTTCTTTGTGTTGTGACTACTTGTTCGTTATTGCGCCTATCCCCTCTATTCCTTGCTAAATTCTTCAACTTGTTCCTGGTCTTCCCCTCTGTCCAGCTTAAGAGGGGAAATTAGCGAGTTGAAGGGAGGATAGGGTTGAAGGTTGGGGGAGGGGGGGGGGCAGGAGGATAGGGTGCTTTGAGGGGATGGATAGGCAGGGACGAGAGGGGGAAGATGAGCAGGATGGAAGATCGGGTGGGGCTGGATAGGAAGGAACAGGAAGGGGGGGAGGGGAGAGGGGGGAGGTGATGACTTATCCAGATGGATGGTTGCATCTCAATTCTCTTTTTGTGTGCTGATGGAGGTTTTTTTTTGTGCGCGCGCGAGGACTAAGCCTGAGGGATTTTTGTATGTGTGACACCAAGCTTTGAATACAGTGCCGTCTAGCCAGCTAACTAACCAGTCAACCAGTTGAACAGCACGCCTGTCCGCCAATAGCCAAGGAGGCACTCAGTCATCCAGAAACTATAAATTTACCCCTCAAATACATTACTTAAAGAACTAATATTATATCGAGTTCACTTCGTCAGTAGCGCGTAGAACTGAAGTCTGGAGTCTTCTCCTGGAGCGATTACAATAATAGTCGGTCCTTCCAAATCAATTTTTTTTTCTCAGCCATCATGGGAAAGTGAGTGTGGACAAAAAGTGGAATCGCCTCTCCTCTCCCTCTCCCTCTCCCTCTCCCTCGGCCTCGGTTCATTAGTCGAGGTGCAACAGGTCTGCCGGAGCCCCCAATGTTGCACAAGGTTTTTGTTGCAATCCATCACTTGCCTTCCCTCGTCTGCTCGTGCCGCCTTACGCCCGATCACCATAGTCAGTATCGATACTATCACCTCTTATCACCATCCCTACAACCATCCCCCACAACTATTACTACCACAATCATCTTAACCAGCACTACCAACTAGAGGTTTGCAACGAGATTGCTGCCAGAATTAAGAGGACGAAAGGTATGAAATAATGGTGTTGCGGATGTCTTTACTCACAGAACTCCTAACTCTAAATTACTAGGCAGACATGTTTCAGTAACGGAGAAGATCACATTCTACATATAAATTCACCTAAATAACCCGGTTTTACATATTTTTTTCTGATGCTATCAGACACCTGAAGGTCTGAAACAAATGTCTTTTCGGGTGGATTTGTCCAACTTGGAATCTGCTCGAAAGTCATTATTTATTTAACTGTGTATTTAGCTTTAACAAGTTATTTAACTGTGTATTTAGCTTTGACAAGTTATTTAACTGTGTATTTAGCTTTAACAAGTTATTTAACTGTGTATTTAGCTTTGACAAGTTATTTAACTGTGTATTTAGCTTTAACAAGTTATTTAACTGTGTATTTAACTTTGACAAGTTATTTAACTGTGTCTCAGCTTGTATGGATGTGAACTATGGAGAGGGGGGGGGGGGAGGGGGCTACGAAATGCTGACCTTGGTAGGCTTAACTGTAAATGGAAGGGAAGGGAAATATCAGGAGACAGCGCCAAGCCACGACGACTATTATAGCACTATATAGCACAATCAGGATAAGGATTGGGGATGGGACGGGGGAGGAAAGGAATGGTGCCCAACTACTTGGACGGTCGGGGATTGAACTGTGAATGGAGAAAATACGTATTTTACGTCTCGAAATACGTCATTCGAGACGCCTAACTACACCTAAAATAACCTACCTAACCTAACCAAACCTTACCTACCTAACCTTACCTAAACTACCTAACCTATCCTAGGCTTGCTAACCTATGCTTGCTAACCTATGCATGCCCAACTTGTCAATCTGCTTGCTTAGGTTGTCAATCTGTTTGTTTAAGCTGTCAATCTGCTTAAAGTGTCAATTTACCTGTCCAACTTGTCAATCTGCTTGCTTAAGCTGTAACTGTGTTTGTCTTGAGTCGTTTCTACACGTCTAGAACCGCTCACTTGCGTTAAGGGGGAGAGGTGACTAGTGAGGGAGCGAAAAGATGATCGGAGAGAGAGAGAGAGAGAGAGAGAGAGAGAGAGAGAGAGAGAGAGAGAGAGAGAGAGAGAGAGAGAGAGAGAGAGAGAGAGAGAGAGAGGGGGGGGGGAAGGGGTTAAAGAGAAGGTAGGGGAAACGTTAAGGGGGAAGAGAAGGAAAGGGGTTAAAGAAGAGGTAGGGGGAAAGGGAAAAGGGGGAAGAGAAGGAAAGGGGAGGAGAGAGAGAGAGGGGGGTGAGGCCCCCAGAAACATCATCATAAGCGTATTAACAAGGCATCCATCACCACCGGCTCCAGTCAGCGGCAGCCAAAGAAACTGCAAAAATCCCGGTAAATGGTCACCCCAAATGGTGCCATAAATAATTACAACAAAGGCCGCGGTGTCTGCCTTTGGCTGCTCAACAGGGATAAACGTTGCAACAAAAAAGGGCCGATGGTTTCTCGTGTACCACTTCTCAGACTGCAATGTCCTTTCAAACCTTTTTTTTTTCCACCGTCTCTTTTTTTTCATTTCAGCAATATTTTTTTTATCTTTTTCAATCGAAGTCTTTTTTCATTTCGACATTGAGTGCGTCATGTAATTTGATTTTGACTACTTGTGAAAATGATGATATCATCATCAGAGCACCCTTTGCAATGTGTTAGTTGCAGAGATGTGTTTTATAATAGGTATTATAAGTATTAGCATTATATAAGTATTATAAGTATTAATATAAGTATTATTAATGCTGTTGAGCTCTGGAGACTGCAGTGAATAATGCTAGGGCCTTCACTATATTACAAAGGAGATTGTTAAAGCTTGAGCCCTCAGTATCTTGCGAGAGAAAATAAATCGGCAATAATGCTGCATAATACCATTGTTAATCTCAATTCATCAATTCATCAGTCATGTCTGACAGTTCGCGATAAGGTGGCGCGAATTATTTCTATAATGTTCGTGCTATTCGTTTCGGCGCTGTGATTGGTCGGTTGTAACTGTCCGGCTCAATACAGTGAATGCTAAATTCACTGACAGCGCCTAATTTGGTTCATCCATGAATGAATAATGTGCCAATATGTAATATTGTATAACAGTCAACGAATCAGGTGATCATACTCACCTTTGCCCCTATAGCAGATGGTTCCTGCTAATTCTACATTTGCTAAAGAATTAATAATACAAATATAATGGCTTTCTTCAAAAGGCATAAATTTAAGCAAACTTAAGTGTGTAACGTGTCTGAAACAAGGCATAACTATAATAAAATAATGGACGAAGGAGTCTTATTGTCTGTTTCTTAAGGATCTCATCCCATATTGGCTTCTGAATGCTTGATAAAGCGGGTGAGTGAGCCGAAACATGTGTTCTTAAAGACGGAGTTGATTACCTTCTTGAATTGCCCTTGAGCAACCTGAGGCCAGTAAGATACAGAGAACTGCTCCAAAACTTAGTAGTCCTCAGAGGAAGTGACAATCAAATCAAATCATATCAAATCAAATCAAATGTTTATTCAGGTAAAGTACATACATACAAGGTGAGATACAAACATTGATGGATTTATAGATAGAGCTAGTACATACAATGCCTAAAACCACTATTACGCAAAGCGTTTCGAACATTCACACTAGTTATTCAATCTATTGTCGAGACAGTTTTGTAGGAAGATCCATATATTTATGGGTCATTCAATCAGACCAACAGGCGCAGAATATGAGTCACAATAACGTGGCTGAAGTATTTTGACCAGACCACACACTAGAAGTTGAAGGGACGACGACGTTTCGGTCCGTCCTGGACCATTCTCAAGTCGATCAGATCAACAGACTTCAAATTCCTTCCAAGTTGCCATGCTGTTTAAACGCTTTCTCCAGATAATTGTACATCAGACAAGCTCGTTGATGGAAAATACAGTAGACAAGCTGGTTGATGAAAAATACAGTATTAATCTATTAATCAACTAATCGAGAAGACGGGTTGTGGTAGCGGCAGCACTATGGTTAATGTGTCTGGCCAGGCTGATAATCTGGTTATAACAACACTAATCAAAGATCCAATAGAATAATTGCGAAAAAAAGGAAATTACACTGCTGAATAAAATCTCACGTTCAGTTCTATATAATGTGCTGTCGTTGATTTTAACTGACAGGATTGTCTTAAATCCTGTGAGTCTTGTCTGAAAACTACTTGACAGAGTAAAATATGTAGTAAAGCATGTCACCCAATATCCTCAAAGAACTCGCTGGTCAACTTTTCTCTTGCTAGCAAGATGTTGACTTTAGAACTTATATCATTCTAAACGAATTTCCTTTTCCTGACGCATCTGGTTGAAAGTACAGATACTTGAACATCCAGAGTCTCATTTTACGTGGATGAGAACCATGAAATCTGTGACATAATGACATTGGTAAGCTGATTTGTGCATGGAAGACACAAATGGAAGTTTCAGATGTCTCTCTCCTCGAAGTCATTGCGACTTATGTCTTAATGTTCACACTTACATTACCCTTGAACTCTATGTTTAACATTTCTCTAACTGTCCATGGAGGACAGAAGAAAATGTATATATGCTGGTTAGCATTGTAAATGTATGGCCACGTCTGTGGTAGAAAAAAAAAAAAAAAACTTCGTGAAGATACTTCACAAATGAATCATATATCCTTTTGTCTGATGGGAATCACTCTTCCATCTTATGGCATAAGCTCTTTTTCGTGCCAGACTATGAGTCACAATAACGAGGCTGAAGGTATGATGGACCGAAACACATCTGAGGTGGAGAAACGACGACGTTTCGGTCCGTTCTGGACCATTATTAGGTCGTGTGTGGATGCAAGTGAATCAATCTTTTCTCATTCATTTACCTTCCATTTAGCCACTTTAACTTTGATAGAAATGTATGCATATTTATAGAAATCTTCAAGAATGTGTTGAGTATAAAGGCGTACCAAGTCAACCAATATTGAACAAATCAAGTTAGATCAACTTGATCTAACTTGATTTAACTTCCCTCTAGATTAAGTTATCACAAATCAAGCCTAGCCTCTTGATCTTCAGCTACCCAATCCTCGGGCTTGGGTAGTAGAAGAACTTCCAGAATCCATTCCAGGTATACTCGAGGTATACCCCAGGTAACTAGTTAGCAGATAGAGCAGATATACCCCCCATCCCCCCAGCTAAATACTAGACATTATTATGCAATTACTATCACCGCGAAATGACTAATTAACAAGCAATTTAATAATGTTGAAGTGAGATTCGTGATACGACTCGTTCTGTCTTCATACAACAGTTTGTGAGCTACGAAAAGCTTACGAGGTTATTCACAACCCAAGATTATTAATGGTACAGACAACCTCGTAGTAGCGATTCAGAGCTCGTAAACTCAGTAATAGAAATCAAGTCGCCATAATTGAGGAAAGATATACAGGTTTCGTAAGAATGCGTGATGAATCCAGGCGCAGAACATGAGAGGAGAGGGTGTACACTACAAGCCGGCAATGCAGGCCTCCGTGGCGTGGAGTTGATGTGTGGGAAAAGTGTACTGATATGGTGGTTGAGGACCGGCGATAATGACGGTGAATGCGATAGTTGGTTGAAGGAGTGTGGAGAATCGAGGTGGAAGAGGAACAAGAAAGAGAAGAGGAGGATAACTGGGGCTAAAGGAAAAGGGGGGGGGGGGAAGGGAAAGGGGATACACCCCAACAGTGACTGACTAGCTGCACTCCATCATCTACTTCCACCCCCAGCCAGGGTTTTCCCTTCCATTGCACCATCACACCACAATGCAACTGTGGGAAGGGAGACGCACAGTGCTACCACCTACCTACCTACCTACCTACCCTTCCACATGCACTAACCTCCCCCTTAACACCCACCCCTACACCTCCACAACCCCTCACTACTTCAATAACTACCACATACACCATGCAACATATCCTTGGAACGTCTGGAGGTATTTGCTGCAGCGAGTGAGTGAAGGACGGAGCTGCCAGGGCGGGGGGAAGATGCCCGTCCGGTCGTGGCAACACTGACTCATTATTCAGGTTTCATTGGGTGCATTCTGGAGGGTGCTTAAAGTGGCGCGGGGCGGCGCTTAAGGCCATCACTCACCTCGCTTAATGGTTGTTAGCTGGTGCGGTCGCGATAGTTACGCTCGCTCTCTCACACACACACACACACACACACACACACACACTTGCATCCTCTCACAATTGCACTCTCACACTCTTACGCTCGCACATGGATTCTTATAGATTCGCACTCAGTTTTACGCTCGTAGGGTGAGCTCTTACGCTCTCACACTCACACTAAAACACTTGTATAATTGCTCCTTGCGCTCTCACACTTACGCACTCCAGCGGTCATTTTCTAGGCTGACTGGACAGTGTACAACTGTCCGCTGTCCCATCACTGGTATAATTCAGTCCTCTATGATGCCTTTCTCTCAATTCCCTCCCACGTGTTGGCGGTCTAACGCTAATGAAAAGATTGCAACGCGCCCCAGATGGCAACATTGACCTCTATAATTGAAACCTTAATCATTAGCAATGTGACTGTCAATGTTGCCATCTCGCGCCCCGCTCATTTACTCTATGCAATATTTGATGGAGAACCTAATTTCAACGTCGCTGCAACGTCCTCGAAGTCACTTGTTACTGGTGATAGTTGTGTCGTCGGCAGTAGTGATTCTGTGACTTCGGTTGCATAAGTTGCAGTGATGTGGGGAACTGGTGACTGTGTGTGTGTGTGTGTGTGTGTGTGTGTGTGTGTGTGTGTGTGTGTGTGTGTGTGTGTGTGTGTGTGTGTGTGTGTGTGCAATTGAGCAGAGGGCGGCTCGGGTTTCCTATGCAAGGAGGCAGGTAGGACGGTTGGTAGGTGATGAGGAGGTTGAGGGGGGGGGGGGAGGAGGAGGCAATGCAGGTGCCTATTTATCAAGCCAACTTGGCATTGAGTCGGAATCTATTCACAGTCGACTCTATACATGTGTCCTAATTGTTCGGTGAGGTAGTTTTGTGGCAAGATGGACGGCCGGGTTGTGGGGGCTTTACCACCTCAACCACCCACCACAACCACCACCACACCCACCACCACAACCACCACCACCACCACAACCACCACAACCACCACCACAACCACCACCACAACCACCACCACCACCACAACCACCACAACCACCCACCACAACCACACCCACCACCACCACAACCACACCCACCACCACAACTAACACACACACGCCACTGTGAGAACTGTTGTTGTAACGCAACTACAGGAACTGGAAAACTATGAGAGTGTATATAATTCCATCTCTAACACCAGATGCACACATAAACAGAGAAACATCAGCAGCATACAAGACGCTGGCAAAGTTAGGACATTTAAAACTGAAATAAAGGTTCTTTCACATCAATTTCCACAACCTTTGTTAGGCCATAATTCGAATACGCTGCACCAGCCTAGAATGTGTACCTTGTAGACCTCAAACCCAAAATGGAACAACTGCAGTGATTTGCAACAAGATTAGTGCCAGTGTTATGAGATTTAAGATAAGATAGGTTAAGGGAACAAAATCCCACAATCCTAGATGAGAGAATAAACAGAAGAGATATGATCTTAATATACAAGATACCGAAGAGGAATAGACAAGGCGCACAGATAGGACAAGTGGACATAAGTGGAAACTGGAGACGCAAACGAGTCTACAAGAAACTGTAAGGAAATACTCGTAAACTGTACAGGTGGTCAATAAGTGGAATAAACTGAAGAAGTTGTAAAAGCCACCTCCACCTGTAACTTTAAATCAGATTTGACAAAGAATTCAAACGCTAGAATAGTTCAATATCAATGGTAACAGGTACAAAAAGCCTGGCAGGCGGGGCATGAATAGCTAGACCTCACTTCCTCGTAATCACTAATAGGTAAGCGCCACAAATACTCACCTAATCGTGCTTGAGGGGGGGGGGGGGGTTGAGCTTTGGCTATTTGATCCCGCCTCTCAACTGTCAATCAACTGGTGTACAGATTCCTGAGCCTACTGGGCTCTATCATATCTACATTTGAAACTGTGTATGGAGTCAGCCTCCACCACATCACTTCCTAATGCATTCCATCTGTTAACTACTCTGACACCTGCACCATTGACACCACTAACACAACCACCACCATTTCATCCATCACCGCCACCTGCAGCACAGCAGCCACCAGCATCTCACCTTCATCCACGTACTCCTCAATTACCACCAACAACCACCATTTTAATCGTCCTCGCTTCCGTCACCACAACCACAATAATCTCACCCACCTCCACCACATTCCTACCACCACCACCACCACCACCACCACCACTACCACCACCACCACCACCACTACTACCACCACCACTACCACCACCACCACCACCACCCCCCCTCACTGGAAGAACCTTGCAGCCTTCGACATATACCTGCTCGCTGTAGCAAGGAGCACAGGACATACATATTCCCTCGTATGAACAGCGTCTCTCTCATCCAACCAAAACATTAAACTATTCGAAGCTGCTACTTAGTCATCCTGAATCAAATATGTTCTGTCATACCGTCACAAGACGATCAGTTATTCTGTCATCACTCGCTGATGCTCGACTCTGCCGTCTACATAATGTAGTGATTTTAGAGTTGCAGGATTCTTGAGGGGCTTCGCGGGACCTCTGTAGACACAGGCGACGTGAGGATGGGCCCCAGTCAATCATTCCTTGATTATTTGATATTTTTTTCCGAATGGGTGGAATCGGGAAGCACATCTTCTTACCATTGAGTATGGTCCGACTTGACTCAAGACAATCGACTTGAGAATGGTCCAGGACGGACCGAAACGTCGTCGTCCCTTCACCTTCTAGTGTGTGGTCTGGTCAATATACTTCAGCCACGTTATTGTGACTGATCGCCTGCATCTTCTGACCATTGTTTCCTGCACTGTGAAAGGACCGCTGATGTGTATGTTAGCAAACTCTGTAACTAGCTCATCAAGGCTGTAACTTGCTTAGCTACACGAATTTTGGCTAAGCAAGTCCCGGCTCTCAAACACTAAACACCACTGATAGAGGGTTCATTTCTTTGACCCAATTATGTCCCTCTGTAATCTTTTATGCTCACAGCATGGGTATGGGGTTCACTACCATTGACAGGATGGGTATAGGCCAACTACCCCTCACAGGATTGGTATGGTGTCTACAACTATTAACAGGATGGGTCTAGGGTCTACTACCACTCACAGGACTCACAGAATGGGCAAATTGAGGAACATAAATCAACTAAGTAACAAGACACCCCCATCCCTTAAACACATATGGAATAGTGTTTTATTAACAGGAGGTCCGACAAGTCCAGCCCTATCCATCAGTGCAAGCCGAGCTCCGATATCAGGAAGATAACGGTGTCCTGCAATACAGTCTGCCAGTACACGTGATACAAGAGGTAACTGTTGTTACAGATGCTAGAAGTTCCATGAGGCAAATATCTATTTTTTGTTATATTACACAGGTTCCAGGATCAGGCGCATTGTACAAACTTACAATCTGTGCAGGCAATACAAGCTTACAGTGTTTGCAGGCAGCACAATGTTGCAGACAGTGTTTGCCAGCAGCACAATCTTGCAGACAGTGTTTGCCAGCAGCACAATCTTGCAGACAGTGTTTGCAGGTAGCACAATCTTGCAGACAGTGTTTGCAGGTAGCACAATGTTGCAGACAGTGTTTGCAAGCAGCACAAGTTTACAGTGTGTGTAGGCAGTATTTAATGCAAACATAAGTGATACAGTTCTCTCTAAACTCATGGATTTGTTCACATTTACTAACCCAAACAAGTAACTCCCAGGTACCTATTTACTGCTAGGTGAACAGGAGCATCAGGGGTGAAAGAAACTCTGGGTTCCATGCTGGGGCCGCATACTGCAGGATTGGTCTTACATATGTGGTATACAAGATTCTGAAGGATCCCTTACAAAGGTTCCTAAAGGCAGTTCTAATGTTAGCCAGCCGTGCATACGCCGCTGATGTTATTCTTTTGATTTTGGGCTTCAGGAGACAGGTTTGGCGTGATATCAACTCCTAGATCTTTCTCTCTCTGTCCGTTTCACGAAGGACTTCATCTCCCATTCGGTAAACCACTTGGGCTGGACGGTAGAGCGACGGTCTCGCTTCATGCAGGTCGGCGTTCAATCCCCGACCATCCAAGTGGTTGGGCACCATTCCTTTCCCCCCCGTCCCATCCCAAATTCCTTATCCTGATCCCTTCCAAGTGCTGTATAGTCGTAATGGTTTGGCGCTTTCTCCTGATAGTTCTTTTTTCCCCATTCGGTATCCTGTGTCTGGCCTTCTGTTTCCACCGCCTACTTTCATTACCTTACATATACTTGGGTTGAACATTAGTAGCCATTTGCTGGACCATTCATTCAGTTTGTCCAGTTCATCTTGTAGCCTCCTACTATCTTCCTCTGTCTTAAGCCTCCTCATAATTTTTGCGTCATCAGTAAACAATGAGAGGAACGATTCTATACCCTCAGGGAGATCATTTACATATATCAGAAACAGTATAGGTCCAAGGACAGAACCCTATGGGACTCCACTGGTGACGTCTTGCCAATCTGATACCATACCCCTCACAGTGACTCGCTGTCTTCTGTTGCTTAGGTACTCCCTTATCCAACGGAGTACCTTCCTTTTCACACCTGCCTGCATCTCCAGCATGTGTGTGTGTGTGTGTGTGCACTCACCTAGTTGCGTGTGCGTGCGTGTCAGTTTCATCTCGGTCGACCAGCGGTGACGCTGAGAATCAAGAGCAAATCACGGCAGAAACCATTAATATCGCTCAGCCCAATATTGTGACGCCCTGTGTGCGTCTGGCCCCCGGGGCTCAAGGGTTGGGCGCTCCCAGACGCCCTCTGCACCTGAGCACCACAAATGACAATCAGATTTTTTATACGCAATATTTTCTATTATACTCATTTTTTTTGACGTTCTCTGTATCATCATCCCAATTCCTTTCAATTTGTAGGAATAGGGCAGATGAATTAAAAAATATATATATATATGTGTATATGTGTGTGTGTGTGTGTGTGTGTTTGAGGTTTTCATTGGACACATTATTATAAGCAGGAAGATTTGTAAACAATGAGAGATAGAGACTGCAAGTTGGAGGCCTCAGGCTCCACAAGAACGGGTTGGGACACAAGCAAGTCACCTCCCCTTCATAAGTCTGGAGATAAAGGATCCGTCCAATTAGTGTCGGAGGCTTCTCCTGACTCATCCTCCTTCTCTCCTCTACTAAATCCTCTCCTCCCTACCCCCAATACCTCCCCCCCTTTCCCTTCCCTCACTCACTAATGTGTGTGTGTGTGTGTGTGTACTTACCTAGTTGTGCTTGCGGGGGTTGAGCTTTGGCTCTTTGGTGTGTGTGAGTTGGGGTGAAGGTGGGGGGGGGGGGGGATTGAGTGAGGGGGGGGGAGCATCTCACACACACACACACACACACAGTCGAGAGGCAGGACCAAAGAGCCAAAGCTCAACCCCCGCAAGCATAACTAGGTGAGTATACACCTAAATGGAACTGATCATATTAACGCTACAAAATATCATCTGGATATTGTCTGGAGGATATCCAGACGAGATATAACGTTTCTCATATAACGAGATATAAAACGATCAATAATCAGGTGGTTACATTACTTTGTACGATTGAGGGGGGGGGGATTAAAGGGGTTAAACGTATACGATTTACAGAAACAGTAAACCAGTTAAGGCAAACTCCCGGATATCTATTTACTGCTACGTTAACAGAAGTACCAGGTGAAAACCCGCACCCAAACGTCTCTGTTATGATCCGAAAGTCGAACCCTGGACCTTAAGGTTGGGAGTCGACTATGTTGCAAGATGCGACACAAAGGGTAAGATCGATGATTCTAGGACGAATCGTCTCTATATTTCTCATGTTATGTGTGCCATAATATAGAATATAAAGAGTAATTATTTACATAATTACATCTGATAACGTTACAAATACAACCTATTATGAAAAGTAACGGTTCGCAAATATCTACGTTTTCTATTCATCGGACTAGATACAGATCGGACTAGGTGGGTTGCATGGGTACGTAACGTTTCTGGTTAGGTTAGAAGGTTGGATTTTGTACGGAGTGGCAATCTAAGAAAACGGGTTCGTATTTGCGGATCAACTGCTGAAAAATGTCGTAGTGAATATCTGGCTCTGAGGTCGGCAGAGTTGAGTAAGATTTTTTTTTCATGGAAATTCCTGCGCGGGCCCTAAGCCTCTGGCTGGCCCCCTAAGTGTTGCTTGTTTCTGTTTTACATAGGCGGAGTATGAGTATTTATGACTCGTATGGTCGCTTCAGTAACATTTTGCCCAATGTCTTTAACAACTTCTGCTCTGTTGAATCTAAATTGAAATCTTATTAGGGTTTGTAACTGTGCACTGTGTTAGATAATGTTCCAGTGGTCTGTCAGGCATTTCTCCACAGTGCTGACATTTCTTCTCATCATCTGTAAGCCTATTTCCCATGTACATGGGTATCGAAGCTTGATACGATGTGTACTTTTGTTCTACTGCTCCCTTTGGATCGTATTCGTAGTTGGTTGAATTCTTGTACAAACCCGCAGATCCTGATGTTGCAACTGCTGTGTTGTGGAGAACACATACTCACAGATCTAGTGTGTGTGTGTGTATGTGTTCAGGTGTACACATACAGGTGTGTGCGGAACTGATGAGATAATACACATATGTATACACAGGTCGTGAGAAAGTATACACGGACATACACGCGGGAATACACGGACGTCCTCCAGCTGCGTGAGGAGCCTTTAGAGAGAGAGAGAGAGAGAGAGAGAGAGAGAGAGAGAGAGAGAGAGAGAGAGAGAGAGAGAGAGAGAGAGAGAGAGAGAGAGAGAGAGACAGAGAGATAAAGGTAGATAGAGAGTTAGAGGGGTAGAGATATAGTGATAGAGACAGACAGACATAGCCAGAGACCAACTCAGCCCCCGGCACCTCAACAGACGGCTGCTGGCTCACGCTAAATGCATGACAAATGGATGTCTGAATAATTTCCTTTCAGTTTCTTAATCGTACATTTTAATTCAAATGCGGACGAGGGTGACATTATGGCGGGCAGTGACTAGTTGCCCATCTCCCTCCTCCCTTTCCCCTTCAATCCCTCCCTTCTTATCTCCCATTCCACCCTTTCTTGCCCCCCCCCTCCTTTTCTCACCTTTTCCACTTATTCTCCCATCCATCCTTCTCTTCCTTTCTCCCCCTTCACTATCCTCTCCATCTCGCCAAGTTCCCAGTTTGAGGTCTGGCGTCCAAATGAAACTAGATTATTGTGATGAAACGCGTCCTCTTGTTTACGCTCTTACGCTGTTCTGCGTAAGTGCTTGTTGTGCTACCTATGCGCTTAATGCGTTATAAATGCGCTTAGTGAATTATAGATCCATTTAATCTATAATCTACATCAAATATTATGTCTATCTGTTTGTCCAAAGTAGGTCAGACGTCAGAGGCTAGCCTCATTCATCTTTTCAAGATGATGCATGGAGGGCATGGTAGTGTCATAGGTCATTTAGACGGGGTTCGACCCATGGGCTACTATTTAATACATATTGGCAGCTACAGCAGCGTTTACTTGCTCAAGAACCTGACACTCGTAGGTTTGAACGAAGAGGAGCAGCAGAGTGGCTGAACCAACGACCAACAGTAACCATTACAGCAGGAGAAACACCAGCCAGGAGAAACACTCTCCACAGGTGTTTCTGGCTGCTGGAAACACCTGTGAGGGGCAAAACACGTAGCTCCCATTATATCAACTCCTGCTATATATATTATATATATATATATATATATATATATATATATATATATATATATATATATATATATATATATATATATATAGAGAGAGAGAGAGAGAGAGAGAGAGAGAGAGAGAGAGAGAGAGAGAGAGAGAGAGAGAGAGAGAGAGAGAGAGAGAGAGAGAGAGAGAGTGAGATGGGGTAGGGTGTCATGAAGTATAATGAACGCAGTCCTATGCCTCATACTCCAGGATCACAGGTTCATTGTTCATGATAGGACGGAGCGTTTGGGCAACGTTTCCTGTCACCTGATTCGTCTGTTCACCTAGCAATACACAGGCACCTGGGAGTTAGACAGCTGTTGTGGGCTGCATTCTGATATGGTCAGTAGTTGACCGAGTAGATAACACACACACACATACAATAGTAGTTATCACAGGTAGTTAACAGATGAATGCACTAGGAAGTGATGTGGTGGAGGCTGACTCCATACACAGTTTCAAATGTAGATATGATAGAGCCCAGTAGGCTCAGGAAATCTGTACACCAGTTGATTGACGGTTGAGAGGCGGGACCAAAGAGCCAAAGCTCAACCACCGCAAGCACAACTAGGTGAGTACAACTAGGCGAGTACACACGCACACACGCACACACACACACACACACACACACACACACACACACACACACACACACACACACACAAACACTCGCCCCGCGTCATTCCGGAGAGGAATTGACTATCCACAAATCTCTAAACATTCACCCAGGCAGTAATTTGGTGTTTGATTGTAAACCGATTAGCGGGTCGTGTTCCAGGGGGAGGGGAAAATTACACCTACAAAATACGACTTACCATAAGTAACAAGAAGACAGCCTGTTGACAGAAATGAATACAGCTCTGTAATTACCGCCGCCCGCTGAATAAATAAAATCCTTTCAGAGCAAGACCAACCTATCACATTCTAAGAGTGGCCAAAACAAACGTTAAAAATGTATATATTTTTTAACATAAAAATTGCCCCATATGATGGCTCGTAAGATCTAATGTATGCATTAAGTTACCGTGCGACCATGGGATGATTTCGGGGCTCTATGTCCTCGCGGCCCAGTCCCCGACCAGACCTCCTGGTAGTTAATGTCATATTATTATTTTGTAAGAACCACCTTGATGGTATTAGCTATCAGGAGGAAGCACTCAGGCCGTGTGATTATACAGTTACCACTGAATAAGCATGGTCAGCCTGGGTAAACCCAACGTCAGCCAGAGGAAGCCTTCACCAGCCCGTGGAAGCCATTCGCTGGGTTATGAGTGAAGTCAGCAACTATCGTCAGCTGCTGACATCACCATTCATTACTCTCCCTCCATTCCTGTCGACTCTCACAAGACTTCTTTCCCCCCTACCACCCCCTTTATCATTATTATTATTATCATAAAATACATAAATATCTGAGAACATTTTGACATTCGTCTATAGACAATTTCATCATAACCTTGGATTACAATGTTCAGGTTATGAGGTTGACTTCACACTCGGTTATAAGGGCTGAGGTCGACCTCACGATGAGGACCAAGTTATCTTGATACGTTTCAGGGCACTACTCCTGTCAAAAGGAATTGATAGAACAATGGGAAATGGTTTCGACCATCTCGGACCAAGCGAAACGTGCCAGGCCCATTATAGGCGTAAAAGTAGATTTAGGGTAAGAATCTATCAACTTCCTTTCACAGTGAAGATGTATTCAAGAAGTACGTCGAAGATTCCTGCCAGAATTACTGACTTGACCCTTTCAGTCGTATCTAATAATACATATTTACAAGAACGACTGCCTGAATATATATATATATATATATATATATATATATATATATATATATATATATATATATATATATATATATATATATATATATATATATATATATATACATTCCAGTCCCGAAACCTTAGCATGCACTCTAGTGTATAGCTGTTTACATGTAAAATACTAAACGCTAACCTAGCAGATTATGCTAACTTAGCGAAGACATCGGCATCTTTGTTGCGAGTGACGCTAATGTAGCAGTAAACAACGCCGACTGAATAGTTTACTAGTATTTACCTATCAGTGATTACAGAGAATTGAGGCCGAGCTCACCTACTAGCCTTGTTGGGCCTGTTGCATTATAATTTGACTGTTCTGACGAGTTATTTTGTCGAATCTGACCTGTAACTCGTGGATGGAGGAGGTTTCCACAACTTCTTCCACCGCTTTATTTGAAAAAAAAAGATAAAAAAATAATAAATTATTTTATCTTTTAATTTTTTTTTATTTTTTTTTAAATTTATCTTTTTATATTTATCTTTTATTATCTTTTTTAATTTATTAAAAATGTTATTTTTTAAAAAAATTCATTTTTAAAAAAATTAATTAATTTTTTTTAATTAATTTTTTATTATCTTTTTTATTTATCTTTTTAATTTTTTCATTTTATCTTTATAAAAAAACGCAATCTTCAGTGTAATTTTCTTTTCGATAACTTGATCTCTGGAGAAACATGATATCTGTAGCTTAATCATACATACATAATATTATTTTTTTCAATAAATTAGCTCCCTAAATTGCTCCGAAAGGTCTAAGCAAGGAAATACAGTACAGTAATGTATTACAAAGCATAATAACAAAGTATTATTCAAACCAGCTTTTAATATACAATATTACAATAAAAATAATACACTAACAGACCGTCCTGAAAATAAAAAATCCCTTATATAGCACAGAAACCGGTTTTTGGTTACCATTTACTGAATAACCTTATACATGTAACAACTCTTGTATCTCAAAACATATGATTTGTTTTGCAGTTTAGACCCTTCAACGATGATATTGCATGACGAATTGCACTAAACACCGAACATATATATCAGCACGAGAGGTCGTTGAAGGTCAATAGGCTGCTTAATCCGATCCGCCCTACGAGTCATTAGGGAGGGGACCCCCCTCAAAAAAAAATATATATGGAAAACTGTAGATTGGAACCGGTGTGTTTAATGGCTAACAATACTGGTGTTGTGGAGGTGGCTACGTATATTCTGTGGGCAGAGAGGCTGGCTGGGACGGTGGTTGAGTGAGTGTGTGTGTGTGTGTGTGAGTGTGTGTGTGTGTGTGTGTGTGTGAGTGTGTGTGTGTGTGTGTGTGTGTGTGTGTGTGTGTGTGTGTGTGTGTGTGTGTGTGTGTGTGTGTGTGTGTGAGTGTGTGTGTGTGTGAGTGTGTGTGTGTGTGTGTGTGCTTCAATGCTACAACTCAACACCGCACGATTCAGCTCTTGCCCGTGACTCAATCTCCCCTCAATTGCTACTCGACTTTCCATGACAAGCATTTCATTTCTCATCGGGTAGTTTATTGACCCTCCTCTGCTCCCTCCTTTAGTCTCCCCTGTGCCATTTCCCCCTGTCCTTTGTGTTTAATTGACTCTTGTTTATCAACGTCTCTGTGTCTTTTTCTTCCAGCGAGGGGCCGATGGATCATAACCACACGCGTTCGATTCCCTGTCCGATGTTTTGCTTTCCCCCCCCCCCCCTCCCACTCTCTCTTAATTACCAGTAACCTCGTGTGTCTAAGGAGTTTTACCTGGCGTTTTTATTTGTTATAAATTCGCGTTTTATTCCTCTGGCATACAGAGAACGGAACAAGGTTGTTCTCCAACACGAATCGGCGTTTTAATGCGATCAGTGAACGAAGCTAGCCCCCGTCGACGGGTTCGAACACGATGGGAAGATTCTCTCACTAAAGCGATCTCATTCAAAGCGGTTTATCTGGGTTACCAAGTCGCTTATTAATGCATTAATATTATTAAATTTTCTGGTGATATCATCAATAATAATTTATTCGGTCTTAATATTTTCATTTGGGGCAAGTTTATTTAAAATCAATGAATATGAAAGTGGTCAAGAACTGGTTAAGTTATGAAATGCCGAGTGATGGCATTGGTCGGCAGCAGCTCACCTGTGGTTAAGTATTCATAACAAGTGTTGATTTATTTCAGAGGATACCTGGGGGCATAGGAGGCTGTCGGTACCACCTCCGCCATTGGAGCCTCACGCAACATGAAATAATATATAAATATATATATATATATAATATATATATATAGTACAGCGGTTCTCAGAAAACACGGCCGGCGGTCTCTAGGAGCCGGACGGTCGATGCTTCAACCGGCCGGTTGGTTGGTTGCACAGACGCGCGGCCGGACGTCTCATAATGCTGTCCGGCCCAGCCTGATATACCGATCTCCCGTGGCTATTGATCACGGCTCTCAAGAATATGTATGGCTGAGGTTAAATGAATGTTGAATAAGGTGATGGATGTGGCTAAATGAATGTTGAATGAGGTGATTACAGAAAGTGGGCGAGCGTTGCAGGGCTGACCGCAGCAGGGGCAGCTGGGGACCAGGTTGTTTGAGAGTGAGAGGGGGGTATGGGGAGCCCTTTTATGCGGCACTCTGAATGTCCACGCTGAGTTACGACTATCGCCCTGCAACTCACTACCGGAGAACACCATATCTCACAGGTTTCTCTTCTCTCATTTTTTTTTCTAGCACAAGCCATTGGTTTGCCGAGGGAGGACTGAAAAGAACCGCGCTGAAGCTGGCCAGTCGAATCCGGATTTGTGTTGACGTTTTCGAGAGACGGACTGAGACGCTAGACACGTGGGGTTTGTTTATGTTGGGGTTCTGGGGTTTTTTCTAGTGTGAATAAAGCAACTGTTATGCATGGAGCTTTTGTATGATTTATATAATATCTGAGATTAAGATAACACCTGAAGATTGGTTATTTTGGGCGTGGAATGGCGTTAAATAATTCGACAAAGATAATTAGATTATTATCTTTGAGATTAGATTCTTTTAGCGCATGGAAAGTTATAATGAAACAACTATATTCCCTTTCACAGAACATACTTAGAGATACTGTGGCACGTACTGTGTACTTAAGTGTAAACAGTACATTCTTAAATGTAACCGTCTTAAGAAACGTGATCTGACTTAAGCGTTGCCCTTTTTTCACGTTCTTACCCACCTTTCTTATTCTTTCCTGTCCTCTTATGCTTACATTGCACTTATTCTTACCTTTCATCTTACTCTCACCTTTTTCTCTTTACCTGCTCCTCACCTCTCATTTCCCTTTCTTACCGTATTTATTTGCTTGTCCCTTCCTTTCTTCCACCCCACCCCTTCCCCCTTCCATTGGCACATCTCCTGTGCCAGGTACGCACGACGGGCTCACCACAGCCCGTGCTGCTTGGAACTTTTTGTTCCGAGTAGCTGAATCTAAAACAACATCCTCTCCTCTGAGTTACAGCACCGCTCCTGTGCCATGGTAAGTCCACTACGGGCTCACCTATAGCCCGTGCTACTTGGAACTTTTTGTTCCTAGTAGCTGAATCTAAAACAACAACAGTAATCCTCTCTTCTATTGCACGACCGGTCGTGCCGGTAGGGAGCCGGTCGGCCGAGCGGACAGCACGCTGGACTTCTCATCCTGTGGTCCTGGGTTCGATCCCAGGCGCCGGCGAGAAACAATGGGCAAAGTTTCTTTCACCCTACTGCCCCTGTTACCTAGCAGTAAAATAGGTACCTGGGTGTTAGTCAGCTGTCACGGGCTGCTTCCTGGGGGTGGAGGCCTGGTCGAGGACCGGGCCGCGGGGACACTAAAGCCCCGAAATCATCTCCAGATAACCTCCAGATAACGACTTGATAATGGTCCTGGACGGAACGAAACGCCGCGTCGTTTCAAAACTTTCTGATGGGTAGTTTAGTCATCACGTATTTTGTAATCTTTCCGGCTGGTTCATGTGGGATTATTTTAAAGAGTTACATGCTTGCTTTCATTTGTTGTTGGGCTTAAGGCCTGTTAGCCTGTGGAGGGCTATTTAGACCAACATTGATCAATCTGAAGTACACTTAACTTGCTGGTTGGTCAGCAAGTACACTTAACTTGCTGGTTGGTCAGCAATGCACTTAACTTGCTGGTTGGTCAGCAAGTACACTTAACTTGCTGGTTGGTCAGTAAGTACACTTAACTTGTTGGTTGGTCAGCAAGTACACTTAACTTGCTGGTTGGTCAGCAAGTACACTTAACTTGCTGGTTGGTCAGTAAGTACACTTAACTTGTTGGTTGGTCAGCAAGTACACTTAACTTGCTGGTTGGTCAGCAAGTACACTTAACTTGCTGGTTGGTCAGTAAGTACACTTAACTTGTTGGTTGGTCAGCAAGTACACTTAACTTGCTGGTTGGTCAGCAAGTACACTTAACTTGCTGGTTGATCAGCAAGTACACTTAACTTGCTGGTTGATCAGCAAGTACACTTATCATGCTGGTTGATCAGCAAGTACAGTTAACATGCTGGTTGATCAGCAAGTACACCTCTTAACAAAGTTCGGGACTAAAGTACACTCTCAGTGTGTATATGCCGAGAAACGAGGGTACACCTCTGAATTTGAGGTTATACATGGTGAATAATGTATGAATGTGAGGTTATACATGTGTATATACAACGAGAAACTGTTGTGTGAGTGCCTTTGGTTATGGGGGGGTGTTGTAGTAGTGTATTTGGTGATGGATGTATTAGTGCCTTTGGTGATGGGGGTGTTGTAGTAGTGTATTTGGTGATGGGGAACTGTAGTAGAGGTGTTTTGAATTACTACAATAAAGAGGTTAATTAGAATGATGGTTGAGTGGCTGAGGATATATTGTCGTCGGGGGTCTGAAGTGATGGGGTCGGCGTGTGGTTGGATTGATGGGGTCGGCGTGTGGTTGGAGTGATGGGGTCGGCGTGTGGTTGGAGTGATGGGTCGGATGTGGGGTAATGGGGTCAGAGAGTGGCTGCATTTTGCTAGTATTTTGTTTTTATTTTTTGTTGTGTACTGTTCAATCTTGACATACTGTAAGGAGAAGGAACGGTGTTGAATTAATTTTGACATTAGCATATTTTAGTTCCTGTCACAGTCGCTGTCTGTCTATCCGTCTGTTTCTCTGTCTGTAACACCTTCGTGAACCCCTGCGTCTGGGGTGGTAGCGGCGGCGACCCTACCCGTCCACCACCACAACAAAGCCTGTCCCTTCACCCAACACCCAGACGCAACCATGCAAATTGTCTCCTGGCATCAATGCAGCCGCCGCCTCCGTCTGCTCGTAACTGCAGCTCGGGGGACAAAACCCCGGCCAGTATTCCACGGTTATAAAACCAAATTGCCATTGACCTTAACGTTGACCAGAAGCCACGCCCCGCCTCCTCGCTTCCCACATCAACCGGCCAAATTAGCCATAATGTGTAATCAGGTGTAAGGATCGCTGCTGCTTCCACGGGGCCCTTTGGAGAAGTGATGGCCAGCGAGGTGCAGATTTTATGATCCAGCTGCATTATTGTCCTCTGACCCTCCCTCTCTCTCTCTCCCCCGTGCAGTGAGATCACCTCTCCCTCTGCTCAATTCCTCTTGCTCCCTCGTGGTTGCATGAGGTAAGATGGAAGGGGAAAGGGAGGGGTGGCACAGTGGGGGGCAGAGAGGGAGACAAAGGGAGGGGAAACCAATTCACACATTGAACGTCACACTTGTTGAGGGGACATGGTTGCTGGTGGGGACTTGGGAGGATGATTGGGAGGTGTGAGGTTACCTAGCACTGCTTGTGAGGTAAGGAGGGAGTTTGAGACTACCTAGCAAAGTTTATGAGGAACGTAGGAAGGTGTGAGGTTACCTAGCACTGCTTGTGAGGTTTGTCTATGAGTGTTCCACGTCTAGGACCTTCAGGAGCTCAAGAAAAAAGTGCAATCAACCTATACTGCTGTGGGAGCAGTATGGGTTGATTGCACTTTTTTCCTGTATTATTTTAACCACTTTTTAGAATATTGTTTATTGAAACAGTTTTCTATTATGTGAAATTTTGCTTTTGTTTAGTTGCAAAGTTTATCCTCTGTAAAGTCTCCTGTTTATTGCTATTTTCTAGTGCTGTTTTTATATAGGGTGTGACGCGTTTGAAACATGTTTGCTAAGCACATACATGCGTATTAATTCAATTCACCTGGGCCTTAGGAGACTCGAACCGCGGATCCCACGTGAGTGAGGTCGAAGCTCACACACGTAGGGTCAGAGAGCTCCTGATCGTTTATGTGTATTGTGTCCAGTCGTGTCAAGACTCTGATGCTCTTAACACTAACCAGAGTTCAGTCCTAATGGAAACAAACAATTAAGCAAGTAAATGAGATTCTCAGGTCAGGTTTCAGATGAGTTTATGTAGGATAATAACTTCTCTTAACTCACATTTTTCACAAGGAATATCAATGATTTTTATAATGAATGCTAATATTAGCTGTAAAGATACGATCCTGTAGTGTAATGACTTGCCTGTGGGTGGGTGCCTGTGCCAACAAAATGAAGGCCTGGTCGAGGACCGGGCCGCGGGGACGCTAAGCCCCGAAATCATCTCAAAATAACCTCAAAATATATTGTTCTGGAAGGATATTTGTCTTTTCACTGGTGAATTCCATCTCCTCTATCTCACCTGTGGTATTGATTTCTTAATGTTATATAGTCGCTACTTGATGCTTTTTTTTTTTTAATCCATGGACGTTATCTTGAAGTTTCGGTATCTTGAGATGATTTCGGGGCTTAGCGTCCCCACGGCCCGGTCTTCGACCAGGCCTCTTTTTTTTGTTACACACCCCCAGGAAGTAGCCCGTAGCAGCTGTCTAACTCGACTCATAATCTAGGATACAGAGTTCGATCCCCGGGCGGGGTAAAAATAGTTTGGTACGTTTCTTTTCATCTGATGCCGCTGTTCCTCCCCAAACCCCACTCTTCATCTTCATCAATAATGCTCTAGTTTCCACTTATTAAGCAAGTTATCTTTTCCTCCTTCCCACACTAGCCCCACATCACCCCCCCCCCCTTCCAGAATCAACCCTAATACCTCTCCCCTTTCTTCTCTCATCCGCTCCTCGAGCCTTCACGAAGTGCTGTGAGTCCTATGAAGGATTAGTAACGAGAGGGTAGGCTCATGGGAGGGACGAGGAGCCTGGAAGAGGAATGATTGGTGAGGGGAGGTAAGGGGGTGAGAGGGGAGAGAAATCCCCCCTCACCCCACAGAAGGACGAGGTGGGAAGGATGAGGAGGAGGATGAGGCAGACTCATGTGTTCAGATCGTGAGTCAAGAATAACTGCACATTGTGTGTGTGGTGTGAGGAGCAAGAATTCCTTAACATATAGAGAGAGCCCAGTTTTCATGCCATTAATATCTACTTTAATACTTGAGTAAAATTATATATTGCCTCATTTGACCCGATATGATTTTTTGGGTACTCACATGCACGTCTGGAAGACTTCACTATGGCTCTCTTTCAACTTTGTATGCGAGTCCACTCACCTATTTATACACGGGTCTTTGTGCTAGAGGGATCAAGCATTAGCTCTTGGATCCCACCTTTCTAGCCGTGTGTGTGTGTGTGTATATATGTGTACTCACCTAGTTGGTAGGTACAAAAATCATTGTAGGTACTCACCTACATGTGTGTGTGTGTGTGTGTGTGTGTGTGTGTGTGTGTGTGTGTGTGTGTGTGTGTGTGTGTGTGTGTGTCTGTGTGTATACACGTGCGTGCTTGTGGCCCAGCGCGTGTGCGCCTGTGCTCACGCGCGTGTGCGCCTGTGCTCACGCGCGTGTGACCACGTCAGGGGATAATAAGGTGCATTCACCAAGACTACTCTTACATTTTTTTTTGGTAAAAATTCTTCCCAAGTGTTGTGACTGAGATTCCCTCAATGGCAGCGTACGCCTAATCCTTTTAGGCCTACAGACGCCTCACCATTTCCTCCACACATGTCCATGGAAACGCGACAAGACAAGTGTGGGAACCTGAAGGGAAGTAAAGAACGCTCCCAAAGCCTCAATGCAGGTCTTAGAATACGGATCTGGAAGGAGTTTGTGTTATTTCATTCTTTCTTCGATTTTCGATTCACGTCTTGATAATGTGGGATCCGGAGGGCGGGGAGTGAGGCAGAGACATCTGGTAATCACCTTATCAAACTCCGGAAGGGAACTATCAGGAGAAAGTGCCAAGCCTCCGGAAGGGAACTATCAGGAGAAAGTGCCAAGCCATTACGACTATATAGCACTTGGAAAGAGGGGGTCAGGATAAGGATTTGGGATGGGACGGGGGAAAACGAATTTTGCCCAACCACTTGGGATGTCGGGGATTGAACGCCGACCTGCATGAAGCGAGACCGTCGAAGCCTTCCCTTCCCATAATTAATGGTAAGCCTTATCCTGCAAGTTTTCTCTAGAATACTAACAAACAATTTCTTTACTTCCAGATCTTTGTTTATTAATGGGGGAATGTGAGCCAACAATTAAGGACTGATGCCTAGTCAATCTCTCTTTCTCTGACACACACACACACACACACACACACACACACACACACACACACACACACACACACACTGCGGGGCCTCACGGCTGAGTGGACAGCGTTCTGGGGTCATGGCCCTAAGGGTCGTAGGTTTGATCCCCGGCAGAGGCAGAAACAAATGGGCAGAGTTTCTTTCACTCTGAGGCCCCTGCTCACCTAGCAGTAAATAGGTACCTGGGAGTTAGATGACTGCTACAGGCTGCTTTCTAGGGATGTGCGTGTGTATGTATGCGTATGTTAGAGTGAAATATATGTAGTAGACATAATAGAGGGAAATAAATTGGTTAGAAAGGCGGGGTCCAAGAGCTATTAACTCGATTCAGCATATACAAATATGTAGTAAATACAAAAATAAATACACATAGTAGTAGTAGTAGTTTTAGAAGTACTGAGGGAGCCGGTCGGCCGAGCGGACAGCACTCTGGACGTGTGATCCTGTGGTCCTGGGTTCGATCCCAGGCGCCGGCGAGAAACATTGGGCAGAGTTTCTTTCACCCTATGCCCCTGTTACCTAGCAGTAAAATAGGTACCTGGGTGTTAGTCAGCTGTCACGGGCTGCTTCCTGGGGGTGGAGGCCTGGTCGAGGACCGGGCCGCGGGGACACTAAGAAGCCCCGAAATCATCTCAAGATAACCTCAAGATACTAGCAGAATATTAATATTAGCATTTTACAGTAGCAGCAGCAGTGGCAACATTGGCAGTGGCAGCAGCAGTTACTTACAGTATCTTTTAGTAGTAGTGGTGAGAGTAAAAAAAAAAAAAGCAATATGAAAGCCTTCTTTTTTTATCATTATTTTCATAATGATTATAATTAAAGAGACTTCAATTAGACAGCAACAAGTAATCCATTCTGAAATAATAATATCATTAATTACTTAAGATATCATAATTATTTTCATAATAAATATATGAAAATGATGGAACGAAGAAGAAAAAAATTGATTAAAATAAGCAAAATACGAAAACTATTCAAAACAATATATACAATAAACTCAAAACAAAATTAGGTGGATAAAATACAATTAGAAATGGAAACAGAAAAACAAAAAAATAGGAAAACAAGCCTTAGAAAAATGAGTAACAGGAAGACAGGAGTAGACAGGATAGATAAGTTTGAGTGGATATAAATATGAAGAGCCTCGCATGGGCCAATAGGCCTAGCTGCTACAGTTTCCTATATACTTATGATCTAATGAGTAAACGAAAATAAGTAAAGAGAACACAAAATAAAAAAAAATAAAAAGAGAAGAGAGAGAGACAGGAATAAGAAATATGTAGAATGCAACGAAAGGAATTATTATAGTTAAGGAAACGTTCAAGTGGAAGTAACCTACTGACTATGAGTAAGATGAGTGACACATTATATGAGTGTGATGAGTAACACATTATATGAGTGTGATGAGTGACACACTATATGAGTGTGATGAGTGACACACTATATGAGTGTGATGAGTAACACATTATATGAGTGTGATGTAACACGTGAGTGTGATGAGTGACACAATATGACACACTAGTCCGGTCCTTGTCAACAGCCAGCCGGCACACTCACAATGACACCCTTACCTCACACTGTATGTCACCATATTGTAATATCTTCACTATCAAACAGCTTCGCGATAGTGATGATATCTTCACTATCAAACAGCTTCGTGAATAAACATCGTCACTAAAATATTTTCAGCATTAATTATAAGATCACTAAAGTGTATGACACCTACCCGATATGACACCCCACACAATATGACACCCAACACAATATGACACCCACACAATATGACACCTCACACAATATGACACCCACACAGCATGACACCTCACACAATATGACACCCACACAATATGACACCCCACACAATATGACACCTCACACAATATGACACCCACACAATATGACACCCCACACAATATGACACCCACACAATATGACACCCCACACAATATGACACCCACACAATATGACACCCCACACAATATGACACCCACACAGCATGACACCTCACACAATATGACACCCCACACAATATGACACCTCACACAATATGACACCCACACAATGTGACACCCCACACAATATGACAACCCACACAGCATGACACCCCACACAATATGACACCCACACAGCATGATACCTCACACAATATGACACCCACACAATATGACACCCCACACAATATGACACCCACACAATATGACACCCACACAGCATGACACCCACACAGCATGACACCCACACAGCATGACACCCACACAGCATGACACACACACAGCATGACACCCACACAGCATGACATACACACAGCATGACACCCACACAGCATGACACACACACAGCATGACACCCACACAGCATGACACCCACACAGCATGACACACACACAGCATGACACCCACACAGCATGACACACACACAGCATGACACACACACAGCATAACACCCACACAGCATAACACCCACACAGCATGACACACACACAGCATGACACACACACAGCATAACACCCACACAGCATAACACCCACACAGCATAACACCCACACAGCATAACACCCACACAGCATAACACCCACACAGCATAACACCCACACAGCATGACACACACACAGCATGACACCCACACAGCATAACACCCACACAGCATAACACCCACACAGCATGACACACACACAGCATAACACCCACACAGCATAACACCCACACAGCATGACACCCACACAGCATGACACACACACAGCATGACACCCACACAGCATAACACCCACACAGCATAACACCCACACAGCATAACACCCACACAGCATGACACACACACAGCATGACACACACACAGCATAACACCCACACAGCATAGCACCCACACAGCATGACACACACACAGCATGACACACACACAGCATAACACCCACACAGCATAACACCCACACAGCATGACACACACACAGCATGACACACACACAGCATAACACCCACACAGCATAACACCCACACAGCATAACACCCACACAGCATAACACCCACACAGCATAACACCCACACAGCATAACACCCACACAGCATGACACCCACACAGCATGACACCCACACAGCATGACACCCACACAGCATGACACACACACAGCATGACACACACACAGCATGACACCCACACAGCATAACACACCCACACAGCATGACACACACACAGCATAACACCCACACAGCATAACACCCACACAGCATAACACACACACAGCATAACACCCACACAGCATGACACACACACAGCATAACACACACACAGCATAACACCCACACAGCATAACACCCACACAGCATGACACCCACACAGCATAACACACCCACACAGCATGACACACACACAGCATAACACCCACACAGCATAACACCCACACAGCATAACACACACACAGCATAACACCCACACAGCATAACACCCACACAGCATAACACCCACACAGCATAACACCCACACAGCATAACACCCACACAGCATAACACTACTAAAATAAAATTTCTACACTGAAATATACACCTACCCTTGTCGCTATCCACCACCTTCTCCCCCCTTCCCCACGCCCCCCTGCACGTCAATCACCGCCACACTTCCTTGCCCCTTCCCCCCCAACAAATACACCCATTTATAAACCTTCTTACATCCCCATCCCCTCCTCCTCCCCCTCCCCCTCCATCCCTAGCTTGATTGCTGGAACAATTTTTGCTTTCAAGTTTAGGAAAAAAAATCACTTATTTGTACTTAGTATATTGTCTATTTAGTTTATAGCTTGGAAATTTATACTATTGGAGGTAACCTGTCTATATCAAACACTTGCTAGTGATTCAGCTTTATTTTTAAGGTGATTTTTTTATGCGTTGATAATTATAACAGTAAATGTCCATTAAATTGTCAGCAATATATACATAATTTCTTATCCTTACGAATCCAAATCTTACAAAGGTAAGGATTGGCTAATCGCAGTCTCTGAGTTATTATTTCATCACTCCTGGTTGTGTCTACACCACCAGGCAGGTGGTGATGTGTGAGGAGATGTAGGGATGGTTATCTTGAGGTTATCTTGAGATGATTTTGGGGCTCTTTAGTGTCTCCGCGGCCCGGTCTTCGACCAGATCTCCACCCCCAGGAAGCAGCCCGTGACAGCTGACTAACTGCCAGGAACCTATTTACTACTAGGTAAGAGGGGCATCAGGGTGAAAGAAACTCTGCCCATTGTTTCTCGCTGGGGCCCGGGATCGAACCCGGGACCACAGGATCACGCGTCCAGTGTTCTTTTCGCTCAGCCACCGGCCCTCTATCTGGTGAAGGCAGGTATTGGATAACATCTCTGTACTGGAACGCTGATGGGGGCGAGTTAGCGAAGCCTGTGTATCTTCACAGGAATGTGTGTGTGTGTGTGTTTACACCATATGAATAGTGTTTTGGAGTTGACTAGTTCTGGCTAAACTTTGGCCATCAGGGAATAAGCACATGGCCTTAATTTGGAATCAGAAACAGTGTATGTATATATATACTTAAAAAAAAAGTACAGCCTTCGACGGATCATACGCCAGCTTCTAGATTTTTTGGTCACCAATCACTTAGTTCCTGACGTGAGATCGAATATATATATATATATATATATATATATATATATATATATATATATATATATATATATATATTATATATATATATATATATATATATATATATATATATATATATATATATATATATATATATATATATATATTGTCAATACCACGACATTTTTTTCCTAAGCTTTTTGACACCACAGTTCAATTTCGGTCTTGCGTTTCCCAGAAAATCTCTATTCACGTCGCGTCTTAGAAATCCGGGACGGGCATCAAGGAAGGGGGCCATGGAGGGCGAGGGAAAAACACACAATATGATCACGGGGAAGGTGAGAATACCTCGGAACAGCTAACCTCCCTTCATCTCTTGTCACACGACGTGTTGGCTATAAGCCCCAGTCACACTCCTCACACACTTGTCCAGTGCATTTTCATGAGTGAATCTGTGTGTGTGTATTTACCTCGTTGTGCTTGCGGGGGTTGAGCTCTGGCTCTTTGGTCCCGCGTCTCAATTGTCAATCAATTGGTGTACAGGTTCCTGATCCTACTGGGCTCTATCATATCTGCATTTGGAACCGTGTATGGAGTCAGCCTCCACCTCATCACTTCCTAGTGCATTCCATTTATTAACTACTCTGACACTGAAAAAGTTCTTTCTAACGTCCCTGTGGCTCATGTGAGTACTCAGTTTCCACCTGCGTGTGTGTGTGTGTTTCCAGACGTGTGTGTGTGTTTCCAATAATGTGTGTGTGTGTGTGTGTGTGTGTGTGTGTGTGTGTGTGTGTGTGTGTGTGTGTGTGTGTGTGTGTGTGTGTGTGTGTGTGCCTAAATGTGTCTTAATGTGTGTGTCTTAATGTTTCTCGACCAAAAAACTCTGGTTCTTGGGCCTCGCCTCCTATAGCTACTGGCACTCAAGTTCTTCTCATCGTTCCTGCGTGTGCAACTGTTTGTCGTCAACATCTTTAGCAAAATAATTATATTTTCTTACCTCATTCTGGTTCATTAGCATTTCAAACCTCGAATTGCGTCTTGTTCGTTTTTTCACATTTTTCATATTTTGTTCACATTTCAGAATATATTGATCTGAAATGAATTGTTCTGACAGTGTTTACATCTAGTCGGATCTTCCTCAGCATGTGGTACAGATTGCCAGGGCTTAAGCCTAGGAGTAGTAATTAACATCTAGAAGTCTGCTAACCTTAGTGGATGATACATAGATATGTTGCTCTTTCTGTATACTAGAATGATAACAGATGGAGTAACTGGGATGAATATCACTTTGCCTCAAGTCTACTAGATTTTGTTTCAGTTTCAATTCATAATGATAACTAACTTCCTCTCTAACAGCACATTTTAAAGAGGAAGTCTAAGATAAGACTTATTAGTCTTATCAATATGGCAAGGAATCCGTAAGAGACACATTCTGACTCCCTCACTGATTATCGTATTATATCAGTGCCTACTGCAAGACAAGCACGTCATGGTTGAGCCGGCACAGCGAGTATAATCAAGGAAGGAGACGAACGTGTCGATTTGGAATACACGCAGACACACTCGCCTGAGTGCAACTGTGTCAGACGAACGGCCAAGTTATTTATAGGAATTCCCCCCACTTAAGAGTAAGGGCCGTCTGACGCCGTCACAACAACGGAGCTTCCGGAGCCACCAGCAGTAGTCTGGAGTCAGTAGTCAGTATAGTCAGTAGTCATAGGGGTATGTACCCCTATACCCATCCCGTGGACGGTGGTGAAAATGGTTACATAATGGCAAATGAACAAATCCACAAGGGCCGTGACGAGGATTCGAACCTGCGTCCGGGAAGCATCCCAGACACTGCCTTAATCGACTGAGCTACGACAGGGTTAAAAAGGGTTGAAACCGAAGTTACGAGGGTTCATTTGATGCATCACGTAATTGTGATCTCTGTGTGTGATACATAATGGCAGCTAATGGGTTCCGGATCTGAACACCCCCCTTAGTTCATTTAGCTAAGCTAATAAGAATCTGGTGAGGCTATAGTTATGTCATTTGGCGCCATCAGCGTAAATAGTTTAGGCGAGGGATTGGTCTTTGACCAGAGCATCAGTCTGGCTTATTTAAGACATTGTATTTTACTTCAAGACGAAGTATGGCTTATTCTTTGGTCATCTTCTTGGGTGGAAAAGGAGGGAATAGTAATTTGGAAAGAGGGTGATCTCCCAATGTGCAGGGGAAAGTGTCGTTGTTAAGAGCCTGGCGACACAAGTGGCATTAGAGCTTTATTAAGCACCATCTTGTATGTATAGAACAGTACACTCAAATATAAATGAAACCTATAACAAAAAATTTAGTCATCCCAACATACATAAAATATACCTTTGATGTCTCGTGATATTTGTGGATGTGTATGAAAGAGGATTAAGGAATATTATGTATGTCTATTGTAGTGTAAGAGTATTAAAGTTTACGATAAAATATGTATCGGTTTTGTTTAAAATCACAAGATTGGGACATATCTATCGGAGAATACTGAAGCCGTACAATAGGATCGAACTCGCGTTCCTGTGGAGTTCAGAGATGCGGATTCGATACCCATGTACAGCTTGATGTAGAGTAGAATCCAGTGATTTTACTGCTACAACCACTTCTCCTATATCCCCCCTTTCTACATGCTCTCTCTCTCTCTCTCTCTCTCTCTCTCTCTCTCTCACTTTCCAATCTTTCTTTAGCCTCATATTCCGGTTCAATCCCCCCACCCCACCACCCCTCCTTCTCCTTCCTCTCTCCGTCAATCGCTCGTTTCTGCCCTGGGGAGCACGTGCTACTGCACTTGACCCCAGCTGACCCAGGCGCGCGGGGTCACAACATCCCCACTGTAGAGGCGCAGCTGCCGCAGTCTTCACCGCCTGTTATTTAAGGCTATAAATCTTGCGTGTGTTAGAGAGCACGAGATGATCACTACTCTCGCTCCTCCCTCCCCCTCCCTCATCCCCCTCACTGCCCCCTCCATACCCCCCCTCCCTCTCTACTATCTTATCGCGGCTCGCGTTGGGGCGTGACCTGTACTCACCTAATTGCACTCGACTAATTGTGTTTGTAGGGATTGATCTGCGGCTCTTTGATCCCGCCTCTCAACCGTCAATCAAATGTAGATATATATCATAGAGTCTACGATTGGGCTCTATTATATCTACATTAGAAACTATGTGTGTATATCACGAAAATAAACACGTGATTAAAAATGTGACAGTGTCAGACCACGGAGGAAAATTGAAACAGGAATTTCCTTAACTAATTAGAAACTATGTATGGAGTTTGCCTCCACTACGTCACTTGTCTAGTGCATTCACTTAACTACTCTGATGCTGAAAATTTTTCTTATTAGTATCTCATCTGGGTATCCGGTGTCCACCTGTGTCCTCTAGTTCGAGTACCACCCGTCTTATATACTCTAACTCTTAGGTACGTGCGTACTGCTAAGTAGACAGAGGCATCAGACGAATGAAACTCTTCGCATTTATTTCTACTCCAACCGGGAATCAAACCCGGGCTCTTTGGATTACGACTTGTGAGCGCTGTCCACTCGGCCGCAAGAATATGTGTCATCAAAAATGTAGACAAAACAAAAAACAAAAATTTGGACAAACCCAGGAAAAATTAATACGTTCGAGTCTCATAAACTAAAACATTGATTAGTCACAACCACCAATGTTGCATTGGCCTGCACGGCCTGACAGCTGAGTGGACAGCGCTTCGGATTCGTAGTCCTGAGGTTCCGAGTTCGATCCCCGGTGGAGGCGGAAACAATTGGGCAGGGTTTCTTTGACCCTGATGCACTTGTTCACCTAACAGTAAATAGGTACCTGGGACTTAGACAGCTGCTACGGGCTGCTTCCTGGCGGTGTATAACAAAAAAAAAGAGGCCTGGTCGAGGACCGGGCCGCAGGGACGCTAAAAGCCCCGAAATCATCTCAAGATATCCACTTGTGTATGCTGTCTTACACACACACACACACACACACACACACACACACACACACACACACACACACACACAGTGTGTGAGCTGGCTGATGTGTCAGTTGGGTGTCAGATGTGTGAATTGGGCGTCTAATTTTCCATCAATCAATCTAAAGTTTTATTCATAGGTGGCAGTACAGTACACTTGTAATTAAGACTACAGTAGGGCAACTAGTGCTCTAATTGCTCTAGTGTAGCAATCAGATCACAGAGAAAATCAGTAGGAACCGTGGGGAGGATTCGAACCCATGCTCTGTGTACTCTTACGGATTTTATCATTGATACATCAAGTTAATGTGAGTTCTTTGTTCAATTACAGTACTATCACCGAGTGCTTAGTTAATGGTCTTCTTCCTCCTGTAGGGACGGGGGGCATGGATAGGCAGGGAGCGGAGGCCAATGGTAAGGGATGGCAGTGGAGTGGTAGCCACGGGAGGGACAGGCATGGTGTGTAAAGGCAGGAAAAAGGAAGACAGGGCTGTGAATAGCAAGTTAGGGAAATATGGAGGATAGGAAGGAGGATAGGAAGGAGGATAGGAAGGAGGATAGGAAGGTAGGGGGGAAGGTGTTCAAGGCATGGGGAGGAGGGGGATATGAATGGTAGAGGGGGATGGAATGGCACGAGAGAGGGAATCATAACAGCATCACCCTCATGAAGCAGTTCCTTGTTGCCCTGGTGAACCAACCCAGCCACGCGCCCTGGGCCGGCCCCTCTCTCTCTCTCTCTCTCCACCCACGCTAACAACGGCCTACCTTACTACCCCTTGCAAGTGGGTCATTTACGTGTGCGGAGGGTTGCCACTTCATCTCCCAACCGCTAGTGGAATGTCTCCCAAGTACAGGTTAAGAGATTCTCATTCTCTGTTGTCTCCTGGTTTTATTTTTTTCTTCTAAATTTGCCCTGAAGGGTGAGTTTATTGGGCAAAATTTCATACTATATGAGGTAGATCTTATAAGAAAATGCTGACTTATCACAAATACTTACAGTTTTCTCAGGGCTGTTTTCTCCACGACCTGAAAAATAGAGATAGTTTAAGTCGTCTCCTCTAACCCCTTTCCTGAATGAGAGCATAGTAATAAGACTTTATCAAAATCCTCAGATTAGGCAAAATTGTAATTAATTTTGTCAATAAAGATGTTAATAATAATAAAGTAATCATGTGCTGTAACAAATAAACCCTACTGTAACATATGCATTAAAATATATGGTCATCAAAGTTAAAATGAAGTAAAAAATAAGTACTTCAGTGAAGTTCTGGATAATAACCTCAGAGCATACACAAAAAATACGGAGATTTGTAAAACTAAACATTTACAACTAAACAGATTTCCTCCTCCCAGTGAGGTATTTGCTAATCATAATATTAATCATTAATAATAGATGGATTCAATGGTTTACCTAAAAACCTTTGAAATAAATCAATGAATTTTTGACCTGTTCCAGAAGCATGGAGGGTTGTCCACATAGTCCCAGGTCTATAAAAGAGTGGAACAGATCCCAATCATCCATCACCATACAACCTACTATCAATGGTTGAGAAGCTGTTTCAAATAAAAACAAACGAGTTCACTGGTAACTATGAATTTTCTATTGTATTATAAAGCATAATACAATAGAAAACTACCATGTAGTATATTACATAATGAGTACGCAAATAAGTGAACATTGAAATTGAAACTGAAATAAGTTTATTGAGGTAAAATACACAAAAGGGGATGAGGTAGCTCAAGCTATTCTCACCCCGTTCAGTACATCGTGTTAATACATACATACACACACATCACAAGCAATAAACGTATTACCGAACATTCTGAGAGATAAACATATACATTTCCTAAGTGAATATTGTAGTAATATGAGTCGAAGAGTGTTTGACTTATTATATATACATTTTTCTGAGCAGCTAGATGGTGATAACATCTCACAGATGGAGTCAGGTGTGTGATTCACAGATGGAGTCACGTGTGGGATTCACAGACGGAGTCACGTGTGATGATCCCTCTCGCCAACTGCCGGTTTTGAAGAATTGGGTGAGGGAAGGTTTTTTTTGGGGGGGAAAGGTGGATGGGTGAGTGTTGGATATTGGTTAGGGTGGTGGTGAGGGGTGGTGGATATGTAAGGGATAACTCTATCCCTCTACTCTTCCTAAGCAACGCCGACCTCGAGCAAGTGAGCATAGGTGGAAACTGAGTACCCAGATGAACCACAGAAACATCAGACACAATTTTCACAGTTCGATAGAATAAAACAAATGCATTGATAGCAGGCTAGCCCACACACAGATACAAATATTGATATGAACGAGCCCAGTAAGCTCAGCCCAGTAAGCTGAGTTCAGTAAGCTGAGTCTACTAAGCTCAGCCACTTGCGCAGTAGCCGATTGAATGTAGAGAAACAGAATCAAAGAACGAAAACTCATATTATATATATATATATATATATATATATATATATATATATATATATATATATATATATATATATATATATATATATATTCTTCCAAGCGCAAATTATGCAATAACAATTAGGCAATTATGTAGTAAAAACGCACACACGTGTTCACTGTAACGATAGCTTGTGCGCGCGTGTAAGACTTCATTCATGAAAATCTGTTTATGTTTTTTTGTTTTGCTTTTCATACACACCGTCTCCAACTCTCTCTATGACTGCGCTCTTTACCTCCTCCTCCTTCCCCCAACCCCCATGACCCCCCCCCCCTCTCTCTCTCTCTCTCTCTCTCTCATTTCCGCCCATTTGCCTCAAGACGGTCCCTCGTCGCAGATCGCTTGCTATACACTCCTCTTCCGCTTCATTTATTGCTAACACGCCCACACACACACACACACACGCCCACACGCCCCCCGCACCTCCAGGGAGTAAGAACAACTTCCTGACCCGTGGGCGTGTGTGTGAAGACCGTTCAGAGGATTCGTGAATCAGATGGGGACGACACAAGGACCGGACTCACGATATCCGAACAACACAGGCCTTAATGAGAGTGGGGGTCGTGGTTCCCTCCTTTCCCCCCCCCCCCACCACCACCCCTCTCATTCCCCTCCCTTCTTCCCTTCCCTCCCTCCTTCCCGCCTCTCTCTCTCCCTCACCAGTGTGAGGGAGTGCAAGTTGCACTCAGAGAGTCACTCCTCGCCCTGGATGCGCTGCTCTTGACACACTGATCTGTCTTGAAGAGTTGGTTCATATTCTAAATCTGCTTCATTTATTTGCATTGGAGGCAACAATGTGGTTAGAGAATAGGATATCTATATCAATAAATTAGGATATCTATATCAATAAATTAAGATATCTATATCTATAAATTAGGATAACTATATTTAGAAATTAGGTTATATATATCTATAAATTAGGTTGTCTATATCTATAAATTAGATTATATCTATAAATTAAGTTATCTGTATCTATAAATTAGGTTATCTAGATCTATAAATTAGGATATCTAGATCTATAAACGGAAGTGTATGTTCACGGTTGGAGACCAGGAACTTAGTCACCCGAGAGTGGCAGAGGGACAGGTTATAGAGGCACATAATGGTCTCAGCAACTGTACCTTGAACTTCAGTTAACTCAGCAAGTTAACTGCAACTTTAATAAGTTATAAGCCCTTAGTTTAATATACGTATCAACAGTCTTTTATAGCATATTGAGGGGGGGGGGGGGAGTGGGGGTACAAGAACAATATACCTGGAAGAACATTATTTTGAAATGCATTTCTTGAACATTTGTGATAGAATTATTTTCTAAAATAATTTTTTTCTCGTTTCACAATGACATTACATATTGACGCAAGGTTTGTGAATTGTTTTCCCAACGGAGTTTTACATTTGGTTATGCCTACCTCAGCAGGTGGAGTAAACTCCCTAGAGATACATACAGCCAAGCCTAAGTTGACCAGACCACACACTAGAATGTGAAAGGACGACGACGTTTCGGTCCAGGACGGACCGAAACGTCGTCGTCCTTTCACATTCTAGTGTGTGGTTGGTCAACATACTTTAGCCACGTTATTGTGACTCCTCGCCAGCCAAGTCTAAGCCAAGCAGCAGTAACGTCAAGAAGCCTCATGGGATAACCCATAGTTATATGTGGCTCGACCTGCTTATAGTAGGCCGACGCACCGATCCTGTGCCAGGTAAGTCCACTACGGGCTCACCATAGCCCGTGCTACTTGCCCCGCTCCTGTGCCAGGTAAGCTACGGGCTCACCATAGCCCGTGCTACTTGCCCCGCTCCTGTGCCAGGTAAGCTACGGGCTCACCATAGCCCGTGCTACTTGCCCCGCTCCTGTGCCAGGTAAGCTACGGGCTCACCATAGCCCGAGCTACTTGCCCCGCTCCTGTGCCAGGTAAGCTACGGGCTCACCATAGCCTGTGCTATTAGGAAGTTGTTCCGAGTAGCTGAATCTATAACAACAACAATTAAAGTAGGCTTAGTCCTGTATGGTAGAATAACTGCCGTCAACCACCCCATCCGACCAGACCGGAGCACAATTTACAGCCTGTCCTCACACTTACTGTATTTCCACTTCAGGGTCGCCAGCTTCCAAATTGTGGTGGATAAGCCGAATTAAAACATCTCAATTTGGACGCTCTGGTGGACTAATGAGCATCGGTAGGTAGCTAAACGGTTCAATGACTCGATGAGCACAGTAATAGGCGCCACTTTTTTTTTGGTTGACAAATATTATTCATTATAAATACAATGAAAGACACGAGGAAACTCGGACTTATTTCAGTTTTGGATGGAAAAGCTGCATATAAATTTCGGTGTTTAAAAATTGCAAATTTTCAATTTTGGCAAAATAGGACGGTGAGAATTTCTCATTCTCGTAGATGAGAATAATGCTAGTTTTTTTTGTTTTAAGGCTCCCTAAGCCAGCGGCTGACTTTTCTTCGGGTACATCCCGCAACAGTTACCTATATCCATGGTTTCTGCTAGGTGAATGGAGGCATGAGGTGAGAGGAAACGTGTACAGTCGACTCCAACCTTTAAGGGAATCGATTCCGGGACCATTCGGTTATGAATTGATTGTGAACTACATAATGATGTCGAATTCATCAACAATAAAATTAAAAATTTTACATTTTATAAATAAAAATCAACAACAAATTAAAAAAACAATAAAAAATACCGTATTCACTTGGGAATAGATCGCGTGTATTGGGCCGCTACCAACCGAATACATATTGTATTTGCATGCACAAAATTATTTACTTTCCCATACAACACCAATTTAAAATCCCTTTCAATTAACGTTTGAAGAAAAAATAAAATCCAAAAATATTCTTGCTTATTGTGTCTTATATGTCGTAAAAACCAGTACGAACCTTTATATATTATATTTTTCGAAACCTCGTTATAAGCCTAAAGTATATACATACATATACACAAGCTTTCTGTCCCCCAACAGAACAAAAAATACGCAAAGGAGTGATAATAAAGCTGTTTAAATTATCAATGCTAGTTAGAACTCTACACAACAAACTCGAACGTAAGAGAACCTGAGAATTTTGATAAGCTGGAGTTTATTGAAGATCTGCCTCGTAAAAGCCAGGAAAGACCTATTTTTATAGGCCTTTTACAGGATTTCATATCTCTCACCAACACCATAAATTATCCGTTTTCATTCACACCGAAAACAGTTTCAACATTCATGTCCATTCTTAATATATAGAAATACATGTCACTCTTAAGCGGATCTGATCAATGTGGTGGCAAAAAAAATGTTTTAATGCTCTCTCTAGCCTTAAAATGTTCAACTTTGGCCATTAACACTGGAAAATACTTCTGGTCAATGAGATTGGAAAACAGCCCTGGTTCCCACCGGAGGTCTGTTGGTATGGGAGCTGTATGGCTAGTATGGGTCTGTTAGTATGGGAGCTGTATGGGTCTGTTAGTATGGGAGCTGTATGGGTCTGTAAGTATGGGAGCTGTATGGGCCTGTTAGTATGGGGGCTGTATGGGTCTGTTAGTATGGGAGCTGTATGGGTCTGTAAGTATGGGAGCTGTATGGGTCTGTTAGTATGGGAGCTGTATGGCAGTATGGGACTGTTAGTATGGGAGCTGTATGGCAGTATGGATCAGTTAGTATGGGAACTGAATGGCTGGGAGTACAGAGCTTCCACCAACACCTTCTCACTCCCCTCTCGCCCACCTCCTCTCTCTGCTTGTGTCGTCTGCTGGTGTAATCTGGATTAAAAACATAAAACGCTCCGGTGAGTGATATAGGTGGGGGCACCTGGCTCCCAGGTTGACTAATGATCCCATGATTGCCGCGTTATTGCACACTGCCATTGTAGTGGTTCGTCTTTTTCTCACCCCGTGAGCCGCAAGTGTCTAGGGTCGAAATTCATGACATAGAGGCATTCATTAGCGGCCTTAAAAGCCCCCTGTATGGGGGGTCAGCTTTTCACCCCTCTCCCCCTCTGCAATTGCAAGGGTGAATCGCCGAAGCTTTGCAACGAGGCGGCGGCGCTGGTCGTAAATAAGGCCTCGGGGTTTTAGTGGGCTATTAAACGCGGTGAGGCGGCTCTGGCTCCCTCCATCTCACATGTTTAATTTACATGATAAATACAATTTTGCGAAAATATAAAGGTTTGGAACGCTGGAGAGATAACGTGATTATCGTGTGTGAGGTAAGGTCAGTGTCCTGCATACCCGTCGTGATGGTTGGCTCCGGGTTAGGTATCACTACACACTGTGTGGGATTAGAGGGACAGTGGGGGTGTGCTCACCTATTTGTAGTCGCCTATTTGTGCCTGCAGGATCGAGGATTGACTCTTGGATCCCGTCTTTCGAGCCATCGGTTGTTTACAGCAATGACTCCGGTCCTATTTCACTATCGTATCTAGTTTTATAAATAGGAATAGAATTTGCTTCCACCACCCCACAACCTTTGCAACCTGTGTGTGTGTGTGTGTGTGTGTGTGTGTGTGTGTGTGTGTGTGTGTGTGTGTGTGTGTGTGTGTGTGTGTGTGTGTGTGTGTACTCACCTAGTTGTACTCACCTACGGTCGAGATTCTGCTCTAAAAAAAAAAAAAACTTTCGATCATCATTAGTTTAATGCACTGACTCATTTTACTATAGTTTCCTTTATTATATTTGTTTTCTTTCAAAATGTGTATTACATCGGCTTCGACAACTTACTCATCTACTCCGTTCCATTTACTTACGACTCTTAGACTGAACAACAGTTCTCTCTGGTATCATTGTGACTCGTCTGTTTTTCCAGTTTCCAATCACGTCCTCTCGTTCTAATGATCCATAATTTGAACATTGCTGCTATATCTACTTTGTCAGTCCTCCTATAGTATCTTGTATGCCGTTATCATGTCTGCCCCTATTCCTCCTTTCCTCCAGAGTAGGAGGGATTCAGTTCATCAGTCTTTCCTCATTGCTCAGTCCCCTTAGCTCCGGAACGAGCCTTGGTTGTGTGAGTATGAGTGTGAGTGTGAGTATGAGTGTGAGTATGAGTGTGAGTGTGAGTATGAGTGTGAGTATGAGTGTGAGTATGAGTGTGAGTGTGTGTGTGTGTGTGTGTTTTACCTTCATACTCACATAAATGTGTTTCCAGCTATCTCTTAAACACCTTATCACCTTTCTGAAGATAACGACACCCTACACCCTTATTTCTTCGCCACTCCCTCTCACCCTAATACGTCACATCCTTAAGGGAATCGGCCAATCCCCTAAAAATGCATCGTATTGATGAAACTTAATACATCGTAATGACGACGTTTTGTTTGCAACGGATTCGACAAGTTCCGAATTGGAACAATACCCAAGAGTGGCGTCTGTTCGACGTTCAATCAACGCTATCAAGGTTAATTCAACGATGATAACGTCGATTCGACGCTGAATAGACGTTGGTGATAGCAGACCTACTGGGTTAGGTGGGTTGCTTGGTTTGTGCGTTTCTGGTTAGGCAAACTAGTTACATTTTTCTTACGAAGGATAACTCGACAGCTCGGAGCTGGGTTTCTTATCCCGCTATCTTCCGCTATCTCTTGATCAAGCCAATTTCTTTGGCTCACGATCTTGACCCTGAAGGACTTCCTTCTCGTGACTCATCTGCGTCTCAAGCCGCCATCTGTGTTAGTCCCTTGGTCCAGTAGGGTCAAAAACCTGTTGCAATATGACCATTGTGATGTCATAGTGACGTCACACATCTTGTGCTCAACATGTATCGAACACAATATTTTATCTTTTTTTTTTTGGCGGGGGGGGGGGGGGGGGAGGAAGAGGGGGTCAAGGTCGGTTAGAGGTCAAATTCTTAAATTATGTGGTTAAGACATTTTTTTTTTTAATAAAAGTTGCACAGAAAAACATTGTAATTACCCACGAATATTTCTCATGATGCAAGATTTTTTTTATTTCGTGTGCTAATTGGTTAAACTTTTGCAATATCAGCCACAAGAGTCGCTTTCATATTTTCGATACTGACATTTTCTTTTGCCTCAGAGGTGAACATGACTATGTTGGTGGAACTGAAAGAATTTCAAGGTATATCTTAAGGATGGTCATCTAAATGGTTGTCATTGAACAAAGAAGTATTGTTGCTTTAACTGTAAATAGTGACGCTGGAATTGCAGAAAACGTTCAAGAGATTATTTAAAATTACACCCAATCAAATCAAATTAAAAACAATATCCATTCATGGTCATCAACTCAAGGTATGGTTATATATTTAAAAAGTGAGTTTGTTTACATAAAATTTTAGTCAATTTTGTTTTACATAAATAATAATATGTGCCGTAATTGGTACAATTATATATTATATGATCTAGGGTTACATTTGGATATGATCTTGCCCTAAATACAATTACAAAAGCAAATAGTTACATGTTCTCTTGTAGTTCAATTACTTTGCTTCCTGCCAATGTTTTCACTCTCTTCTCTGTGTTATTCATGCATTAATCCTTTACATTTTCACCAGAGATTCAAGTTTTCAGTTTTGAGTATTATTATTTCAAACTCATCTAACAAATTTCTGTCTTTTTAATCTTCTTTCCTAAGCTCAGCTGTGACCTTTTCGAAAAAAAAGAGACTTTTATAATCGGGCTAAATTGGACACGACTGCTTTCTGTAGACTAAATGGGCATTATTTAGAGTATCTTAGAGTATCAGTGAGGTCCTCCGTTCTCTCCTGGTGTTTAAGTAGAGTTGCTTATTCTTCATGATAATGATCAGATCCTCAAATGATGTGGTCAAGACATTTTTTCACTTAAAGTAGCACAGAAAAACATTGTAATTACCCACGAATATTTTCCATGATGCAACAGCCGAAAAGTCTATGTAGATCATATAAGAATCTTCACTCAGGTGAAGATCATTCAGTCATCCCGTATGCTACTTCAAGAAAAAAGTTGAGTCTTTTCTGGCGAAATTAAGAAGTATTCCATCCTGAGACTTAGATTCTAGGTAATACCAACTTATCCTTCAGGAACATTCGGGGGTTAGTTGATATAATTAATTTATAATTGAATATAATAACACAAGATTGATTTTACAGATCAAATAAATAAAATTTGCACAGCAAGAGAAAAATGGCGGTAAAGTTATTTTGACATTTGGCAAACATTTTAAACGTTAATTTTTACATTTTTATTATTATTATCTAGATTCTAAGAGCTTCCTAAAAATACGTATTTAGTGATGAAAGCAAACCAGCTAGTCCTCTCCGTGACCAGACCTTACAACCACTGTTCCTAGACTCCGTTTTCTCTTACACACTTAAAAAAAAAAAAATACAAGAACCTTCAGCTCGAGGCCTACAGTAAATAATGTAGGCCTCTTTTTTCCCCAACCCCATCACACCCAGCTGTGTTTGGAAACAGTGTAAATAAGAAACATTAAATCCACAAGGAAGACCACCTCCCACTCCCTCCCCCCTTCCCCCCACTCCCCCTCCCCGAGACGTGTTAAAAATGTAATCCCCAATTGGTTCCCGCCAAAAACAGGCGCCGGATCCGATCGGTCAGCTGATGCTCACGAACGCCTTTGTCCACCCTACCCTATTTTTTGGCGGCAGGAATCCCAAGGTGATAGTGTTATTATTATTTTGAGGAAATATAACGACATACGGCTATACGTGTGTCTACAGTTCCCGTTTTGTATTACAAATTGTTGTTTTAATTTACGTAAGATATGCGATTGCTGCTCAGGATACAGCTGTATTAAAGAAATGAACATTAGTGTTACTTTACATTTGCTGCAGAGGACTGTTAACTTTATTCCTATATATATTTTTGCTTTGGGTCTCCCTATATTATTAATAAGACATGTCACTAGGTACATGAGTGAATGAATATCGTAAGACTAATGGATGAAAGCCTTACGACGGGACTTAAAGAACAAAATCCCCGTACAAAGAGTGGAGCTTATTACCAAGGGATCCCAACCCTGTGGCAGCACTCACGATCGTCTTTTGTCGGGGTAGAAAGCGATCCTATACCCTTAGTTGCCACGCTCTGGTGATGACGTTCACTTGGGGGCTTAAATACGTCGTCTTCACTGTGAAAACATATCTTGGAAGTTATTTGTGGAAAGTTAAAGCTTTTACAGATAATATTTTTGGTTTTATTTGTAATATTATTTATTGTTATTAATAGTTAATGTGTAATTTTGTTTTGTACATAGATAACCCTAGCATTAACGTTTGGCTCCTTTACTTAAGTTATTGATAAGTGATCAGTAAAGTATCCTTCCCCCCCCCCCCTCATTCCACTTCCAGCCTTCCCCCCTCTCTCCAAACTCTTCTCTATAATATTCCATCTATAACCTCCTGTCTATGATAGGAGATTATAGATGGTCTCCCCCTCTCTCCCTCCCTTCTCTCTTAAACCCTACCTTCTCTCCAAACCCCCTATTTATCTCCATCCCCTCCCTCTCTCCATCATCTCCCGCTATCTCATTCGTATCTATCTTCGTTACTGATCTAATCTCTCAATGCAAACATTAGATTGATTGACTGATGAAGATTAAGCCACCCAAGAGGTGGCACGGGCATGAATAGCCCGTAAGTGATGACCCTTTTGAGCCAGTACTAGTATCAAGAGCTGATACTGGAGATCTGTGGAGGTGCAATTGCACCCTGCGTGACGGGAGATGTCTCCCGTGAAACATAAGAATTACAAGATGTTATATACGCCAGTATAAAGTTTCAAGTTTCAGCTAGGAGAGGCGGAGCCCAGGAGGTGGAGTTTCCTTTGCATGCACCGTTGCCTGACGCCCCCAGGTTGCATATGCCGTCATCCCTCGCGCCTGCCGTGGCAACCCGCCCTCACGCCTTGACAAGCATCAAATTCATAGAGGGGTTTTAATTAACTCGAAGCGCATGAACTTGCAATGTCTCAAGGTCAAGGGTTTATTGATAAGCGTCTTTAATGTGATGGTTTTAAATGGACTCAAACCACCCGAGTATTGTGAAGCCTTCGGTGTTGGCGTTAGAATTGTGATGTATTAAATGTGAGGTTGTTATAACATCTCGAGTTATGCAGGCGATGAGTCACAATAACGTGGCTGAAGTTATGTTGACCAGACCACACACTAGAAGTTGAAGGGACGACGACGTTTCGGTCCGTCCTGGACCATTCTCAAGTCGATTGTGTCAAACACAATCTCCAACCACCTTAGGTATAACAACCATCTCTACTACCAGAAATACTACCACGCTACCACTAAAATCAAGAGCTCCACTACCAGTACTTAAAGGGTTCAGCGAGGGGTGGGGGGTAGATCACCACCATTTTATCACCATCCCTCTTCCCCAATATACAAACCCACCTACCACCACTACCACTATTTTCAACACCCTGAGAACAATCACCAGCTTCGCTACCCCAACCAAAACTGCTACAATCACCATCTCCTCCCCCCCCCGTCATCACCCCCTCAACCCCCCCCCCACCCTTTCCCCCGCTAGCCATCACCATAACTACTTCAACCACCATCACAACTCAACCATCTACAACCATAACCGTCTAGATTAAAACCAATCATCAACCACCGCGTCTAGGCGTTGGGATCATCCGAACATAACTCCTGTCTATTGAGGGCGTGTGGGCGTGTGGGCGGGGGTGGGCGTAGTCTGTCATTATCACGCTTCCCCTCTTCATCCTTTGTTCTACCGCGGGCGTAATTCCACGGAGGATGGAGGTTGGGGGGAGAGATAGGATAGATGGAAATCATTCCCACACACTCGTCCCTTATGTGAGGGATGAGGACAGGCAGGGCGAAGGTTGAGTATGAGTAGAGGATGAGTCAAAGTGGGATAGGTAAATGGGTGGTCAGAAAGGGGTAAAAGTGGGTGGTTTATGAGTAAAATGGGAGGGGAAAAGGATGAGGGGAGGAGGAATATGCTAGTAAGATGACCCTGAGTGGGTGAGGTGGTAAACATTGTATGTGGGGAGAGATATGAGGGTGGGAGGGATATCTAGTGGAAGAGACATGTGGAATGGGAGACACACACACACACATAGCCCTCAGCCCTAACTAACACCAATCAAAATCACCCAACACTGCCAAAGTTATTGGACCACCACCTTATACCACCTTATCATTACCTTATATCCCAACCCCTTATACAAGATTCCTTGCATCCTTATCCTGCTGCTTCACCCCTCCCTCATCACCCCTTGCAATCCCCCCCCCCCCTTATGGCTATGCTCTATGGCTATAATCCAATCCGATCAGCTGGAGATCGCAGAAACAGTAGAGTTTCGAAACACACGATCACCCATCCAGTTACTGGCCAAACCGAGTGATAAGCACAATCAGTACGTTAGCAAATTGAGGAGAGATGTGATGTTTCTATGGGAGGGGGGGATACGTATAGGTGGAACAGGGTGTGTGTGGTGTGGAAGGGGTGAGTGTGGGAGTGGGAGGGCGTGTGGGAGAGGTGGGAAAGGGGTACTAACCAAGTTGTATTTAACGAGATAAGCTCATGTGGGTGGATATTAGAATGGAAGGGGGTATGTGGAAGAGAAGAGGTGCATGGGTAAGAAGTCTCCGTAGGTTGGCGGTTCATAGCGCATGGTAGATGGATGGAAAAGAAGGGAAAGAAACAAACCACGTTTGTTTCCAAGCAGATTATATACTGCTCATTGTGAAGCATGGAGGAGAGGGGGGGGGGGGGTAATACATGGTGTGGGGATGGGGGTGGGAGGAGTCGCGTGTCTGCTGGTGGGGGAAGGGGGCGTCGCCTGTCTGCTTGAAGTGATGGTAGTGGTGGGGGAAGTCGCGTGTCTGCTGCTGCTGGTGGTAGTGCGGGAAGTCGCGTGTCTGCTGGTGGTGGTGGTGGTGGTGGTGCGGGAAGTCGCGTGTCTGCTGGCCCGTCGCTGCCTCAGGACACAACAGCTGCGCTCAGGTATCGCATAGCCATCATTCTTGCCAGTTAACTTGCGGTCACTGTTCACTGTCACTGAAGACGAGGCTGCAGGTGTGGCAGTGACGTTTCAAGACGAGGCTGCAGGTGTGGCACTGACGTCTCAAGACGAGGCTGCAGGTGTGGCAGTGACGTCTCAAGACGAGGCTGCAGGTGTGGCAGTGACGTCTCAAGACGAGGCTGCAGGTGTGGTGAACGAGGGATGGTGCTGGCTGAACACCATGGGACTGGTAGTTGAGTATACTCAGACGTATACTAGTTGAGTATACTAGTCAAGACGGCGAACAAGTTGGTGGAAGAAACTAGACACAAAGACGTTAATGCCCCGGATGTGACACGTTCAAAGACGTTTATGCCCCGGATGTGACACGTTCAAAGACGTTTATGCCCCGGATGTGATACGTTCAAAGACGTTTATGCCCCGGATGTGACACGTTCAAAGACGTTAATGCCCCCGGATGTGACACGTTCAAAGACGTTTATGCCCCGGATGTGACACGTTCAAAGACGTTTATGCCCCGGATGTTATACGTTCAAAGACGTTTATGCCCCGGATGTGACACGTTCAAAGACGTTTATGCCCCGGATGTGACACGTTCAAAGACGTTAATGCCCCGGATGTGACACGTTCAAAGACGTTTATGCCCCGGATGTGACACGTTCAAAGACGTTTATGCCCCGGATGTTATACGTTCAAAGACGTTTATGCCCCGGATGTGACACGTTCAAAGACGTTTATGCCCCGGATGTGATACGTTCAAAGACGTTTATACCCCGGATGTGATACGTTCAAAGACGTTTATGCCCCGGATGTGACACGTTCAAAGACGTTTATGCCCCGGATGTGACACGTTCAAAGACGTTAATGCCCCGGATGTGACACGTTCAAAGACGTTAATGCCCCCGGATGTGATACGTTCAAAGACGTTTATGCCCCGGATGTGATACGTTCAAAGACGTTTATGCCCCGGATGTGACACGTTCAAAGACGTTTATGCCCCGGATGTGACACGTTCAAAGACGTTTATGGCCCGGATGTGATACGTTCAAAGACGTTTATACCCCGGATGTGATACGTTCAAAGACGTTTATGCCCCGGATGTGATACGTTCAAAGACGTTTATGCCCCGGATGTGACACGTTCAAAGACGTTTATGCCCCGGATGTGATACGTTCAAAGACGTTTATGCCCCCGGATGTGATACGTTCAAAGACGTTTATGCCCCGGATGTGACACATGGGTATGATATTGTGCACTCCGGATAAGGCAGGGACATCATAGTGCTGGCCCCGATTATAGCATAGTAATTTACCTAAACTTATTTTAACCTAACTTACCTAAACTTCTCCTAAATTCACTCTAATTAATGTTGGCGTGACGAGGCAACACTCGTGGTGCAGCGTTTCACTAACGTTAAACAATGTGAACTTTGGACCTTTTTTCCATGTGATTTTTCTACTCACACTTAACAAGTTCGGTTAATAAGTAAATTCGGTAAATTCATCTATAGAATACTATTCAAATATACATTGATATGTTTCCAATTTCCACTCTCCTTCCACCATATATTCATACATACATACATATTATATATATATATATATATATATATATATATATATATATATATATATATATATATATATATATGTATATATATATATATATATATATATATATATATATATATATTTGATGTAACATTTTTTACGTAATGGAGAATGTGAAAAACTCGGGTGGACAAGGTCAACGTGGGCAGTATTTCCTGGTGTCCAGCCGGCCACGCTCTCCAGCTGACGCTCCGGACATTATTATGCTCCAACCTCGGCAGGCTCATGTTTCTTACGCTCATCAGATCATGTGCTCGAGCGTTCCTACCGTAATTGAAAACATTCGTTTTAAACATCACGTATCTGCGTTTATTCAACACCTAAATCGTTTATGTACACGAAGGACTGTTTTCAGTGAATTCTTATCAACTACTTTATAGTTTTAGGAAAAAACAACAAATGAAAAGCAATTTTGTTTTTCCTAAGCATTTCTCTGTATCTAAACTGTGCTTTTACAGTTTTCATGTATGGGTTACATGACTGATAATTGGAGCTTGTGTCTTGAGCAGAGTTGAGCCTGAGAATACAGGCCGTCCTCATAACAAGTCAGCCCGTTAACAAATCCACAAGGGTCGTGACGACGGTTCGAACCTACGTCCCAGAGGATCCCAGACGCACCTTAATCGACTGAGCTACGTTCATTTGATGCATCACGCTATTGTGATTTCTATGTGTCAGTCAGTCCGTCCTCATAATAGGTCAGCCCGATCTCAAAAACAAAGGCCACATGCTTGTTAATTCAGCCCCTCATCCCCCACCCCTGTTAATAAATTAAAAAAAACTGTTTACACACAACTCGCAACAGAAGACGCGGGAACGTTTATCGAACAACGCTTCGCTGACAATCCTCCGTTCGAATCCCAACGCTGTAAATGTGAAAAAGGCGTTGAAAAAAAAAATAGTGTTGAAAAAAGTAGTCAAATTTACCAGGCAAACCCTCTTGTTTATGAATGAAGAAAGCCGTAACTCACAGCGCGTCCTCAGGTTAGACTCGTTGAAGCGGCGGCCATCCCACAAGACGCAGTCATCAATGTCAACATACGGTGCATTAAAAATAGGTTTGTTCTCATATATAACTTAATATAATTTTATATTAAACTTTCTATATATAGTTAGGCGTAGGTCAGGTTTGGTGTTTATGTTCTGCTGGCGATTATTTCTATGTTCGAACCTTAACATTTCTTAAAATAATCCACTTTTGACACCTAAGCAGCTAAATGAATTATGGGGTTCAGTTCCTGAACCTATTTTGTACCCCTGTAACCCTTTCCACCACCGCCCACGGGATGGGTATGGGGGGTGCACAGTAAATGAATCAGTCAATAAGTTCGCAAGGAGTTAATACCTTAACTATTTTATTTCCAATTTAGCTTCCTAGTGTACAAACGTCCATCTTGTACCATATGAACTTGAACAGACCCCGAGAGAGACAGCCCAACACTCTCAGTTTACTTGTAATGGTAATAAAATCATACGCTTTTTAAACATAAATAAAAATATGTAATAAATAAGGAGATACTTAAAATTTTAATTTAAATAAACTAGAGTATATACAGAATAGTTAATGAACATGTAAAAACTGTATTGATTCACGTCAAATGCACAACAATTAATGTATAAATAAAATAAGACAAATACAACAAACACATTTGCAGAAAACAAAATTTAATGGGAAATTATTTCAATGTTAATCAAATGACGAAATACGAAAAGTGTGACGAAACTGTAGATTATTTAGAGGCCGAAGCTGAGCATCTGCTGATAGACTCACTCTCTCTCTCTCTCTCTCTCTCTCTCTCTCTCTCTCTCTCTCTCTCTCTCTCTCTCTCTCTCTCTCCCTTTTGAATGTCGACATGGATAATAAACTTTTCCGATGCATTCATAAGAAATTCTTCAGTAATGAATTAACAGCCGACCTAACTGGGTGATCTTCAAGTCCAATTCTTGCAAGTTTAGCTTCTCGAGATAGTGTGTTAGTGTGTGTTGGCGCGTCTGTAAGCATCTGTATAGTTCTTATCACTCCCGTCTTGATTTGTTAATGTGTGGGGGGGGTAGCTATTATACCTACCAATTACGCTCGTGAGTGAAGGGTTGTTAGGTGGAGCGCTCGGGGGAGGGGGGTGGGGGGGTGGGAGTGGGGGGGTGGGGGGGGTGGATCTGCTAGGGTGGGTGTAGATGCTGGGGGGTGGGCTATCGACCTCAACGTAACAATTGCAACGGCATAAAGAAATTCAAACCACCGCCATATTGACGCTTCCTGGGACCACTGATGATCAACTCATCACATCCCTATGAGGCCCTGTGACAGCATCACATCCCTACGATTCATCGCATCCCTTTGTTTCATCACATTTCTACTGCTCATCACATATTATGTGGTTATTCTACACAATTGCGACATATTTCAGTGATGGTCTTACATATATATGTGTCTCGTAGAACAGATGGCTTCGTTTTCGACTCACAATCGGGGGATCCCGGATTCGATTCCCGGGCGGGATATATGGTTGCGTTACCAGCCAAACGGGTTTAACGCATTAACGTCAAACTAACGGAAAGAACCATGCACTAGGGAAGACTGTGAGTCAATGGATAACGGATTCCCGTTTCCCGTTGTCGGAACAGGACGCCCGTTTGCCTTATCGAACTGTCCCGAGGCCAAGTATACTCTCCTCTCTTCAGGTGTCGATTTACTGCTTGGTGATCAGGTGCATGAGGTGAAAGAAAACGCTCCCAAATGTATCAGTCCTGCCGCGGGAACCGAACTGGGACCTTTAGACTGTGAACTGATTGTGCTGGCCACTGCTCACTACACTTCTGGAGTGAAGGAACAGTGCGAACATGATTACGACATCCGGGATACTAAATATAAACACCCTAAATGGGCTTGCAGAGTTTACCTTTCACGTGTACTCACCTAGTTGTGCTTGCTGTGGTTGAGCTCTGGCTCTAGTGGTCAGTGTGTGGTTTGTGTGTGGTGTGTGTGTGTGTGCGTGTGTGCGTGTGTGCGTGTGTGTGTGTGTGTGTGTGTGTGTGTGTGTGTGTGTGTGTGTGTGTGTGTGTGTGTGTGTGTGTGTGTGTTCGCACCAGCAAGTGATTGCGTCCATTCAGAAAGGCCGAAGGACATCATCGGGGCCTGTGAGAAGGACCGCAAGACTGGCCCGCCTGTCGTGGCAACACTGGCGGGCCGGTGATGGAAACTGATGCGGGTCGCGCGTTCCTTAATGAAGTGTTGGCGCCCACGCCACGCCCACGCCACACCCACGCCCTGATGAATGACCCCGCCAACACGCCCACGTCGCCCACAGGAATTTACCTGGCGTGTGTGTGAGTGTGTGTGTGTGTGGAGCCCCAGGTTAAAGCGAGTGTGGTGTCTCGCAACTCTACCACCATCACCACCACAATCACCACTACCATCACCATCATTGTTATCACCATCACCACCACCATCATCAACTTGGCATGAGACGTGGGAGTTACTGATAAGCAAAATATTGAGGAGAAAAATAGGCAATTTGGAAAGATCTCAGCATTTATATCGGTGTTCATTCTATAGGTTGATTAAGCAACATTCCAACACCCACATAGACGTATGAAGCAGAAGAGAACGTGTTAAGGGATATCCTCCTCCTACATGCGAAATAATTCGGCTGAACATCAACAGACTTATGAATCAAAAGCTCCAGGAAATGGAATTCGGTCTCAAACTGTAAAGAAATAGGTTGATTATCAATACCACTGCAACTCATAGTCTGAAAATCCCAACACCATGAAAAGTGCCTCAAGATTGCAAATAGGAAATTTTCATCCCATCTTCAAGAGAGGCATCAAAAGATCAACAGAACGCGACAGATCAACAGAACGCGACAGATCAACAGAACGCGACAGATCAACAGAACGCGACAGATCAACAGAACGCAGACAGTTGTGTTTGCGGCGGTTAAGGTCTGGCTCTGTGATGACACGAATATGCCAGTTCATGAGGAGCTATAGCTGTCCGTCCTCTTGGATTAGCTTGTCACAACGGACAAAATATATCCAACTAAAACGCGAGATTCTAACCTGTCCCATTCCCACTTCGAAAACTTGGTCTATTTTCATAGAATCCCAATTTTTCATAGTACCCCGTTATTTTGTCCGGGTGGGATTATCGCGTCAAACTGCAATGTATTGAGAGAACAAGTTCTATCATTCTATTATGATAGGTTCTATCATGATAGATTCTCTCATTCACCATTCACCCTCAAACGCACCAAGGTTTTGTGCAAAATATGTTTTATCTAACTAACCTGCTCACATTTGTGGAAACTGCAACCAACTAGTCAAAGGACTTCCATTTAATGTAGTTTAGTTCTCTCAAGCTTTTGATAAGGTAACACACGAAGACACACGCACACACAAACCGCAAGCACGTGGAATAAACTGCAGGATAACAGAATTGATAAAACAATGGGTTAAAGAAGGAAAGCAAAGGATCGTTCAAAATCAAAATGAATTTGCCTGGACAAATGTCACGAGTAGAGTACCGCAAGGTTACAGCTTGGGGCCAACCCCTTTTTTGTAACACACATCAGTAACAGTGGGAAAAAAGTGGGTAAAAGTGGGTAAAAGTGGGGAGCAAAAACAGTACTGTGGTCTGGTCGATTCATCTAAGCATTCCACAAATGTACAATATGACTGACAAATGCTTTTCGAGAAATGAAAATGCATGTAGGGCATAACAATACACTTCATAACTACCACATCAAGAACACAACCGATTGAGGAAGAAGAGTACCGACGACGTCATTACCCAAGTCACCAGTCATTAACAGTTGTCTAGGAAGTGGCGCCTAATAACGAGTAGACACAGGTGTGAAAATAACGAGTGAACACAGGTGGGCATCATAATGAGAGGACGCAGACTACACATAGACGTAAACAGCGAGAGGGCACAGGTGCAAACAGGTGGAAACAGAAGAGGAAACAGGAGGAAATGGAGAACATATGTGGAAACAAAACTAAAGGAAACAGGTGGAAACAGGAGAAGAGGAAACAGGTGGAAACAGAACGAGAGAACACAGATGGGAACTAAAGCTGTACACAAATCTAAACAAGAAAAACAAGGTGTTCCTACTGTAGACAAAGCAGCCGGCCCAACTAATCAGGTAGGAAACAGTCGGACCCGAGAGCTAGAGTTCATTTCCACCAAACACATTTCCGGGAGCACACATTTATACGAGTATAAATACTCCTATACACATTCATATGTATAGGAGTATTCCTATACATATAAAATATATACTTTGCACATGACAAATTTCCTTGCATAATTCAATTCATATGCATCCCTATGTATATGATCACATATACTTGTATTTCAAAGCTAAGACAGTTCTGTAGTTGATATAAACAGCTAGACAAGAATATGCAACCCGTCCTCCGAACTGACAGTACGGTTTAATACTAAGTGTAATAAGTACATTTCATTACTGTCATACATAGTACATAATTGCACTTATGAGGCTGTTACATTTACCTTCCCATTTATTCTCGTTTTCTCTTAAGACACTCAGAATTTTGGAATATTAGAGAGAACAAGAGGAACTTACTGTTCTCACTACAGTCAAGTAACTGTAGTGAGATACAGTGATAGTGTGATACAGTGACTAGTGGGGGAACCAAAGTATGTAATGTGCACAATATAGTACACCCTACATAAGATACACCAAGAGCCTCTCACTGAACACCAAATACACTACACACAAAACACCATAAGCCTATTTATTGCACATATACTGGACTTCTCCCCTAGCACTATAGGCCTACATATTACACACAAAGACCTTCTCACCAAATACCATACAGGCCTACATACTACGCCCATAGGCCTACCTTATGCCTAAACAGCACAGATTTTTGACCCCACCAACACACTCACAGTGCCTAAATTCCACCCCCCTTCCCCCCCCCCCCCCGCACCGTCATCCCAAGCTTTTTACATGTAAATTCAAACAACAATATCATTTACACCTCATTCACCTCGTTTTCTGTGAGCGATTGTCGCGAACCCGCGGTGTATGGGTGCGCGGCTCTATCAAACAGCCCCTAACGAGGCTCTAATGATGCGTAACGAGGTGTTTAGCGTTGTAAACCCCACCCATCAAGCGACTTGCTGATTGACGGAAGGGGTTAATCGCCCAAGTTACAAGCAGGACGAGTCTTAATGTAAACTTTATTGCCCTCGAGGCCGCAAACGACTTCATGTGCCTAATGCAGTCTTCCCTCTTGTGGGTGACGGCCGGTTATGACAGTGGATATTCACCTAGTTGTGCTTGTCAGGGTTGAGCTCTGGCTCTTTGGTCCCGCCTCTCAGCCGTCAGTCAACTGATGTACAGATTCCTTAGCCTACTGAGCCCTATCATATCTACATTTGAAACTGTGTATGGAGTCAGCCTCCACCACATCACTGCCTAATGCATTCCACCTGTTAAACTACTCTGACACTGAAAAAGGTCATTCTAACGTCTCTGTGGCTCATTTGGGTACTCAGTCTCCACCTGTGTTCGGTGGTGCGCGTGTGGTGGGGGGGGGAGAGAGAGAGAGAGAGAGAGAGAGAGAGAGAGAGAGAGAGAGAGAGAGAGAGAGAGAGAGAGAGAGAGAGAGAGAGAGAGAGAGAGAGAGAGAGAGAGAGAGAGAGAGAGAGAGAGAGAGAGAGAGAGAGAGAGAGAGAGAGAGAGAGAGAGAGGAGAGAGAGAAGAGAGAGAGAGAGAGAGAGAGAGAGAGAGAGAGAGAGAGAGAGAGAGAGAGAGAGAGAGAGAGAGAGAGAGAGAGAGAGAGAGAGAGAGAGAGAGAGGATTGTTGGTCACGGGATGTATACAATTTCATGGTAGCAGTAATGGTTCCACAGGAACGCCAAGACTCGGTATTCAAGAGAAACTCGTGAATGTGTTTTTATGAAGCTCATTGTGCTGCTTCTTTTGTTACACTTCACAACTCCCACACGTGAGACTCTTCGAAGATTTTTTTAGTTATTATAAATGGGAAATTTTTTTCTGACTTGGGAAGGCCTCAGCAATACCCTCTCCCCACCCATCCATAACATGCAAAATAACGATGATGATATTTTGATGATACTCATGGGAAATAAAATAAAAAATCGTGAGAATTATTCTATATCTTATCTCCAAAACGTTAGTAAATAATTGTCTCCTTGTACTGTATAAGTTTATATGAACATAAAATATGACTAATTGAAACTGTAGAAGGCGCTGGAACCAAGCGTATTGGCGATTGCCTTTCCATTGGAACATTTCAGCAACGTGGAGACGGGGGGACTTGCTGCATGGGTAACATCTTCTCCATATCAACCTACCCTGGCTTTGCGCCCTGGTGAGGCCACTCCAGACCGACAACCAGAGCGCAACTCCATACTCCCCTGAGACTACAGGATGCCTACTACTACTAGAAGGCTGACTGGCCCATACTGGATAGCTCCTATTTTTATCCACCGCTCATCCAAGTGGTTGGGCACCATTTCTTCTTCCCCCCCCCCCGCCCCGTCCCCATCCCAAATCCTAATCCTGATCCCTTTCCAAGTGCTATAAAGTCGTAATGGCTTGGCGCTTTCCCATGTTAATTAAAAAAAACTACTATAAAAAATCCCGTGATTGCACATCTATTATGTTATCCTGGGATTTGATCCACAAACCAATTCCTCTATATCTAAACCAGTATCTACCTAGGTATTTCCTGAATATAAACTTACCCAATTCATAGCCATGCGAATATAGCATTATACAGCCCATCTTTTAAGAAGATATATCTCGGTTTAATGCAGCTGCCTAAATGCTGACGAACCTAATTATATATATATATATATATATATATATATATATATATATATATATATATATATATATATATATATATATATATATATATATATATATATATATATATACCGTGAAGCCCTTATCTACCAGCTGTTTCTGGAACTCGTGCCAAGACTCACCTTGGCAACTGTGTGTTTGTCGCGGTGGGCTGACCCGGTAGGCTGACCCGGTGAGCTGACCCGGTGGGCTGACCCGGTGGGCTGACCCGGTGGGTTAACCAGCTGGGTTGACCCGGCGTTTACCTCGGGCGACTGTGGAGACCGAGAACAGTCCAGACAAGTAATTGTTTACATTCTCAAATCACAAAACTTATCAGGGCTTATCCTTTATTACCGTGATCAATTTCACACGCAGGCCGGAATACTCACCAACACCCCAGTGAGTATACCCACCAACACCCCAGCGGGTATACTCACCATCACCCCGGTGGGTATACCCACCAACACCCCAGCCGGAAACCTATCCCATGCGGACGTCCCGTAGAGAACACGGTTTAAATCGGTGTCCGGAAGAGGCACATTAGCACGTGCTGTGAGGCTGTCCAGACAACCAAGGGAAGGATCGAGGTCTATCCCATCTCCCATCCCTTGCCCCCCCATCCTACACTCCAGCCACGGGGACAGAAGGCAGGCATAGGGATCACCCCTACATTCCGTATGGTTGTAGTACGGTGCAGAATACACATTAACATGTTAATCAACTTAAAATTCAACATTTCACCACCATTAGCAACAAAAATGGGGGTTTTCTTCCTTCTAAGAGCTTGAGAAGTGTCGAAGGAGTGTGTGTGTGTGTGTGAGTGCGTGTGCGTGCGTGTGTGTCAGCTGGGATGCCCGCGCGCGCGTGTGTCTGGCCAACCTACCGACCGTCCACTGGCGGTCAAGACGAAACGATTTATTTGACACGTCCTCTCCTCATTTTTAACTTCAATTTACGTCTTTTAACAGCCCTGACCCTCCGGCCCAGGTATGCAGCGGCCTGATTTACACTCCGAAGGTTTAAACGTTCACAGCGTGACGCCCCAATGACACATTGTATTCCCTTTATTTTTGGGGGATTTCTGTGATTTCTGTGCCCATCAGAATGGGTGATTCATTCCTTACTAATCACGTATCTGATCACTTTTAAGATCGTATTTAACTGGTTATGAAGATTTGGAACGTGTTAATGAATAGTATAGATGTTGTTGATGTAATCCCCCAGGAAGTTCTACCTCAGGAATCTCTACCCCAGGAATCTCTACCCCAGGAAGATCTACCCCAGGAAGATCTACCAGGAAGTTCTACCTCAGGAATCTCTACCCCAGGAAGATCTACCCCAGGAAGATCTACCTCAGGAAGATCTACCCCAGGAAGATCTACCCCAGGAAGATCTACTCACCAGAAAGATCTACCCTCCAGAAAGATCTACCTCCAGGAAGATCTACTCTGCCTCCTGATCTCGTAAGGAGTTATTTCTGTGTGTCAATTTGGAATAATTTACTCCAGTATTTCTAGTTGAAAATTATTATGTATCTGTCATACACGCCAAGGAGTAAAGTTTGAGAGATTTCAATCGGTTCTAATAATTTATATATTTTATTGAATGGTTTCGTGCAGTGAACGTTCCATACATGTTCTCTTGGTCACGAAGTTACCTAAGTTTGAAACGTGAGACGTAGATGAGAAATAGGAATGTTTGGAGGAACTTTTATAGCCTAGGAAGTGAGAAAATGGAATAGACAAGAGGGAAAGATAGTTGGTACTAATATAACGAGTGATTTTATTCGTAAATATTAACCCCTACAGAACCATTACAACCAAATTGCATCATCACAACCCCTCCGCATAACTTAATTACTAACCTTAATTAACAAAAACACAATATCGGAATCTCACATTTCCAGGCATATTAACGGCTCCAGCCAGCCAGCCAGCCAGCCAGCCAGCCAGTTAGCCAGCCAGCCAACCAGCCAGCCAGACCTACACCAGACTTAACCCGTCCCCCTCCCTCTCCCAATAACCGAAAATTACAGAAAAATCACCCGTAAAACTAACAGTGACTGGCGGAGTGTTTGTAACTGGAGCTCCGGCGGCGTCCCCGAGACTGGCCGCCAGGAGCCAGCCGCCTCTGTGTCGCCACACACTGCACCTCCCTCCGTCAGGAAGTGAACACGGGATTGAGGACAAGAGCAAGTCTCATCAATTATTTCCTTCTGGCGTTGAAGACGAAGGCGAGGCTCGTCAATTGCTGCCTTCTGGTATTAGAGACTTATGTTGACCAAACCACACACTAGAAAGTGAAGGGACGACGACGTTTCGGTCCGTCTTGGACCATTCTCAAGTCGATTGAGAATGGTCCAGGACCGACCGAAACGTCGTCGTCCCTTCACTTTCTAGTGTGTGGTTTGGCCAACATATTTTAGCCACGTTATTGTGACTCTTCATCTGCATTAGAGACTTAATTCAAGCTACATTTTTTTTCTCATTCGGGGGGAAGGTTAACCCGGAATTTGTAATGGATTCCGGATTGGCGTGATTTTAACGGCGTGTGTCAGGGTGTGAGAATTTTTGTGGTTTCTTGCTTTTCTTTCTTTATTTTGTTTAGCTCGTGTTCAGGGGAGCCGTGTTTTCAAAGCTGCGTAAGATTGGGTGTCTTTCAAGGCTCTGTGTTCGAGCTGTGTTCGAACGTCTTGCTTGAGGGGAGAAGTTTGTATATTTCACTTTTTAATAATATTTAAGGTACTTGAATCGCATATTAAAACCCCACCAAAAAAAATATTTTTTTTTCCTCTGAGAGTTTTATATAGGCGTAATAAATTTATTTAAGGTCTTCTTTGATTCTCTTAGAGGGTGTAACTTGTTAGTAAATTGTAATCTTACTTAAATTGTTACATAGCTATATGTAACTTACTAAGTACAGTGTAGCTTAATATTACAATGTAACTTAATAGTACAGTGCTGCTTACTAGTGGAACTTGCAATCATTAATGAGCAATGCAAGTTGGTTGGCTTCCAAAGATCTGATTATATATATTAACCTGGGTGTGATATCTTCCAATTAACCATTGAAATACATGTTTGCTCTACTGGAACGAAGCCTTTGACTTGTGATTCGACGAGTACCCCTTTCCCCCCTGATCCCAATCCGCAACGACAACCAACAACCAATCTTCTCACCCCAATCCTTCTACTATACCAACCAATCCCATTACCCCTCGGGCCCCCCCCCCCCACCCCTCCTCTCTCCACCTTTGGCCTCCTCCACACATCTGAAAAGAAATTGGTTCAGTGCATCTTGTGTCACGTTGAGAAGTTCGTTGACTGTGATATGTTTTTCTTCGGCATTTCAGTGGAAGACACTGTTTTACGTTACTTATGAATGGATCTGTTTTTGTGAATGGATGTGTTTTGTGAATGGATGTGTTTTTGTGAATGGATCTGTTTTTGTGAATGGATCTGTTTTTGTAAATGAATCTGCTTTTGTGAATGGATCTGTCTGTTTTTACGAATAGATCTGTTTTTTTTATGAATGGATCTGTCAGTTTTTATAAATGGAATCTGTCTACTTTTATGAATGGATCTATATGCTTTAATGATATGTTTTATTATATGTATTTTAATATGAATAATAATAATGTTATTAACATTATGATGAAAATGATAAGTATAATGAGGATAATAATGATAATAGGGGTGATTGTGATTCTAAATATTAATTATTAATAATTACTTGATCATAAATGACCACGAAAGCTATAATTATTAGCCATGGCTATCTGTTTGTGTATGTGTAAGTATGCATGTGGTATGTGTGTACACCTGTGTGACTGTACGGGACTGTATGTACGTGTATCTCTCTCTTTTTCTCTGCAAATAATCCTTGTGCACAGACTGCTAGTTCTTAGACAAGCATGGCTAGCTCAGACTAGCCATACTTGATTAGTGCTAGACAAGCCCGGATAGTTAGATAAGCCCGGCTAGCTCAGTCGGTAGAGCACGAGACTCTTAACCTCGGGGTCGTGGGTTCGAGCCCCACGTTGGGCGTATCATTATAAATGCAAAGATTGGCGTTATAATTCAACTTTAATGCCGAAAAACGCGTTAACATAATAGCTTCAGTGGCAGTTGCCAAACTGGCCAGTATCATAAACAGTGTTAATAAATTTTAATACCTGATTAATCAGGCTGTGATTCATACGTCAGGCTGCGAGTAGCCGCGTCCAACAGCCTTGGTTGACCAGTCCAGCAACCAGGAGGCCTGGTCGAGGACCGGGCCGCGGGGACACGCAAGGTAACAGCAAGCTAAGGTACACTACACCTCGTAGCTCATACCTTAAGTCGTCACCCATCATATATATATATATATATATATATATATATATATATATATATATATATATATATATATATATATATATATATATATATATATATATATATGTGTGTGTGTGTGTGTAGCTTTAGCTGCACAGCATCTGGCTGTGTATAGAGACAGGTATTACCCATCACGATGACAGAAACAAGGCAGCTAGGAACTCCATTTAGCAAACATGAAATCGAGATAGACCTTCACATCCCAGTATCTATTATCAAAAAACCCACATTATTTTCACAATTTAGGGCTAACTTAAGAAGAATCACGAACACTCGATGGACAAAACACACACACATAAGTATTGAGATCAGTGATTTGGTTTGAACTGATAACTATACGTACACACACACAACAAGGTATCATCTAGATTGAATTAAGCAGGAACGTAGTTCCTTGTGGTAGTTAACTGCTGGGAACGACTCTTATAACCCCACGAACTCTTCACTTGTAAACATGTGAAGACTAACTTGAGTGGATTGACTTACTGTCCACTAGAGAGGTTAGTAATACAGTAACACTACTGATGGTTAGACAAGACAGTAAGATATTTCTCGATTGTTAGGCAGAGAAATAGGACACTTGACAGCTTCCCTGTCTGCCAGAGAAGCAGACAGGGAAACCTGCCATACAGCCTGCCATACAGGCTCTTATGAGAGTAGACAGTCCCCCCTGTCTACCATACAGGCTCTCAGTGAGAGTGGACAGTCCCCCTGTCTACCATACAGGCTCTCATGAGAGTGGACAGTCCCCCCTGTCTACCATACAGGCTCTCATGAGAGCAGACAGTCCCCCTGTCTACCATACAGGCTCTCATGAGAGTAGGACAGTCTCCCTGTCTACCATACAGGCTCTCATGAGAGTAGGACAGTCCCCCTGTCTACCATACAGGCTCTCAATGAGCCTGGACAGGTCCCCCTGTCTACCAGACAGGTCAGAATTGAAAGTAGCCTGTCCTGCCGCCGCCCCCCCCCACTCGGGTGTTTACCTAAGGGGGCTCGAACCCATTCGAGTATTAAGTTAAACCAATATATTGGTCCAGACAGGCACCAGGACCCCTGGGCTTCCGCCCGTTGTCTTTGGAGAGGCCGACAACATCGGCGCCTTTGATGTGAGGCTGCGGCCGTCAGCGTGGACGCCTGTTACATCTATGTGGCACCCGGTGGCACTCCTTCCTCTGGTGCCACCCGCATCCTCAGCTGGAGGATGTGCGGCGCCAGGCACATCCTCCAGCTGAGGATGTGCTGGCTGCCAGGAGCCAGAACTATGTGTGTAGTTTTGCGTGGCTCCGTGTGAATATCTGACTGTGTGTGTGTGTGTGTGTGTGTGTGTGTGTGTGTGTGTGTGTGTGTGTGAGAGTGTGTGTGTGTGTGTGTGTGTGTGTGTGTGTGTGTGTGTGTGTGTGTGTGTGTGTGTGTGTGTGTGTGTGTGTGTGTGTGTGTGTGAGGTGTGTACTCACCCAGTTGTACTCACCTAGTTGTGCTTGCAGGGGTTGAACTTTGGCTCTTTGGTTCCGCCTCTCAACTGTCAAACACCTGGTGTACAGGTTCCTGAGCCTACTGGGCTCTATCATATCTATATTTGAAACTGTGTATGGAGTCAGCCTCCACCACATCACTGCCTAATGCATTTCATTTGTTAACTTCCCTGACTAAATTTTTTTTTCTACTGTCCCTGTGGCTCATTTGGGTGTCTTCCCTTACTCTTCTGTCTTCCAGAGACGTGAGGCTTAGCTCCCTTAGTCTTTCCTCGTAGCTCATACCTCTCAGTTCTGGGACTAGTCTGGTGGCATACCTCTGAATCTTCTCTAACTTTGTCTTGTGTTTAACGAGGTATGGATTAGTTAGGTATGGGCTAGCTAGGTATGGGTTAGAGCTGCTTGCTCCAGGATTGGTCTGACATAAGTAGTGTACAAGGCTCTGAATGATTCCTTACACAAGTTTTTAAAGGCAGTTCTAAAATTGTGTGTGTGTGTGTGTGTGTGTGTGTGTGTGTGTGTGTGTGTGTGTGTGTGTGTGTGTGTGTGTGTGTGTGTGTGTGTGTGTATTCACCTAGTTGTATTCACCTAGTTATGCTTGAGGGGGTTGAGCTCTGCTCTTTCGGCCCGCCTCTCAACTGTCAATCAATAAATTTGTATTAACTACTAACTAATTTGTATTATTTTTTCTACGCATAAACACACACACACCCAGAAAGCAGCCCGTAACAGCTGTCTAACTCCCAGGTATCTATTTACTGTTTGGTAACAGGGGCATCAGAGAAAAAAAAAATCATCTCATTGGTCTCTGCCTAGTCCGGGAATCGAACCCGGGCCACATGATTACGAGTCCCCTCGCGCTGTCCACTCAGCTATCAGACCCCAAGTTGTTTACAATTGAGGCGTTGTGGCATGCTTAGGGGCTAGTAGCATTGGTAATGAAGGAAGCAGAAGGAAGCTCTGCTCACTCCCAGCATCCGGCGTCTCTGCTTGAGACAGTGGTGAGTGTGAAGGGGTGACAGTAGAGTCTGCGTCGGCTAGCGTTCCTAAGAAGGGCCAGGAACCACGGAGGGGGCAAGGAAGGGGCAAGGAGGGGGCAAAGAGGGGGCTAGGAGACGAGCGAGCCGGTGCCGGAGAAGATACTACAGCGCGTAAGGTCTTGGGGGGGGGGGGGTTATTTGGTGTCTTAAATAGGGCGGGGCGCAAGGAGGGTGACCTAGGTGGGGAGTCCCTGAACCTGATCTAGCCAGGTGGCGCCCCCCGGGGCGTGGGAACAAGCATGCCCCGCGGGCCCGCCCACCACTAACCACCAACACTGGCCACCAACACTGGTATTTCTCAAGGCTGTTGCCAGGAACTTGTCCACTGCTGAGGGATGTATGGGCGTGGTGGAAAGTTGATCTCTCTACCACCCTCCTTTCCCCTCTCTCTCTCTCTCTCTCTCTCTCTCTCTCTCTCTCTCTCTCTCTCTCTCTCTCTCTCTGTCTCTCTCTCTCTCTCTCTCTCTCTCTCTCTCTCTCTCTCTCTCTCTCTCTCTCTCTCTCTCTCTCTCTCTCTCTCTCTCTCCATCACTTTGATCTCATGTTCCTAATTCAATTACTATCAGTTAACAGTAAGATACTTGAGACTAATTACCAGAAAGTTTAACCAACAACATTGCTATTTTTATTTACAGATAAACTACATAAGCTTCGTGTAATAAAGCTGAGTGCCTATATACGATGCATTCAAAACAGCACAGTGGATAATTGCAATGTATTAAATTCTGATAAAGGTGCAATGCAACTTAAAATAGTTACAGCAATGAAGGCGTCTCTCTATAGGCCAACTACTGACCTTCTCCAGGATGTAACCCAACCACAACAGTTGCCTGAATCCCAGGTACACTTTTCGATGTTACGATTGATTTCAATAGAAAAATCAAGAGGAATTCAGACCAGGCTAGGAAATATTTAATATATATATATATATATATATATATATATATATATATATATATATATATATATATATATATATATATATATATATATATATCATTTAACTAAAAAAAGGTCATGTTCACCTAAAAGTAAATAGGTATCTGGGAGTTAGTTTGTGGTGGGGGCTGCATCCTGGGAAGGTTTCAGTAGTTCGGCCCTTCCTCGATATAAGCCTTGCAAATATATATATATCCACTGGCTGCGTATCCCCCGACACAATGAATGATTGAAATATATCTGAATGATGAGTTTGTAATGGATAATTTTGTTAGCCATTAAAAAACTAGCTTTCTATGACAGTAAAAAGAAGAAAATGTAAATATTAAAAAATATGAGTAACTTTAGTAAATGATTTTTTGTTTTCAGACAATATTTATCGACCGTAATTAATATAAATTCTTTGTATTGGATTTTTTTATAGTTTTCATAGTAAAATTTTTAATTTGCAAAGAAAAGCTCACGAAATAGATTTGTTCTGATAGTATATGTAAATACTTTAAATCGGAGAGACCTTCATAAAATACACGTCCTATATGGTTTATTATAGTCGGAGACGGGAAGCCTATGCCAACTACTAATGACCTTCCTTGTAGAAGACCTCAGCATAAACCTAAATGCAGACTTCCTATCTCCAGCAACGGGAATTAAATAATAATTGAATGGAGCAATGAAAATTTAAAATAGTTTATGCAGTATTTTAACTGGTGAACGTTTTCTTTAATACTTCAGACACATGCTTTAAAAGGGTGACTTGCCCAAAATTCTCCAACCTTAAATAATATTTAAATTCTTTTACTGTGGCATCGACGACGTATATATACTAAAATAAAAAATATAAAAAATAAGATTGAATTTCTAAAATTTTACTGTTTCTCTCACTGGTTTTACTCACGACGAAGGTTTTGTAGTAATTAAGAGAGGAAGACAGGAAGAGACTACAAGACGACCTGGCCAACTGAAGGAATGGTCCAACAAATTGCTACTGGAGTTTAACTCAAGTAAATATAAAGTGATGTTGCTAGGTGGATGAAGCAGAGGCCAGATGCAAGATACCGAATAGGAGACGAAGTCCTCGACGAAACGGAGAGAGAGAGAGAGAGAGAGAGAGAGAGAGAGAGAGAGAGAGAGAGAGAGAGAGAGAGAGAGAGAGAGAGAGAGAGAGAGAGAGAGAGAGAGAGAGAGAGAGAGTCTAGGAGTTGACATCACACAAAATCAATCTCCTGAAGCCCACAATAAATGGATATCACCAGTGGCATATGCGAGACTGGATTACACCAGCACTACTTTCAGAAATTAGTGTAAGGAATAACTTAGCACCTTATATACCACATATGTCAGACCAATCCTCGAGTATGCGGCTCCAGCATTGGTCTGACATCCATACCTTGTCATGCACAAGCCGAAGTTGGAGAAGGTTCAGATGTATGCTACCAGACTAGTTCCTGAGCTACGAGATATCACTTACGAGGAAAGGTTGCGTGAATTGAACCTCAAGTCTCAGGAAGACAGAAGAGTTAGCGGAGACATGATTACCACATAAAATTCTCAAGGAATTGATAGAGTAGATAACATTATTTAACACGTGTGGTACTCACACAAGGGGAAACCGGTGGAAACTGAATACCCAAATGAGCCACTGTGACATTAGATAGACATTTTTCCGAGTTAAGAAATGGAATACATTAGGCAGTGATGTGGTAGAGACAGACTCAAGACACAGTTCCAAATGTAGATATGATAAAGCCCAATAGACTCAGGAGCTTGTACACCAGTTGACTGACAGTTGAGAGGCGGGGGCCAAAGAGCCGAAGCTCAAACTCAACAAGTACATTTAGGGGAGTACAATTTTTGTCACAACTTTTCATATGATGTGATATAGATGGGTATTTCAGGACCTGTATGGGAACATCATCATCTCAGTCACTTATCACCATTGTATTCCTCACTGTGGTGGAATTGAGGCCTCCGGTCAGGCAATGGAGCCAATTAGGGTATTCAGAGCCAGCCATTGTACGCCTTCATGATGAGATAATTGCAGTAAAGCTGTAGGAAATTATTATTTCCTTTCATGCGATTATTACACATTTACGATCAAACACATTTAGAAGGCGGGGTCAAAGAGCTAATTGGTCGTTGCTACAAACACAAATAGTGTGTGTGCGTGTGTGTGTGTGTGTGTGTGCGTGTGTGTGTGTGTGCGTGTGTGTGTGCGTGTGTGTGTGTGTGTGTGTGTGTGTGTGTGTGTGTGTGTGTGTGTGTGTGTGTGCGTGTGTGTGTGAAAATATATAATCAGTAAGGGAAAACGAAACAATAAATTAATCGAGCGCTTTTGTGTTAATTAACCCATCCTCATAAGCATAATAAAATACAATACAATACTAAAATATTTAGCCGGGGAAAAAGAAGGCTTCACATGAGACGAAAAATAATGTCTTTATAATATTATTTCTTAAACAAAAGAACAAGGGGAAACTGTATGCCTTATTACAAATACATGAGAGTTTCCGGAAGGAATATTTCTTTGAGGATACTTCTTAATTATTTGTCTTACTAAGATCGTTTCTATTAGTCAATTAAAAATTGATCCAAACTGTACAAACCATTACTAATGTTTGTTACATAGTTCTGTAATTTGCATTAAAGCAGTTTATATGATGTTTATATTAAAAAGAGTTTACAATTAGTAGTTGAAGAAGACCTTTCCCAAACAGTTTGGTGAGAATTTTCTGACAAAAGAATAAATAGAGTTATATATTAGGCCACTTCTTACCGAAAGACAGAGGGAGCGCGACAAAGACAAAGAAAGCAGGGAGACAGACAGAATGCGACAAAGAAAAACAGAGGTACAGAAAGAGAGAGAGAGAGAGAGATCCAGACAAAATGACAAGAGATAAAGTGTGGTGACATATATGCTTATAATAAGGGAGGCCATCGGAAGTACCACTCTAGTACTCAACTGCCTAGTTAAACCATTATGAATCGCCACTATGGTATCTGGTAGATATCCGCACCCCCCCCCCCTCCTTCAGCTTAGTTACAATTTAGATTAATTATACAAAATTAACATAATTCTTGCACAGTGGTTCCCCTGATATGACAATAATATAAAACTACCACATTACCTAAATTTACCTCAGGGCTACCATATGTCTCTAGTGGCCTCGACCGGGACAGAAACCCTGCGGGTTGTCAAAGTAGTTTATGTACGTGATCCCTGATAGAGTTCAGCCCCCCCTGGAGATGTAGAAAGGGAGGTTATTAGGTGGAGGGTTAAAAAAGGTTTACGTAGAGAAGGATTTACCTGGGGGTTATAAGGAAGGGGTTATGAGGATGTGGGTGTGGGAGGGTGAGTAGGACAGTGTTGGGGGGGGGGGGGAGTTAGGGGCTACAGGATGTTACGTGATGTGTGGGAAGGGGTTGGGTGCCTATAGGAACAGGGTTACTATTGGGGAGTATATAAGGAACGTATTGGAGGGGGTTACAGTGTAGGGGTGTAATCAGGAGATGGATTAGAAGAGGTTGGATTGTGGATAGAAGAGGTGACGATGGAAAGGAATATGTTTAGCTAATGACGAGGGGTGAAGGGACGAGTTTTGAGGGAACGAGGGTTGAGGGGACGGGGATTAAGGGGAAGGTGGTGAGATATTCCAGGGGTAGGAGGGAAGGAGGGTGGGGGGGAGAGGGAAGGGATAGCGGGATAGAGGTCGACAGTGCCGTGTGGCTCGCCAGCAGTTGATCGTGTGATCGCGTGGACGCCACACCTGGGCCCAGAGGTTAACTTCCACAGGGAGCGTGGCTCACACCTCCGCTACACCTCACTCCGTGTCGGTGGGGACCCCCTCCAAAACAAAACAGAAAAAGAGAGTGTCGGTTTAGGCGGTCATGCCAGTAGACGTCGCGGTGACAACATAGTGCCACTCAGGTGACACAATGTCTAACAGCAAACGGCTGTCCGGTCCCCCGGATCCGGGCCAACCGGACCGCGAACGAGGTGACAGACCCAAACCGTACGGCACACAGGTTTTTGACTCCAAAAACATGAAATATGGCTCCCAACTGGGCCGCCCTGTGGGTGACGTGCCTCCAGGTGCCCCGGGTCGGGACGAAGGCCGCAGAGCACAGATGCCAGTGTCTGGCACCTCCGGTCGCCAGCCCACGAGTGATGGAGCCGAGCAACCCACAATAGGTGGATTGCCCCTGACCCAACCCACAGGGGGGAGGAGACGCCAAAGCAGTATGGGCGCCGGTCGACGCAGTAGCCTCGATAATTCGCGTGCTGGAAACGTGGATGGAGGGAAAAGTGCGCAGGGCAGTGCTCGAGGAGGAAGCGTAGACAGTGAAGATCAGGAGAAATCCAAAGCTGATGATGGTGGGGAAAGTGGGGACCTCCAGCAAGAACCGGACAGGGAACAGGCGATTCAGAAACAACGGACTCGGGTGATGATGTTAAGTTCCAAGGGGGACTGGGCCGCCTTGGACCATGCCCTCAAGATGCTGGAGAAACTCGCGCCAGATCCAGTTATAGGCGAGCCCAAGGCTCCCTACATGCCTCTCAAGGACCTCATGGAGGAGGTAAGTCATTATTACCGGAATTACCGATAGTCTCGTTCTGCCCAGGTCTTGACAGGTCTCCACAGACCCACTCAGGGACTCATGACATGCGCTCGCAAGAACGCAAATAGCCACTGTACACAAACACATTATAACATTTTGTATAAGATTCTAAAAAAAAAAAAAATAATCTATCTCAAGATCTATCTCATAATCCAAAGACCTCTTTTGGATAATCCTTTGGATCTCTAAAGATCCATCTCATAATCTAACTTCAAGATCTCAAGATATCATAAAAATTATTAAAAAACAAATTATATTTAATCCAATACTTTTGCATTTTTTCTAGCGAATATGTTACTATAATTTTGTCCTTTTGCATTTGTTGGAAAAATTGCTTTTCTAAACGATATATTGATGGATGTATATCAATTTTGAAAGTCAATATTATTGAGGACAATAACATTTATCTGCCCGGAGAAAATGTCTAAACAAAACACAGTTTTATATTATATATACAGTATATATATATATATATATATATATATATATATATATATATATATATATATATAACAATAAAGTATTAAAATATCTTTCAACTGCATCTGTAAAAAGATACTGTCTGTCTGTTTGAGGTTCGAGGACAGACGCTCGGGGCTAGCCTCACCAAACTTGGCAGAGTCTTTGTCCTGGTCATAGGCTGGTCGGGGGTCGAGCCCGATGGCCCACTTTGCATGAAATGGTAAACCAGTCTAGTTTACAATCTAGGTAAATAAAAGACTTCATCCTCACTAAGATTACAGGTATGAAGGGAACGAGGTGAGAAAGAAAGGGGAAGGGTAGGGAAGGTGGTGATGGGTAGGGAAGGTGGTGATGGGTAGGGAAGGTGGTGATGGGTAGGGAAGGTGGTGATGGGTAAGGAAGGCGGTGAAGGGTAGGGAAGGTGGTGAAGGGTAGGGAAGGTGGTGAAGGGTAGGGAAGGTGGTGAAGGGTAGGGAAGGTGGTGAAGGGTAGGGAAATGGTGAAGGGTAGGGAAGGTGGTGATGGGTAAGGAAGGTGGTGAAGGGTAGGGAAGGTGGTGAAGGGTAGGGAAGGTGGTGATGGGTAGGGAAAGTGGTGAAGGGTAGGGAAGGTGGTGAAGGGTAGGGAAGGTGGTGAAGGGTAGGGAAGGTGGTGAAGGGTAGGGAAGGTGGTGAAGGGTAGGGAAGGTGGTGAAGGGTAGGGAAATGGTGAAGGGTAGGGAAGGTGGTGAAGGGTAGGGAAGCTGGTAGAGGATTGGAATGATGATGATGGGTAGGGAAGGTTGTGAAGAATGGTGAAAGTAGTGAGGGGTAAAGGAGGTGAAGGAAAGGAAAAGTGTGGGATGCGTAGGGAAGGTTACAGTGAAGATAGTGTGTGAAGAGGGTTACAGTGAGGAAGATAGTGAACAGTAAAGTTGTGATGGTCGCCAACCGACCAACACTGTACATCCCCGCCACAACTCCAACAGTCCTCCACAGCACCACCACACTTCAGCAGTCCTCCACAGCACCACCACCACACTTCAGCAGTCCTCCACAGCACCACCACCACACTTCAGCAGTCCTCCACAGCACCACCACCACACTTCAGCAGTCCTCCACAGCACCACCACCACACTTCAGCAGTCCTCCACAGCACCACCACACTTCAGCAGTCCTCCACAGCACCACCACCATCACCTCTTCACAACACCTGGTGTGCTGTTTATACATTAAATACACACACCCAATCCTTTATAAACTGCTTCCACACAGCCGTGTTCCTAACCATACTGCATGTGTTGTAAACACACTACCCGCTTCCTCACACACTCACACTACCCGCTTCCTCACACACACACACTACCCGCTTCCTCACACACACACTACCCGCTTCCTCACACACACACACTACCCGCTTCCTCTCACACACACTACCCGCTTTCACCAACCAATCCTGATATGCTCTCCACAATCATGAGTTTCCTTGTGTTATGTACTTTTCTCACTACGAAATGCTATGTCTCAGCTTCGTCATCTCTCTCTCTCCCGTACCTCATTTTTCTCATTGATACCTGATCGCCGTCACGTAATTTTGTATAAGATTCGGCACTATGTAAGTAACCACATGGAGAGAGAACTCATATTATATATATATATATATATATATATATATATATATATATATATATATATATATATATATATATATATATATATATTACATATGGTGTATATATAACATTCTCGAGAGTGTTATATATATATACACCAATGTGCTTCGAATTGTAGTTTTCCTCTTTCAATGTGGTTAATTACGCATTACTAATTCAAGTATTTTTTTTTGGATTTTACAAACACACGTGTTAAGGTACTACTTTTGGCTTACTCGAGGCCTCATAGTCTCTGAGAAAAGAATAATTAGCATTCAAGGGAATCGTGTAGAAGCCTCACATGTGTGCATGGATATGTGGCATACTACTTTATGGATATGTGATTGCTCTGTACTTCATCAGTTATACAATGTTGATTGAAAAATTAAAGAGTTGCAATGAATAGTCACACGTTTTAATCCCTCCCTCGAACTCCTTCCATGTCGGGCTGGAAAGGGGTGGGGGGGGGGAATAGGTGTTATTCTTCTCTGTGCTGAAACACTGAGGCGCTGGAACAGGTAAATGGAAACTCTTGGATCTTTGGGCTCATCAAAGAACCACTACCTTAAGTCTTTCAGAAAGTTCTTTGGCGCTACCGTTCCAGAGGCTCTGATTTTATGAGCCCAAGTTCCAATACTTATAAAACTTGCGTGTTTTCCTATAGAGGGGCAGCGCCTCTTGCTTTATTTTATTTTATTAATTTTTATTTATATATATATAAGAGTTCTTACATTCTTGTACACTCACTAGCACGCATAGCGTTTCGGGCAGGTCCTTAATCCTAACTTTTCCCGGAATACGACCCCGCCAAATCGTTTAACAACCATGTATACCCATTCACTGCTGGTTGAACAGAGGCGTACAGTTAAGGATTGGCGCCCAGTCAATCCCCTCCCACCCACCCCCAACCCCGGCCAGGATACGAACCCAGCCCAAAGCGCTCACGAAGCGCCGGGCGAGTGCTTTACCACTGCCCTTTTTGACAATGCACGCTAGTTACAACTCTGTATTCAAACACCATTACCATACCATATTTTCCAAGTACTGAACAGGATTACACCTGAGCCACTCGTAGAACTGCCAGTGTTAATGGACTAAAGATAAGATATAAGTAAGATATAACTTGACTGTAAGTAAGATATCGAGATTCTTTCTCCCTTGGCTGGCCACTGGGCTCGTGTCCTGTTGACGCTCTCATTGATTTCATCGTGTGTCTTGCATGCTAAACCGAGGAGATTACGCAGCTCGGCCACCGCGTTGCTGCATCCCTTCCCTTCTGGCCACTACATTAGCCACTACTTGGTCAACCCATCCAAGAAGAAGACGTCGTCCTCCTAGAAGAACGTCGTATTTTGACGCATACGTTACCTATAGCCCCCCCCCAAAAAAAAATCGTCGTACTAGAAAATGGTAGCGACTCGCAAAATTAACGTGCTGTTCCGTTTTCTGTTTTGGGTCCTCTGGTAGGTTAGGATAGTACAATAGTTTCTTAACGTTGGGAGGAGGACGGCTGACTTGGTATGGCGTGGTGTTGAGCTTAAGGTCCACCTCAGATCAGGAATTATGCTTAGTGATCCAAGCTTTTTCAGTGTATATACGCTGAGAGGAAAAAAACTTGCTTCATAGTGAGTATATACACTTAAAGTTTACTCTAATCCCCAACTATTGTCCAGGATTAGAGTAAACTATCTAAACTTCGTGGTGTGTATATACACTACGAAGCAAGGTTTACCTCTCATTCATTCTCAATAGATACTATACATACTCGTTTGAGACAGTTGATGCCGTTAGTATCTCATTGCCAGTAAGTCGTGTTTTACAGTGGGACCAGGAGATGTAGCCGGATGCTGGAGCCAAGTGTGTAGCCGGAGGCCGGATGCTTGAATTCCTCCTTGTAATTGGGGTTGTAGATACAAAATATTGCTCAGTAATATACTGCAAATGGTGGGCGGTGAAATAATGTGTGTGTCCTTTGTCAATGTTTTCTTTGAACATAATTGTTAGCAAAAACAATAAATGACGTCGCAAACACCAACATGAGAGACGCTATTACGTTACTTAGAAAACGGGAGAACATTTATTCAATACTAACGACCACTCTGTTCTTCTATAACATAATACAACACAATGAACGCAGGAAAACACAGATATGATGAAACTACCAATTAAGTCTGACAGCTGACGGATATGGACACACGAGTTAAACTTGTACCCTGGTATTGGGGAGGGGGTGGGGGGGGGGGGGGAGGGGTCCTTGTTTCGACTTCTAGGTTCACCTGGTACGATATTCAACTTGTGGAACCCGTCAAGGGTCTTCGGCTTCGATACCCACGTGCATGGGGAAATAGGCTTACAGGTTCCGGAAGATGGGAGGAAATGTCAGCACTGTGGAGAAATGCCCGACAGACCACTGGAACATTATCTAACACAGTGCACAGTTACTAACCCAGTAACATTTCACCTTACATTCAACAGAGCAGAAGTTGTTAAACACATGGGGCATAATCTTACTGAAGTGACCATACGAGTCATAAATACTCATACTCCGCCTATGTAAAACAGAGACAAGCAACATTTAGTGGGCCAGCCCGAGGCTTAGGGCCCGCGCAGGAATATCCCTGAAAAAAAGGGAGGCTTCGCCGTTATTTGATCTCGCTCGGTATTATATAAGACTTGTAGAGTACCTCAGCTACCAAAAAAACAGCCCCGCTGCTGTGCCACGTAACTCCACTACGGGCTCACCATAGCCCGTGCTACTTGGAACTTTTTGTTCCCAGTAGCTGAATCTATAACAACAACAACCTCAGCTACTCTGTCGGCTCACAACTGAGAACACAAAGCTCTGAAATAGACGAAAGTCCTCATTACCTTTATGTTCCCACTTGGGAATGATCAGCCCAAACGATATTTAATATACAAGAAAGATAGCAACAGTTCTTTCAAGATTCCAGGACTTTGCAGAATGAACATGGATTTACCGAAGATCCCATCATTTCTCCACACACACACCCAGACCATCAACAGAAATATCTTGATTGGCAACGCCGAAATTATCGAGAGAGGCAACGAAGATTAACCGTAGCTAAAGCACTACATACAACACGTCCGTTATCAAGACTGCTGGACAAGGTTGCCTCGACTGGGTGGAGGTAACTTACCTTCACCTGAAATTGAAATACGTTTATTGAGGTATAAATACACACATAAAGGGATGAGGTAGCTCAAGCTATTCTCACCCCGTTCACTACAACGTGTTCAAATATATATATATATATATATATCCCCGAAAGTTCTTAAGAACATGTTCTAAATTTGTCTTTGCAATAAGTAAATAATTTCAAATAATTTTGAATTAGATATTTATTTTTTACTTTTATCACATCAGCTTAGTTATGATAAGTTCCTTATGCTTTTGCAGCATAAATCATCGCTAAAGCTTACTAATACAATACGAGCACCATTAATACACCGTAATACAAGATCTATCAAAAACATAAGCCAGAAATACGTCAAAATGTATATAGGACTTCATAGTGAATCATAGGACTTCATAGTGAATCATAGGACTTCATAGTGAATCATAGGACTTCATAGTGAATCACAGGACTTCCTAGTGAATCACAGGACTTCATAGTGAATCACAGAACTTCATAGTGAATTGTTAAAGAAAAATATTAGCATTGAAGACCTTAGCTAGGTTTAGATAACTTTGCTTTCGTTCAGCCTAATTAACATGTAGCTCTCAGTGTGTACATGTTCTCGACAGATTAGGATCGTGTTACGTGTCGCGTTCTACCATCGTTTTATTAACGTTGGGGGTTGCTATAGGCAGTCTCAAGGCTAATTCAATACTCACATGACGAGGGAGGAGGAAGATTTTACCTTTCTGAATTGTTGTTGAGATGTTTGTTATTGTTTTTTTTGTAGTATTTGTTACTCTTGTCCAGGACTAAAGTAAACTCATTGTATGTACACCGAGAAGCAGGGTAAACTCTCTCACTGAATACGTCTGATTTTGTTATGAAATTGTTTAATCCAATTCTTTACACACACACACACACAAATCTGTCTCCTGAAGCCCACATAAAAAGAATTACATCTGCAGCATGCGCGAGACTGGTTAACATCAGAACAGCCTTCAGGAACCTGTGTAAGGAATCATTCAGAACCTTGTACACCACATATGTAAGACCAATCATGGAGTATGCGGCCCCAGCATGGAGTCCGTACCTTGTCAAGCACAAGACGAAGCTGGGAAAATGTTTAGAGGTATGCCACTAGACTAGTCCCAGAACTAAGAGGCATGAGTTACGAGGATAAGCTGCATGACCTGCACCTCACGACACGGGAAGACATAAGAGTAAGAGGAGACATGATGACTACCTACAAAATTCTCAGAGGAATTGACAGGGTAGATAAGGATCAACTTTCGGGTGGTTCGCGAACAAGGGAACACAGGTGGAGACTGAGTACCCAAATGAGCCACAAGGACGTTAGAAAGACCTTTTTCAGTGTCAGAGTAGTTAACAAAGTGGAATGCATTAGGCAGTAATGTGGTGGAGGCTGATTCCATACACAGTTTCAAATGTAGATATGACAGAGCCCAGTAGGCTCAGAAATCCGTACACCAGTTGATTGACGGTTAGGAGGCGAGACCAAAGAGCCAGAGCACAACCCCCGCAAGCACAACTAGGTGAACACACACACACACACACACACACACACACACACACACACACACACACACACACACACGCACACCTTAAATAAAACTGCCACCAAAATATTTAAAAATATATCCCTTAAATGTCGAAAAGACAAATAGAATATTGACATTGAAGAGAAGAACATATCACATAACCTTAAGCCTATTGTCTCGCTTAGGGTATAATATATATATTATATATTATACCCTATATATATCGGAGGTGTTAGTGTGTGTGTTGGACTGTAATGCGCTATTGTCTGGGCTCTGTACTCCCACACGTACAGAGATATATATCTATTAATTGTCGTAATATTTTTTTGGCGCTGTTTTACCCCTGCTTGTAATAGTGCGTTTGTTTTTAGCTCCGGGGTCACTGGTATCGTCAGGTGCATTATGCTGGCTGGCTTGCAAGGCTGTCACTTACAAGGTCGAGCGCCTGTTCTTGGTCCCTGCCTCTCCACACGTTGGTCTTCTAATACAATGACTCGCCAACTTAGTGTTCTCATAATATATGATTAAAGATTGTGCATGGAATTTAGTTCATTCTTTTGGGTTATTTCATTACTTTTTTTTTACTGTTTTTAGGTTTAAAAGAGTATTTTCACTCGTGTCTCTGGCTCATTTATTTAGCTCGATTCCGTTCACACGTATTTTTAATTGATTTCCTTACGATGCAAATGTTTCCTAATTTTTGTGTGTGTGTGTGTGTGTGTGTGTGTGTGTGTGTGTGTGTGTGTGTGTGTGTGTGTGTCTGTGTGCGTGTGTGTGTGTGTGTGTGTGTGTGTGTGTGTGTGTGTGTGTGTGTGTGTGTGTGTGTGTGTGTGTGTGTGTGTGTGTATGTGCGTGTGTGTGTGTGTGTGTGTGTGTGTGTGTGTGTGGGTGTGTGTGTGTGTGTGTATGTGTGTACTCACCTAATTGTACTCACCTAATTGTGCTTGCGGGGGTTGAGCTCTGGCTCTTTGGTCCCGCCTCTCAACCGTCAATCAACTGGTGTACAGATTCCTGAGCCTATTGGGCTCTATCATATCTACATTTGAAACTGTGAATGGAGTCAGCCTCCACCACATCACTTCCTAATGCATTCCATTTGCTAACTACTCTGACACTGAAAAAGTTCTTTCTAACGTCTCTGTGGCTCATTTGGGTACTCAGCTTCCACCTGTGTCCCCTTGTTCGCGTCCCACCAGTGTTGAAAAGTTCGTCCTTGTTTACCCGGTCGATTCCCCTGAGGATTTTGTAGGTTGTGATCATGTCCCCCCCTTACTCTTCTGTCTTCCAGTGTCGTGAGGTGCATTTCCCGCAGCCTTTCCTCATAACTCATGCCTCTTAGTTCTGGGACTAGTCTAGTAGCATACCTTTGGACTTTTTCCAGCTTCGTCTTGTGCTTGACAAGGTACGGGCTCCATGCTGGGGCCGCATACTCCAGGATTGGTCTTACATATGTGGTGTACAAGATTCTGAATGATTCCTTACACAGGTTCCTGAACGCCGTTCTGATGTTAGCCAGCCTCGCATATGCCGCAGACGTTATTCTCTTTATGTGGGCTTCAGGAGACAGGTTTGGTGTGATATCAACTCCTAGATCTTTCTCTCTGTTTCATTAAGTACTTCATCTCCTATTCTGTATCCTGTGCCTGGCCTCCTGTTTCCACTGCCTAGTTTCATTACTTTGCATTTACTCGGGTTGAACTTCAACAGCCATTTGTTGGACCATTCACTCAGTCTATCCAGGTCATCTTGTAGCCTCCTACTATCATCCTCTGTTTCAATCCTCCTCATAATTTTTGCATCGTCGGCAAACATTGAGAGGAACGAATCTATACCCTCTGGGAGATCATTTACATATACCAGAAACAGTATAGGTCCGAGGACTGACCCCTGCGGGACTCCACTTGTGACGTCTCGCCAATCTGAGACTTCACCCCTCACACAGACTCGTTGTCTCCTGTTGCTTAGGTATTCCTCTATCCACCGGAGTACCTTCCCTCTCACTCCAGCCTGCATCTCCAACTTTCGCACTAGCCTCTTGTGTGGCACTGTATCAAAGGCTTTCTGACAATCCAAAAATATGCAGTCTGCCCACCCTTCTCTTTCTTGCCTTATTTTTGTTGCCTGGTCGTAGAATTCAAGTAACCCTGTGAGGCAGGACCTGCCATCCCTGAACCCATGTTGATGCTGTGTTACAAAGTTCCTTCGCTCCAGATGCTCCACTAGTTTTTTTCGCACAATCTTCTCCATCAGCTTGCATGGTATGCAGGTTAGGGACACTGGCCTGTAGTTCAGTGCCTCCTGTCTATCCCCTTTCTTGTATATCGGGACTACGTTAGCTGCTTTCCAAGTATCTGGCAGTTCCCCTGTTGCCAGTGATTTGTTATACACTATGGAGAGTGGTAGGCTCAGTTCTCTTGCTCCTTCCTTTAGAACCCAAGGGGAGATTCCATCTGGGCCTATAGCCTTCGTCACGTCCAACTCTAGTAAACACTTCCTTACTTCCCCACTGGTAATCTCAAACTCTTCCAGTGGTTCCTGGTTAGCTATTCCCTCACTTACCTCTGGAATTTCTCCTTGTTCTAAGGTGAAGACCTCCTGGAATTTCTTATTCAATTCCTCACACACTTCCTTGTCATTTGTAGTGAATCCTTCCGCCCCTATCCTTAATCTCATAACCTGTTCCTTTACTGTTGTTTTTCTCCTAATGTGGCTATGCAACAATTTAGGCTGAGTCTTTGCCTTGCTTGCGATGTCATTTTCGTATTGTCTTTCTGCCTCTCTTCTCATCCTGACATATTCATTCCTGGCATTCTGGTATCTTTCTCTGCTCTCCAGTGTCCTGTTATTCCTATAGTTTCTCCATGCCCTTTTACTTTGCTGCTTAGCTAGCCTACATCTTTGATTAAACCATGGGTTTCTCATCTTCATTTCTCTGTTTTCCTTTTGGACTGGGACAAACTTGTTTGCTGCGTCCTTGCACTTCTGCGTGATGTAATCCATCATATCTTGGGCCGTCTTTCCCCTGAGCTCTGTTTCCCATGCTATATCTGTTAGGAATTTTCTTATCCCCTCATAGTTTCCCTTTCGGTATGCTAACCTTTTGGTTTCGGTATCCCTCCTCGAGTTCAATAACCCTTCTTCAATCAAGTACTCAAACACCAGTACACTGTGGTCGCTCATTCCTACTGGGTCCTCAAAACCGATTTCTCTTATGTCGGAGTCGTTCAGAGTGAAGACTAGGTCGAGTCTCGCTGGTTCGTCATTGCCTCTCATCCTTGTGGGTTCTCCGACATGCTGCGTTAAAAAGTTGCTTGTCACCACCTCCAATAGTTTGGCTCTCCACGTATCCTCGCCTCCATGCGGTTCCTTGTTTTCCCAGTCAATCTTTCCGTGATTGAAGTCGCCCATGATGAGCAGGTGGGATCTATTTCTACAGGCAGCAGAGGCTGCCCTCTCAATTATAGTGTTAACTGCCTTGTTGTTGTTTTCATACTCTTGACTGGGTCTCCTGTCATTTGGTGGAGGGTTGTATATTACTGCTACTACTATTCTTGGTCCTCCCATTGTTATGGTGCCTGCTATGTAGTCTCTGAACTCCTCACAGCCCGGGATGGCCATCTCCTTAAAACTCCATTCCCTTCTCATGAGTAGGGCCACTCCGCCTCCTCCTCTACCTTCCCTCTCTTTCCTTATTACTGTATACTCCTGGGGAAACACGGCATTCGTTATGATTCCAGAGAGTTTTGTTTTGTTTTGTTGTGTGTGTGTGTGTGTGTGTGTGTATGTGTGTGTGTGTGTGTGTGTGTGTGTATGTGTGTGTGTGTGTGTGTGTGTGTGTGTGTGTGTGTGTGTGTGTGTGTGTGTGTGTGTGTGTGTGTATTCGCCTAGTTGTGCTTGCGGGGGTTGAGCTTTGGCTCTTCGGTCCCGCCTCTCAACTGGTGAACATATTCCTGAGCCTACTGGGCTCTATCATATCTACATTTGAAACTGTGTATGAAGTCTGCCTCCACCACATCACTACTTAATGCATTCCATTTGTTAACTACTCTGACACTGACAGAATTCTTTCTAATGTCTCTGTGGCTCATTTGGGTACTAAGTTTCCACCTGTATCCCCTTGCTTGTGTTCTACCCATGTATAATAGTTTGTCTTTGTCCACCCTGTCAATTCCTCTGAGAATTTTGTAGGTGGTTATCATGTCTCACCTTACTCTTCTGTTTTCCAGGGTCGTGAAGTTTAGCTCCCTTAGCCTTTTCTCGTAGATCATACCTCTCAGTTTTGGGACTAGTCTGGTGGCATACCTCTGAATCTTTTCTAACTTTGTCTAGTGTTTTAACTTGGTATGGACTCCGGCTAGAGCTGCATACTCCAGGATTGGTCTAACATAAGTGGTAAACAAGATCCTGAACGATTCCTTACACAAGTTTCTAAAGGCCGTTCTTATGTTGGCCAGCCTAGCATATGCCGCTAATGATATCCTTTTGATGTGGGCTTCTGGGGACAGGTTCGGTGTGATATCGACCCCCAGATCTTTCTCTCTATTTAATTCCTGCATGATATCACCTCCGAGATGGTACCTTGTGTTCAGCCTTCTGCTTCCTTCGCCTGTGTGTGTGTGTGTGTGTGTGTGTGTGTGTGTGTGTGTGTGTGTGTGTGTGTGTGTGTGTGTGTGTGTGTACGTACGTGTGTGTGTGTGTACGTGTGAATGTGTATGTATATATGTGTGTACATGTGTACGTGTTTGGATGTGTTTATGTGTGTAAACGTGTGAATGTTCACATGTGTGTGTGTGTACTCACCTAATTGTACTCACCTAGTTGTGCTTGCGGGGGGGGGGGGTGAGCTCTAGCTCTTTGGTCCCCACACGTCCCATGTGTATGTGTATGGGTGTGTGGACGTGTGTGTGTGGATGAGCTTATGTGCATTTTATATGTATACTCACCTAATTGTGCTCGTGGGTGCTAAGTCTGTCGCTCTCTCATCCGGTCCCTCGGAAAGTCAACTGGGCATTAAAGGTTCTTGATTCTATTGGGCACAACCACATCTACGCATGAAACTGCGTATGGAGTCTGCCTTCCACCCATCTTCATAGTCCATTCCATGAGTTTACTGTAAACCATTAACAATGTCTCTCATTTGGGTACTCGATTTCCAACAGTGGTCCCGTTGTTCGAGAACAACTCATGCTAAATGGCCTGTCTTAATCAGCCAATTTCCCTCAGAACTTTGTACGTGGCAATCATGTCTCCCGTAGCCCTTCCTCATTTGGGAGAGTGAAAGGGGTGAGTGTGGAGGTCTGGGATAGTGAGGAGAGTGAAAGGAGTGAGTGTGGAGGTCTGGGATAGTGAGGAGAGTGAAAGGAGTGAGTGTGGAGGTCTGGGATAGTGAGGAGAGTGAAAGGAGTGAGTATGGAGGTCTGGGATAGTGAGGAGAGTGAGAGTAGGGAGAGTGCAAGTTTGAGAGTGAGAGAAACGCACGTATGCGGCTCCTCCCACGTACCCAGAGGAGCTGCGGCCGTGCGTGCGAAGATGACATTATCTCGCATATGCACGAAACACGAACGTCAACACAAATGTCAACACCCACACACACGAAAACAGACGAAAACAAACACTCACACACGAATAACTAGCAGCAGCAGCAGCAGCAGCAGCAGCAGCAGTAGCAGCAGCAGCAGCAGCAGCAGCAGCAGTAGCAGCAGCAGCAGCAGCAGCAGCAGCAGCAGTAGCTGCAGTAGCAGCAGCAGCAGCAGCAGCAGCAGTAGCTGCAGCGTGCTTGTAGTGTAACTACAACCGAGGTGTATGTACATATTTCCTTCCATCTCATGCACCTGTTAACCTAGCAACAACAGATAAGCCCCCCCCCCCCCGCGGGTACTAGTGAGCTGTTGTGGGTGGCAGCCCTGGAAAATGACCCGTTGTTGACCCCAAGACAAGGAGCGTGTTGACCTTAACAGGCTTCCTGTATAAGGACCAGGGACTACAATGCGCTTAAAAGCCTTCAACTTAAAACCAGTTGAGTAAGACCTGCGCAGAGGATTGCCCCCCCCCCCTGCAGCGCCTCCGTCACCAGGACTCGAGGGCGAGATTGACGGTTGAGAGGCGGGACCAAAGAGCCAAAGCTCAACCCCCGCAAGCACAACTAGGTGAGTACAATGAAACGATGGGACTACTGCATGGTGAAAAACAGGCGAGGGGGGGAGGGGGGGAGAGGAGGATTAACGAGAGTGGCGATTAATGAGGAGGATTAATAAGGTGAGGGTTAACAAAGGGGAAGTTATTAACGAGGAGGGAGAGTGGTTGAATAACGAGAGCGGAGATTAAAGACTAGGGTTAGCGAAGAGGCATGGGGCGAGGATTCATTAACGAGTTAGGGGATTAACGAGGGAGGGAATTAACGAAGTAGGGGCGTTAGCATTGTAGGAGATTAACGAGAAAGGTGAGATTAACAATTAAGGGCTTTAAAGAGTAGAGATGACAGAGCCACTATACCAATACAAACTCTAATTAAACTTTCTTTACTCCATAAAAATATTTTGATTGGAATTTTAAACTATATATATATTATATATATATATATATATATATATATATATATATATATATATATATATATCGTTGTAACAAAGTTCAAATAAAGTAAATATATATGTGTACATACAAAAGAATGGGGGTGGTAGGAGAAGATAATATTAGTGTTCAGTGAGAAACCACAAGGTCTCCTCTGAATACTTTTTATTTTCTTCTCCGAGGCTATGGGTCCCCACATTGGCACCAGAGGTGGTACCCTCACAAACTTTTATATATATATATATATATATATATATATATATATATATATATATATATATCTATATCTATATCTATATATATATATATATATATATATATATATATATATATATATATATATATATATATATGTACAGAGAGAGAGAGAGAGAGAGAGAGAGAGAGAGAGAGAGAGAGAGAGAGAGAGAGAGAGAGAGAGAGAGAGAGAGAGAGAAGAGAAAAGAAGAGAAGAGACGAGAATAACAAACAGACAGGAGAAGGCATGTAACCTCTTTGGAAACAATTCTTAATCATACCAAGACCCCCTTACCCCCCCCCCCTCCTCACCGGCCCCCCCCCCCTCCCGCATAGTTCAAGTAGATACCATCACCAGTGTTCTCGCTTAAACGCGTTACCAGGTCGTAGTAGGTAATTATTTCAGTTATTATTTGTGAGAAGTGAAGGAGTAGAAGTGAGTATAGTGACGCCAGAGAGAGGCACATCGCGCTGACCTCTAACTGGGGCAGTCTACACCACAATGTAGGTCAAGGTGCAAGTATTGCCTGGGACCTTGGGGGAGTAGTTGGGGAGTGGTTGGGGACGGGTTGAGGACGAGCTGGGGGATGGGGGAAGCTGTAAAAGGATATCTGGTGGTTTGACCTTATTTGTGATCTCGTATCAGGTGTGTGTGATGGTGTCTGACCCGAGGCCAGGTATATGTGATGGTGTCTGACCCGAGGCCAGGTATATGTGATGGTGTCTGACCCGAGGCCAGGTGTTTAAGAGACGCGTTCTCTCACTATTTTTCTCCGCAGTGAAAGCAAATGTTTTGGCTAACCAGAAACGTACAAACCCCAGCAACCCACCTAACCTATCGAGGGCAATGCGTAGAGAACGTTAATATTACAGTGTTGAAAATTTGAGTAATACGTGGCGCTTTTTACGGATTAATCGAATCAGTAAATACAAAAATTCGACGTAGTCTCCTCTTGCAGTTATCTGGGGCTGGGACTCGCCTTATACAGCTTATCTGGGACTGGGACTCGCCTTATACAGCTTATCTGGGACTGGGACTCGCCTTATACAGCTTATCTGGGACTGGGACTCGCCTTATACAGCTTATCTGGGACTGGGACTCGCCTTATACAGCTTATCTGGGACTGGGACTCGCCTTATACAGCTTATCTGGTGCTGAGACTCGCCTTATACAGCTTATCTGGGACTGGGAATCGCCTTATACAGCTTATCTGGGGCTGGGACTCGCCTTATACAGCTTATCTGGGACTGGGACTCGCCTTATACAGCTTATCTGGGGCTGGGACTCGCCTTATACAGCTTATCTGGGACTGGGACTCGCCTTATACAGCTTATCTGGGGCTGGGACTCGCCTTATACAGCTTATCTGGGACTGGGACTCGCCTTATACAGCTTATCTGGGGCTGGGACTCGCCTTATACAGCTTATCTGGGACTGGGACTCGCCTTATACAGCTTATCTGGGGCTGGGACTCGCCTTATACAGCTTATCTGGGACTGGGACTCGCCTTATACAGCTTATCTGGTGCTGAGACTCGCCTTATACAGCTCATCTGGGGCTGAGACTCGCCTTATACAGCTTATCTGGGGCTGGGACTCGCCTTATACAGCTTATCTGGGACTGGAACTCGCCTTATACAGCTTATCTGGGGCTGGGACTCGCCTTATACAGCTTATCTGGGACTGGGACTCGCCTTATACAGCTTATCTGGGGCTGGGACTCGCCTTATACAGCTTATCTGGGACTGGGACTCGCCTTATACAGCTTATCTGGGGCTGGGACTCGCCTTATACAGCTTATCTGGGACTGGGACTCGCCTTATACAGCTTATCTGGGGCTGGGACTCGCCTTATACAGCTTATCTGGGACTGGGACTCGCCTTATACAGCTTATCTGGTGCTGAGACTCGCCTTATACAGCTCATCTGGGACTGAGACTCGCCTTATACAGCTTATCTGGGGCTGGGACTCGCCTTATACAGCTTATCTGGTGCTGAGACTCGCCTTATACAGCTCATCTGGGGCTGAGACTCGCCTTATACAGCTTATCTGGGGCTGGGACTCGCCTTATACAGCTTATCTGGGGCTGGGACTCGCCTTATACAGCTTATCTGGTGCTGAGACTCGCCTTATACAGCTTATCTGGGGCTGGGACTCGCCTTATACAGCTTATCTGGTGCTGAGACTCGCCTTATACAGCTTATCTGGGACTGGGACTCGCCTTATACAGCTTATCTGGTGCTGAGACTCGCCTTATACAGCTCATCTGGTGCTGAGACTCGCCTTATACAGCTTATCTGGGGCTGGGACTCGTCTTATACAGCTTATCTGGGACTGGGACTCGCCTTATACAGCTTATCTGGTGCTGAGACTCGCCTTATACAGCTTATCTGGTGCTGAGACTCGCCTTATACAGCTTATATGGGGCTGGGACTCGCCTTATACAGCTTATCTGGGGCTGGGACTCGTATCGTGGCCACAATAGATGTCTTCCTAGTCCGGTGATATGAAGACCTCACCTGTGTAAATCTTTATTCACTATGACCCGCTTTATAATCACCTCTGCGGTCTGACGCAGCCAATAGCGACCCCAAATGGTGATAGAAAGCAGCTAAACGATCCTGTAATCCGTCCCTAAATCTTAATATTGCTGGCGACGATGCTTGTGTCTTGGCTGTTATGTGGGGTAGAAAGATGATGAGAATTTTGTTGATGATTTTTGGTGACACCAAAGAGTACTGTATGGTAAACTTTTTATATTTTTTCCATAGATAAGGATTGGAAGTCTGATCCAAAGGTCCCGCCCCCCCCCCCCAAGGGCCCAAGTAAATCCTTTTCCAGGATGCACCCTTACAAGAGCGCCTATTTAATGCATGGTGTATAGATGCATCAAGTGAAAGGAAATATGTCCAACTGTCTCTGTCCCGTCCGGAGATCAAATCCTGGGTTGTGAGTCAAAGATGTAGCCCACTGCACTACAGGTTTGGGTCAATACGTTTTTCGCCGTGAACTGGTGCCCGAAAATTTGACTGTGACATGATACTATTATGAGTGTTTTCTGATTTGTAAGTTATAAAAAAGTGAAAGAACATTATTTGTTCGAGAAACTTAACTTTTTTTTCGTGATTTCCATTTTTTTTTCTGATGGGTGGAATTTTGCTTAGTGACAAAAGTTAGATATATCCTTGCTTTGGGAAGGCATGGCGGTAAGTGCATGCTGCTTGGTACGTCTCTAAGTGACGTAAGTAGCCGTGTCTGAGTGTGTTATTAGTGGCTCTGGGTCACGTAAGGCTCGGCACCGGGTCATTACTGAACCCTGCGAGAAAAGTGCCACCTTGCTCGGCTTGGAATGTTAATTTGGTCCAGAATTGACTCCTGCGTTGGACCGTTGAGTTGAGCCCTCTCGAACCATCCTACATTGATAATCATTAGCAAGTAAGCATGGGTTTCCTGAATATTTACCTATATCTACGTCATTTACCAAGGAGAAAAACGAATTAAAGAGTTGTTGGTATTGCTGTAAACAACGGCATACGTGACGACAATGGCATTTTCAGACACGAAGAAAATTTTATTCAAGTACGATGTATGCTTGTGTCAGCTCTCGGAACTGAACTATTACAACTCCATCTCTCTCTCTCTCTCTCTCTCTCTCTCTCTCTCTCTCTCTCTCTCTCTCTCTCTCTCTCTCTCTCTCTCTCTCTCTCTTTCCTCTTCCTCATATAAATATTCACCCCTTTCTTTATCTTTCTTGGAATGTTATGTGACTTCTGCCACTTCATAATTCTTTATCACTTTTCATATTATCTTCACTTCCAAGCACTATGTTGCATGTCACTGAAGTAGCCAGCCCAATGGGAATTTGTCTCTGAGCGGGACTATGAGGTGTGTGAGTAGTGGAAATTCCGACGAAACAGGTTGGGGAATCCCACCCCATAACTTGTAACGGGGAGGACGTTGTGTCCCCTGGGTGGTGTAAAATATGGGATCCCTCCACCTTAATAATACTGTCATTCCACACCGGGGGGAAATTATTACCGCTCTTCCTCAATATGAACAATATGAACAATCTAGTATGCTTGACTAGCAACACCGGTAAGCCTACCCAAATACATTTATCTGCTGAACAAAAATATGTGTGCATATGAATGACACTAAAACAGACGTTAGTTCCCAGAGAAGCAAACACATACTCCTAGTGTAAACACCAGTCGTGTGCTGGCGCAATACTTCACTAATAATATTTCATCGTTCCTTCCTCCCTAATGTTTCAAGTACAGTCCAAACTGTTGACCAGACTCTGGGAATGGTCTCGGTATTTGCAACGTGACGCCCCCCCCCCTTGTACACATAGGCCTTCCTGGAACAGTGAAGGCCTTTTGCAACCCGGACTTGTATACATTTTTTGCAATATCCTCCCCCCCCCCACGTGATCAATGGGCAGCGGGAGAGGGGGGGATGGGAGTGCAAAATATACATATGGTAATGACGAGCATGAACATATTTGGCTCATCGTATGGTTAGGTTAGGCCTATTACACATATTGAAATCCGCTCAAGCCAACAACTACTGATGATCTTTTCCAGGATGCAACCCACAACAGTTGCTTAACTCCTAGGTACCTATTTACTGCTACATGAACAGTGATGTCAGGTGAAAGGAAACGTGCCCAATCGTCTCTGTCCCTGTACCTAGCAGCAGTAACCGCGCTACTAAGCCTAATAACGAAGAATCATTTATAGCGTAAACAGCCAAAACCCAACTACTACTAGGCCTGCACACAGAAATCACAATTGCGTGATGCATCAAATGACCAAATTTGATGGCAGCGTCTGGGATGCTCTCGGACGCAAGTTCGAATCCTCGTCACGGCCCTTATGGATTTGTTCACTAATAGCCCTAGTAAACAATTGCAGCTTTACAGAGAATATTCTAAAATACACGAAGGAGTAAATGATTAAGAAAATCAATAGCAGCTTTTGTCTCTTGTTAGTTGAAGTTTATGCTTCGAGTCATAAACCAATCATGCATGATTTGTGCAACTGTTGCATGATTGCCTTTCAAGAAACAGCAAGAGAAAAGGTGGCCTTCTAAATGGATATTTATGTAATATGTTTGCCTGAAACGCTATGCATATTAGTGGCTTTAGGTATTGTATGTACTAGCTCTATCTATAAATCCAACATTATGTTTGTAAATCAACTATGCGTGTACTTTTCCTGAATACAAATTTTAATTTAATTTTAATTTAAAAATTTATCCAGAGACGCACATTGAATGACGTGCTCGTCACAATCACTTGGTTAAATACCAATTCATTAGGACAGTAACTGCCTGAGTGACCGCGGAGAGCGCCTCGCCTCTAGTTAAGAGGGAACTAGGTGATCTTAACACGTTTCCTTGAGAAATAACCCCGGAGACGCACTTTTAAATAACAAAGGAGTCCCTCAAGGGTAATGTTGAGGTTATCTTGAGATGATTTCGGGGCTTTGACCAGGCCTCCACCCCCAGGAAGCAGCCCGTGAAAGCTGACTAACACCCAGGTACCTATTTTACTGCTAGGTAACAGGGGCATAGGGTGAAAGAAATTCTGCCCATTGTTTCTCGCCGGCGCCCGGGATTGAACCCGGACCACAGGATCACAATTCCAGTGTGCTGTCCGCTCGGCCGACCGGCTCCCTAGCTTGAAGCTTAGCTTGTAGCTTAGGGTAGCTTTTAGATCCTTCCCCTCCCATCCTCCTATTTAGATAATACCTATTGTGACGATCGGCAATAGTCACGAATTCGTACGTATTTACTTATTAGATAATATTATACTGACTAGTAAGGAATTCTTTGATAAAAAAATGAAGCTAAAAACAAATTAAATATCCCTAGGGCTAATATAGCACACATATGTACTATATTAGGCCTCAGATATCGTGTATTAGGCCTAGGTTAGGTTAGGTTAGGTTAGGTTAGGTTAGGTTAGGTTACTTTAGTTTGTCTTTGCAACACAAGTAAACAATACTTTTCCGGTTTGTCCAACTCAATAGTGCTGATTTCTACTTTCTAATTTCGTTGCACGTAGGTCTATATACTATAGGCCTCACTGTTACTATAAATACTCCCAAAACAAGAGGATGGGTTTTCATTCACTTGGGTTCTAGGGGGCTCGAACCACGGACCTCACTAAGTGAGGCAGAAGCTCTATCCACTCAGCTATGAGTCGTCTAATTATAGTTTTATAGGAGTTTTATATGAGGATGTGCTCTCTAACGCTGGGGTCCTTCAGGAGTAACCAACGGGAGGAGAAGTCTCAGGAGAAAAGTGCCAAGCCATTACAGGTGGCACTTGGCACTTGGATGGGATCAGGATAAGGATTAGGAACCTCCAGAACTACTAATCCTGCCCTTAAAACCTGAAGCTGTTGCTGGCAGAACAGAGGTACACGCGAGAACCCATTGCATTGCAATGGGCAATTTTCATGTTTATGTTAATGGACTCTAATGGATAAATTAGATTTTGGGTCAGCCAAAGCCAACCCTATCTAGCCTAACCTTCAGTTTGGATCAGATTAGGTTGGATTAGACAAATGTTTTTTTTTTAATTGTAAACCGCAATTGCCTGTTGGAAGCGCTGCTCAAGGCATCATGGAGTCAAATCTTGTCAGTTTCCTTAATTTTGCTTCCTCTTAACTTCCCCCTAAGTCTCTTTGGCCCACTATTCCCTCCCTCCCCGTTATGCAAATGGCTAAATTTTAAGTCACTTTACTCCTATTTCTTCACTTCATCTGCCTCATTTAGTTTCATATTAATTCACTTCATTCTGGGTTTTTACCTCATTTGACCTTTAACCATCCCTACTACATCCACCTCTTGCTTCTGCCTTCTTCATTTCCCTCAATCCCTTACCTCACCCCTCCCTCCCTCCCTGCCCTAAGAACAGCTCTCGTGGACGACGTAGATCACAGGTGTGTGGGGTGATTAGCCTCGTACACACCTGCCATTAGTAGTCTCTTGGGGGCAGGTAATCACGCGCGCACAAGAGTACATACACACACACACACGCACACACACACGCACACGTGTACATACACATACACACCCTTGGACCTTAAGATCGAACTCCATTACGCAGCTGACGCAGCTGGCGCAGCTGGCTAGCTGTCGTCAAACCGTTTTTTGTTAGTGGAAACCCCTCTTTTGGTAAGACCTCTTAGCTAACACGTAGTAAAAGTCTGCTCTAATGATAATGAACTTCACCGTTAACATGCACGTTCTTAATCCTGAGAGACAATTCTGAGTTTAGAGTTGTTAGCAGCTATCACTCAAAATATAGTCAACCACCTTCCTTAATAAATCACCTGACGTAGGAAAGGTGACGAGATCAGTCTAAGACCGTAACGTCACTGAATGGAGCAGTTCGCATCGACTAGTATAGGGTATTTGAATCCTTTTGATGGGAGAAGAGATGTCCAACCAGCAAATGCAAATTTTGTGTCCACCAGTATTGTTTATTTCTTTTATATATATATAGGCTGATGCACTTCATCCAAAAATATGGTATATGGGAAGACTTTTGTGTCAAGCCTATTAATTTGTGCCATTTATTTATATATTTTATGAAGGGATTCAAGCCTCGAGTCTGATTCTCAAGCTGAATAGCAACTTTTTCAAGCACTTATAATGCAAAAGTTTCTAGGACCGAGTTACATAGTGAGCTGAGACAGGATATAATCTGAACCTGCACAACTATAGAGTGTGATTTTTAAAGTAATAACGAAGTTGAAAACAAAGAACTCGTCCTACACACGTGAGATGAAAGGGACGACTATTCTGTCTTGGACCCCTATTGAGACGACTTTTTGATCCGTTCTGGACCCCTTATGTGACGACGTTTTGGTCCTGGACCCCCTATTGAGACGACTTTTTGGTCCGTTCTGACCCTCTATATGACGACTTTTTGGGTCCTGGACCCCCCCTTATGTACAACTTTTCGATCTGTCTCCACGACAGATCGAAAAGTGTCAATTCGTAAATGAAGACGAATGAGAGAATGAAAGTGAAGAAGTAAGGCGAGGCCTTGGAAGGCCAAGGCAAAAATTAAAAATCACAAACACAAAACAATCACAATTACATAAAAACGACCTACCAACCAGCAACAGGCCAAACCACTTGGCCTACACGACACAGCTCCCAACAATAGTTCAAAATCTACTCAAATATCCTTGATGAGCATAAAATACGAATATGAACAAAAAAAACCTGAACTAGATTGCGTACACAGCAGAGTGACAAGACTAAGGAGCGTTTAATTAAGCAGGTAACTTCAGGTCACAACTAATCAATGATAAGACAACGGAGCATTCACGACGAGAGACAAATGACGTCATGGGAGCGTCGGGTGGCGTCCCTTGTCTTCCTTGAGACAATTATATTCACTGACAAGCGCCTCGTGTGTGTGTGTGTGTGTGTGTGTGTGTGTGTGTGTGTGTGTGTGTGTGTGTGTGTGTGTGTGTGTGTGTGTATGTGTGTGTGTGTGTATGTGTGTGTGTGTGTGAGCTACTTGCTGGTAATATTAATTGTTGGTTTGGTAGCCCAGGTGCTACTGAAGGAGAAGGGCTGCTACTGCTGCTTGTCCTTGAATTCCTGATGCAACTATAGCTGTTCTTGCTGCTGTTAATGCTGCTACTGCTTGTGCAACGGCTGCTGCTGCAGCTGCAATTGACGTTTCTGCTCCTCTTGTTGCTGCTGCTGCTTGTGCTTCTGCGGCTACTGAAGCTGCTGCTACAGCTTCTGTTCTGGTTATAACAGAAAATAAAGGTATTGAGAAAAGTTGGAGTAGGTGAGTTTTTCAGAGGCAGCAAACGACCGCTGGAGTTCCCCGCTCAGTGGGGCGGGGGAAGTCTGCTGGCGATTCCTGTGGCGCCAATGACTTAAGCCCGTGTCCCTTACCCCCCAAAGTTACAGCTACAGTCGGTAGTGGCGAGGTGCTGAAGGAGGAAGTGGTACTGGAGGAGGAGGAGGTGTTGGAGGTGGTGTTGGAGGAGGAGGTGGTACTGGAGGACAATGGAGGGAGAGAATGGAATGAGGATAAGGATGATGATGAGAAGTAGGAGAGATGAGGATTTGTTGGCGGAGGAAACTTTAGCAACGGATAAGGAACAGGAGGAGGAGGAGGGAGAAAGTTGACCAACCAACCCATCATTCGGAAATTATGGAATCTGTCTCTACCGTTTGTAGAGACAGAATTTGGAGGCCTGGTCGACGACCGGGCCGCGGGGACGCTAAGCCCCGGAAGCACCTCAAGGAAGCACCTCAAGGTAACCGTCGGTATTCCATCCAGGATGGACCGAAACGTTGCCACGTTCCTTTCACACGCGAGGATTTGGGTAGTTTATTTTGAGTTTCTCTCAGTTTCGGTCCTGTGACATGTTCCACTTCCCTTAAAATCATATAAAATATAACTACTTATAATACCCCAAAAATCTTCACTTTTGTATTTTTTTAGCTCTGAAGGGAATGGACACTTAGAACACAATACTAATAAACTTGTGACCTGACCTAGACCTTAATAGGCAATCTTAAGACATGACATAATCCATCTTAGACTTAAAGTAGTAGTATATGTTAAATTAGTATACTAGTCCTATGTTAGGTCTGGTTGCCTTCCTTCTCAAGCAGTCTACAAAATTAATAGTGAAAAAGGCGGATTTATTTTGTTTAGGGTTCAATTATCTACAGATTATTTAATAATTCAATATAAACATTTGTAGCATAAATATATACATTTACACACATACACAAACATATGTACATTTACATACATTTGTATATAAATATATACATATAATACATTATATATATATTTATATATATATATGTATATATATATATATATATATATATATATATATATATATATATATATATATATATATATATATATATATATATATTTACATTTATAGAATAGAACTGGACAAATAATTTGGGTCTAGGGAAGGTTGGGTGGTTTTACAATGTCAATTATTTTTTCTACACTTGCAGTACGTGAATGAAGCCTTAAGAGAGGAGCGACTCGGAAATTCGAGGTGAACGAAACACTGCTCGAGGACCGTTCGAACGCGAGTCACGTGTAAAGAACTATTTCATTCATCAGCAGGATGAAGGGGTTGGGGGGTTGGAGGGGGGGATAACGAGGATAAGGCTGCTGGATTAACGAGCGTTTAGCCACTGTTTATAACAACGGGCTGTCAATTTGCTGCTGTTAAAGCCAGCCATCTTGATCCGTGGCTTGTAAGCGCCGCCTTGCCTGATTCAAGAAGCTGTTCGCTGGCCCAAAATGGCCGAGAGGTCAGCGGAGGGCAGGAACTTAAGGCTGTTATTATAGTGAATAGGAACGATGCGATCAATGGATTCCCTCACCTCTCTCTCTCCCTCCCCCATCTCTCTCATTTCCCTTACACACACCCTCCCTCTTCCCTTTGAACCCCTCACTTACCCTCAATCGTCTCTTCCTCGTTACGCGTGGAGACAAGGTGGATTTGGCCTGCTTAGAGGGTTTTAAAATATGTAGGTAAATATGTGGATATTTTGCAGGCGATGAGTCACAATAACGTGGCTGAAGTATGTTGACCAGACCACACACTAGAAGTTGAAGGGACGACGACGTTTCCAACGAGACGACGACGAGAATGGTCCAGGACGGACCGAAACGTCGTCGTCCCTTCAACTTCTAGTGTGTAGTCTGGTCAACATGTGGATATTTTCTTGAGGACTCTTTGTTTACCTCAACTGAGAGATGGTCGAAGAAACTGTTTAATTGTCAGTTTATTTTTTTTTAACGGCTGAGCTTTTGTGTTTTTATTTCGTGTTCGCTTTTCTGTATTTTCTGTTTTTTGGGGTCTTTGTTTACTTTTGAAAGTCTATCTGTCTGCGTTTCTGTTTGAATGCGTCTGTTCCTGCTTTTGTGTTATTTTTTACTGTCTATTAACTACTGTCAGTATCGAGGCATCGAACCATTGGCCATGATGAAGCATCGTGGAACCACAAGTTAGGTGGTAGGCCTCTCGGTTCTTGAGAGGAGGGGGGGGGGGGAAGAGAGGGTGAGAGGAGAGGGAATAGAGGATGGAAGGAGGGAGGGATAAAGAAGAGGGAAGAAGTGGATAAGGCATGAATAAAGGGAAGGTTGGAGAGAGGAAGGGAGGGAGGGAAGAGGTAGAAAGGGATGGATGGAGTTAAACAGAGGTGAAGAAACAGAGGAAAGAGGCATGCTTATAAGTGTTATAAATTGGTTATCATTAGTAAAGTAATTATTATAACCAGTAAAGTGTAAAGTGCCCCCTTTATCTCGGTGATATATTCGAGCACGTGGCTATTGTCCTTATTTCCTTACTCGACATAAATTAAAACTAATAAAAACTATTAGCCCTTTACTTAGGCCTCTCTGGCGGGTACCGAAAGCTACAATGAAATTTCAAAACGTTTATGATAGCAAATTTCCGTAATCATTTCAAAATCAATAGTTAACACTGCAACCGGTCCTTTCAATTCCCGTTTTCTCCCAAATGATAACCAACGCTGCAAATGCAACTATGACAAGTAACGGCTCACAAATATCTACGTTTTCTAAGCATCGGACTCGATAGGTTAGGTAGGTTGCTTGGGTTCATACGTTTCCGGCAAGGTGAGGAGGTTGGATTTGTTACGTAATGGCAAATATAGAGAACGGGCTGAATGTTGATGCGATATTCGAACCTATTAGTAGGCATCCATCAGTCTCACGAGACTATGGAGTTGCGCTCTGGTTGTCGGTCTGGAGTGGCTTCTCCAGGGCGCAAAGCCAGGGTAGGTTGATATGGAGGAGAAGCTGTTACCCATGCAGCAGGTCCCACCCCACCCCCCTCTCCACGGCGCCGAAAGTCTCCAATGGAAACGCCAATACGATTGGTTCCAGCGCAACTTCATATCACCTTCTGCATAAGGGTGATAACCATTAACTAATCGACTTGTGAGAGGATTTTGGTTTACTGGTCACCTTAAGGGTTATTAGGGCGACTACAATACTTTCCTCATCAACCAGCAAGTATACTTTAGTCCAGAACATCGTCCAGGACAAAAGTAAACTCTCAGTGTATACTGTGTAATGCTTTTGCGCTACCGCTCACAGGATGAGTATGGGGTGCACAATAAACTAGTCACTAGTCGACAGCAACAATAAAAAAAAATCAAATCTCAGTATATACACACCGAGATATGAGGAGGGGGGGGGAGGGGGTACACCACAATGTGTATATTTATATTTCTCTATTAAACAAATCACAAAATATCATTAAATATTAAGCTTGCACAAAGGTTCTTAAGACATCAATTCGATTGACACACATTTTCTTCTCGGCAATTAAGGGTGTCAAGTCAGATTTACGTGACTGACGAGGTGTGATTTCCATGTAAAAAAACCAGGTACAAGAGATAATCTGATGAGTGAAGATCCCTCGGACAAAGACAAGGGTTCCATCGGACAAAGACAGTAAGAACGTCCTTGCTTCCTTGAGGTAGCAATGTATTAATTTTTTTCTTGGAAGGAATGACAAAATATCAGAAAAGATTATCTAAGTTATTTTACTCAACGTATCAAGTCGAAATATTGCTAATAAAAATAATTGCTTGCACTATTAGATTTTTATATTATACTTAATGTTATTGGTAAGTTATTCATTATATTTTGTAAACATTTGGTCTGTTCAGTTACATGAAGCGAAAATAATCTTGTTTTCAGATGAATAACATTACCGAAATATTAAGAAGCTATAATGCCTGACATTTTCTGAATGTGATTTTAAGTTAACTATAAAAGGATTTTTTGTATATCCAGTTTATTATATTACAGATAATTATAGATATAACACAGCTAATTCCTTTAAAAAAATACTCAGATTTATTTTACTGTTTTCCACAATGAATATATAATTATTATCAAATTACTAGAATTCGCAATTTCCATAATGTAACTACATTACGTAAATTGTATCTTTCATATTGACTTGCAATTTAAAACTGTTAAAAGTTAAATTAACGATAGTTTAACATATGGCAAGAGGTTAACGTATATTAACTTTGGGTAGATTGTTCTTGAATCATGTCCCACTTCCTCCCAATTCCATCTAAGATCATCCCAGTCTGTTTTTAGTGTGTTTCTGTATTCATAACATTACAAGCCACAACAGTTTTATTCATGCTACACAATGTATGTGTATGTTATTCATGTATGTTATGATTAGTATTATACATGATAATTTATGCACAAGATTACGTGTAATATACAAGTGTATTTCGCCTGGGTATATTTATGAACATATGTGTAAATCACGAAAATTAACACGTGAGGAAAAATGTGACAGTGTCAGACCACGAAGGAAGAATTGAAACAGGAATTTCCTTAGGTACTTTCGTATTTAATAATACATCTTCAGAGGGATGAATATATGTTTTAAGTTGAAAAGTTGACGCTGAGAGCTGCAGATCATGATGATGGAGATGACTGATTGACATATAATTGACCACGGCCCTAAACGTGATTATTTGCTCTGTAGAAATATATATATATATATTAATCTTGCTTGAATGAGGTTGGGTGGATATCAATAAGAGTTGAATGGTATGGGCCAATTGGCCTTCTGTAATTTTACACTGTTACTATTAATGTTTTTTGGGGTTGGGACCCCAAAATGAGGTTGGAGAAGGAACCTATCAGGAGAAAGCGTCAGGTCATATAGCACTTGGAAGGGGTCAGGATAAGTATTTGGGATGGGACGTGGGCTGGGGGGGGGGGGGGGGAGGGGGAATGGTGGTCAACCACTACGAAGGTCGGGGATTGAACGCCGACCAGCATGAAGCGAGACCGTCGTTCTACCGTTCAGCCTAAGTGGTTGGGCTGTTTTGCAAGAATTGAGTGTGTCTTCAGCTGACCACACAAACCTGAGGCACCCGCCCCAAATTCCCATGAGAGTGGGGGGCGGCGCTCCGACGGTAGAAATGGTGAAAATTATTATACAGAATGTACAAAAGCGAGAACTTTTACTACCTGTTGTTTCTATGCTCCAATTGTTTCTTAGATAGAGATCCGAAATGTAGTTGTTGTCCTTGTATATAAGTCACCGGAGGCAAACCCTCAGCAGTTTAAAGACCAACTAATGAAAATAGAGCACTGCTTGGAAAACCTCACAAATCCAGCTCCGAACATCATCCTGCTTGGGGACTTCAACCTACGGCACCTGAAATGGAAGCACCTGGCTAATACAGTAATATCAGAAAGAATACCAGGAAGTAGCCTAAATGAGCAGGCACATGCAAATGACCTGCTACGGATGTGCGATAGGTTTGCCTTAAACCAGCAAATAGTAGAACCAACTAGGAAGGAGAACACGCTGGACCTCATTTTCACTAATAATGATGAGTTGATCGGGAACATAATGATTACAAATACCTGTTACTCAGATCACAACTTAATTGAGGTACTAACAACCATGGGGAATGGACCTCCAAAACCAGTCCAGATTCCCGGTGGAGGAGATTTCAGCAAATTCAACTTCAATAATAAACGGATAAACTGGGAGCAAATAAACCAGGACTTCACAGAAATAAACTGGGAAGAACAGCTAGGAAATGCAAACTTGAACCAGTGCCTGGAAAAAATAAGCTCAGTAGCACTAGAAATATGTTCAAACCGCATACCCCTAAGAAAAAAGAGAAAGAGATGCAGATTGGAACGGGAACGTCGTTCCTTATATAGGCGAAGAAAACGAATCGCGGAACAACTTGAGAGTCGCACCCTGTCTCAAGAACGGCGAAGAAGGTTAGGTAGAGAAATAGAAACAATTGAACTCAAGCTACAAGAATTATACAAAACCCAGGAGAGGCAAAGAGAGCAAAAGGCCAACAGTGAAATAGAGAGAAATCCGAAATATTTTTTCTCCTATGCAAAATCAAGATCAAAAACCACATCTAGTATCGGGCCCCTGCGAAAGGGAGATGGAACTTTCACAGATGACAACAAAGAAATGAGCGAGTTACTGAGGAAGCAGTACGACTCTGTTTTCAGTGAGCCATTAAATGCACTAAAGATTGATAACCCAAATGAATTTTTCATGGATATGATACCAACATCAAATCACATATCAGACGTCGCCCTATCCCCACTAGATTTTGAAGAAGCCATAAACAGTATGCCTATGCACTCTGCACCAGGCCCGGATTCTTGGAACTCCATATTCATCAAGAACTGTAAAAAACCACTATCGCAGGCCCTTCACATTCTGTGGAGACAAAGCCTAGATACTGGCGTTATCCCTGACATACTAAAAACAGCAGAGATAGCACCACTCCATAAAGGAGGAAATAAGGCAGAGGCAAAAAATTACAGACCGATAGCACTAACATCGCACATCATAAAAATTGTTGAGAGAGTGCTAAGAAGTAAGATCACAAAATACATGGAATCACAGCATCTCCATAACCCCGGACAACATGGTTTCAGAACAGGGCGCTCTTGCCTGTCGCAGTTGCTGGACCACTATGATATGGCATTAGATGCTATGGAAGACAAACAAAATGCTGATGTAATTTACACAGATTTCGCAAAAGCTTTTGATAAATGTGACCATGGTGTTATTGCACATAAAATGCGTTCAAAAGGAATTACCGGGAAAATAGGCAGATGGATCTACAATTTCCTGACTGACAGAACCCAATGTGTAATAGTCAACAAAATAAAATCCAGCCCATCAACCGTGAAGAGCTCAGTCCCCCAGGGTACTGTGCTTGCTCCAGTACTTTTTCTCATCCTCATATCGGACATAGACCAGAACACAACCTATAGCACTGTATCATCCTTTGCAGATGACACTAGGATTTTCATGAGAGTTGGCAACATAGAGGACACGGCAAACCTCCAATCAGATGTAGATCAGGTCTTTCTATGGGCTACAGAAAATAATATGGTATTCAACGAGGATAAGTTTCAGCTCATGCGCTACGGAAAAATTGAAAACATAAAAACAGGAACCACGTACAAAACGCAGGCAAATCATAACATAGAACGAAAAGGCAATGTAAAGGACCTGGGTGTACTCATGTCGGAAGACCTTACCTTTAAAGAACACAATAAAGTAGCCGTCACAACTGCAAGAAAAATGACAGGTTGGATAACAAGAACTTTTCACACTAGAGATGCTATACCGATGATGATACTTTTCAAAACGCTTGTGCTATCTAGAGTGGAGTACTGCTGCACAATGACAGCCCCTTTCAAAGCTGGAGAAATTGCTGACCTAGAGAGCGTGCAGAGATCCTTTACTGCTAGAATCCACTCAGTAAAACATCTAAATTACTGGGACCGACTAAAGAGCCTAAATCTGTACTCCCTTGAGCGCAGGCGGGAGAGATACATAATAATTTACACGTGGAAAATAATTGAGGGGCTGGTCCCAAACCTGCACACAGAAATAACACCACATGAGACCAGAAGACATGGCAGGATGTGCAGAATACCCCCGTTGAAAAGCAGAGGTGCAACAGGTACTCTGAGAGAGAACTCTATCAACATCAGAGGCCCGAGACTGTTCAACACGCTTCCACTACACATAAGGGGCATAACTGGCAAACCCCTCACAGTGTTCAAGAGAGAACTGGATAAGCACCTCCAAAGGATACCTGATCAACCAGGCTGTGACTCATACGTCAGGCTGCGAGCAGCCGCGTCTAACAGCCTGGTTGATCAGTCCAGCAACCAGGAGGCCTGGTCGACGACCGGGCCGCGGGGACACTAAGCCCCGGAAGCACCTCAAGGTAGCCTCAAGGTAGGTAGGTAGATAAAATCCTCAGTGAGTCTGATTTCTTAAACAAGTCTTTCCGTTTCTCTACTGGCATTCCGAGTGGTATCTAAGAGCTCTTTACTCCTCTGTGATTTGCTTAGGGATCTAAAGCTATCTCTGGCGATTCTGAGAGTGTCAAAATATTTTGTATATATTCATTGAATAATTACCGTAGTTTATATCACTTCTTTAAATTGTATTCAAATCGTCAGATATTTCTTGTTCTTTAAATTGAACTTTAAATTGAATTTCTTGTTCTTTAAATCGAAAATTGAAAGTTATTATAACTTTCATATAATTATTATAAATAGGGTAAATTATTTACTGTAAATTTGTGTAAACTAACCCAACTATAAATGTTCAGAACATTCATAAAGTGATGAATGATTGATGATTGTGAACTATTAAGGATACCTAACACTCCCATGGACATACGTCATCAACATTATGTAAACATTTGAATGTCTTGGAGATCCTGAGTGTCAAATCAATCTAACATTCATTGCTGTTATGTTTATCATTGGATATTTTGCCTCCAACATTTGTCCAAATACAATAAGGAATAATTTTGCTGGTAATATATTTTCTCCCTTTTTTTTGTGACTGGCTGTACAAGTGGGTAATCGGTAATCCCAACGCTTAACGTCTCGTTCACCAAACAACTTTCTATTCGCATATAATTCTGACTCAATAAAGGAATAAGATAAGAATGTTTTATGGCACTCGTTAGAGAGGAATAGGGCAAGAATGTGGCACTCGTTGGAGAGAAATATGGTAAGCAGGATTTTCGCATCCACTCAACTGAGACGAGTATCCAGATTTTCGACAACAAAGTCTTATTTACAAAGGGATTCCAAGCCAAGTCAGGCTCCCATATATATCCATTTTAAATCTAACCTCCTCTGTTGAAGAGGGTTAAGACTCCGTTCATACTCATGCCGCAGAGCTGGCAAGCAATCTTTACGGGTAATCTGGTTAGTTTGTGTGTGTGAGTGTGTGTGTGTGTGTGTGTGTGTGTGTGTGTGTGTGTGTGTGTGTGTGTGTGTGTGTGTGTGTGTGTGTGTGTAAATCACAGAAGCACTGCTCCACCCAGCGAGCCCTCGCTTGACCTCGGCTCCTCATTGATTTTAGTGTTACGTGATTATTACAGAACAGAGCAGGGCAAGTGCATTCTGATTTTCGTGCTGTTCTGGATGGCTTGGTTAGTGGGGCTCCCCCTTTTTCGTTCTTACTGTTCTATAATCTCAGTTCCTCTCTCTGGCGGAGAGCGAGAGAGAGATTGTACCCTACCCACAGGAATTGGCTCCAGACCTAACCATTGAATCAATAAAATTAGTCAACCTTTAAAATTCCAAATCTCTTGACCTATTCTGAATAGATACCTAAAACGACTGGCTGCCAGAAATCTGCTTCTCAATGTTTACTCCACATGTTTCTAGCCCCCCAAAATAAACATCGAATTCGGTTTATATGACACGAATACTCGTAAATTTATTCTGTCCGTGAAAACAAAAAAACTAGAAAAAGAAAAAATTACTTGACTTGAGTTTTGCTTAATTTCCTGTAGTGTATATCACTGTAGTCAATCAGTAACGCAAAAAAAAAAAAATCCTTCATTACCACAACTTTCATTTTCTCGTGATTTTTTGTTTGTGTTTTTGTTTAATAATCCGAACGAGTGAATTATAGTTTGTTTTTGTTTGTTTAATAATCCGAACGAGTGAATTATAGTTTGTTTTTGTTTGTTTAATTATCCGAACGAGTGAATTATAGTTTGTTTTTGTTTGTTTAATAGTCCGAACGAGTGAATATAGTTTGTTTTTGTTTGTTTAATAATCCGAACGAGTGAATTATAGTTTGTTTTTGTTAAGTCTTAAGACTTTCCGCAATGATCGAGTAATCACAAGCGGCCTCCGCCTTTTGGCTGATGATTTAGCTGCTAAGCTCTCGACGATGGGAAGGTAATGGTGCGGGCACGACCTCCTCATTGTTTCCAACCTCACTACCCATATTGACCTTTTTTGGCAAAAAGGGAGAAATGTAAGGAGGTGGAAGAGGTAGAAGAGGGAGAGGGGGGGGGGTAGAAAGGAGGTGGAATGAATGAGGACAGGGAGGGGAAAGAGGAGGAACGGGGTAAAAGTGGAAGGGGGGGGGGGAGGAAGAAATAGAATGGAAATTAGAGAAGAAAAGAGGAGGGAAGGAGGAAGGGAGAGGATGAAAACGGGGATGAGGAAGGGCAGAGGAGAAAGAGGAGATATAAACTGTGAGGAAGAAGCAGGAAGAAGAAGCGAAAGGGTAGGCAGGAAAGGCGATAAGAATAAGAACAGAAAGAAGAGAAGATAAGATATTCTTATATCAATAAGAAAAACAATGGACTCCATTCCTCTAGACTTATCTTCTAAACACAGACATAATGAAGACATAAAAAGATCCCATCCTCCTCCTTTTCATAATAGATTTGCGTTTATTTTATATATATATATATATATATATATATATATATATATATATATATATATATATATATATATATATATATATATGTCGTACCTAGTAGCCAGAACTCACTTCTCAGCCTACTATTCAAGGCCCGATTTGCCTAATAAGCCAAGTTTTCCTGAATTAATATATTTACTATAATTTTTTTCTTATGGAATGATAAAACAACCCTTTTCTCTATGTATGAGGTCAATTTTTTTTTATTGGAGTTAAAATTAACGTAGATAGTTAAAAATGACCGAACCTAACCAACCCTACCTAACCTAACCTAACCTATATTTATAGGTAAGGTTAGGTTAGGTAGCCAAAAAAAGCTAGGTTAGGTTAGGTTAGGTAGGTTAGGTAGACGAAAAAACATTAATTCATGAAAACTTGGCTTATTAGGCAAATCGGGCCTTGAATAGTAGGCTGAGAAGTGCGTTCTGGCTATTAGGTACAACATATATATATATATATATATATATATATATATATATATATATATATATATATATATATATATATATATATATATATATATATAAACTCTAACTAGAAACGTACGAACTTTATCCACATCTCGTTAATCTATCAAATCAGATGCATAGAAAACATCACTTTTACTGTCCTTAACTGTTTACAAATTCGCAGTAAATTTGATGAGTTCCTTCCCGGCGGTCCCATCCCAAAGCATTATCCTGACCCCTTCCCAGTGTCATATAGTCGTAATGGCTTGGTGTTTTCTCCTCATAGCTCCCTTCCCTTCCGTTAAATGCATTATGACAGGTGTCAAAATGTTTCGTTGAGCTTCAATCCGATGATTAATGACGTCCGAAGGCTACTTAAAAGCAGTAAATAGGTCGAATGAACGTTGGAATGTCGTAGTGAAAAGGGAAGAATGGAGGAGTAAGGACATAGGGATAAGAACATAAGAATAAATACCGAAGGCCAATTGACCCATAACGAGGCAGCTCCTATTTTTAACTACCCAATCCCATCCTTGTACATGCCTAAACTACCCTCAGCCGGTCTGTTTTGTTGCCCTGTTATCATAAAAGGCAAAAGCACCCTTTCATAGGTGATCACGTTATCATCTTGAGATTAAAGAAGCCAAACGACCATTACTAGACACGGGAGAAAGGGAAGGGAAGGCAGTGAAGGAGTGGAGGCACTCACCAGGAACTCAAGGAGGAGGTCAAGGGGGATTCTTGTGAGGCATGGGGGGGGGGGGAAGAGGTCACGCTTCAATCTGCAGATTAAGGTCATGCAAGGTCACGCTCCGACTCGGTAATAACAGCTTCTGTTATCTTTTCGTTTTAATTCTTGCATCTTTTTCTACCTGCAAGATAGACATTTGAAGATAGCATGAGGAAGTTGATAGCAGCCACACACACACACACACACACACACACACACACACACACACACACACACACACACACACACACACACACACATACACACACACACACACACACACACACACACACACATACACACACACACACACACACACACACACACACACACACACACACACACACACACACACTTTGGGTGTGTGTGTGATGCTGATGATATAGTTGAATGTCAACGTTATTTTTTTTTTTTTTGTCACGTATTGGTGAAGTAAAGCATTTTACCTGGTTACATTTCTTAATGAATCTATAACTATTTTCTTGGTCTCACCTTGATCAGCATCTTTCATCTCTCATCTCTCTCTCCCTCTCGCTCTCCCCCCCTCTCTCTTTCTCTCTCTCTCTCTCTCTCTCTCTCTCTCTCTCTCTCTCTCTCTCTCTCTCTCTCTCTCTCTCTCTCTCTCTCTCTCTCTCTCTGTGGTGAATGATTAGTGGCAATCATACTAGACTTATTATCATCAGGTCAGTGTTATACCGAGTCGCGTGAGTATACGGATTATTCTATCGATGTTTCAAACCTCGCACGAATCTTGGGCGAGAATATCATACATGCCAGCATCACTTAAGACGCCCCTCGTAGGATCCTGAACCTGTATAGACAGAGCGGAGGAGGAGTTTCAGGTCACCAAATAAAGGTCTCAGACGTGTACTCACCTAGTTGTGAGTACACGTCTGAGACCTTTATTTGGTGACCTGAAACTCCTTCTCCGCTCTGTCTATACAGGTTCAGGATCCTACGATCCTGAACCTGTATAGACAGATATACAGACACATATACGCGTGTGTGTGTGTGTGTGTGTGTGTGTGTGTGTGTGTGTGTGTGTGTGTGTGTGTGTGTGTGTGTGTGTGTGTGTGTGTGTGTGTGTGTGTGTGTACCTAAATACTTCTGCGTATAGGATGGAGTCTCAGCTTTTGAGTCAGGCTTTTGCTTGTCTAGGGTGATTAATTTAGTGTTTCAAGTCCAAGAAAGAGAGAAAGAGAGAGAGAGAGAGAGAGAGAGAGAGAGAGAGAGAGAGAGAGAGAGAGAGAGAGAGAGAGAGAGAGAGAGAGAGAGAGAGAGACTTCGTACATTGGCGTTTCACACGCTCACTGTTCGCAAAATGTTGCTCCACAAGTCCACTGCTCGTACAATGGTGTTCGACATGTTTAGGGCTTCCCAAATGAGTGCCCCCTTTCACCAACTGTATAGAAGCGTAGGTTCACCGCTTGAGTGCTAAATGTCTCTTCAATTGAGTGCAGGCTTAGCGTCCCCCAAATGAGTGGAAACGCATGCTACCCGCTTGAGTACAACCTTACTCTTCCTAAACTGAGTCCAAGCTTGGTTTCCCCCCGAATGAATTTCAAGCTCCGTACCTCTTCCCCGGCAGAACAAGTAGCGTTGCATGTCCACTCATGATTACTCAAGCTGCACACTCATTACACTCACAGGCTTGTTCACTCACACTCACACACACACACTGTATCGCGTGGCGCCGGCAACTAACGCCCCTCTCAAAATAACCTCCCCTCGACTCTGATTTGGTATCTAATAACGAGGCTACTTCGTACAGCTACGACTCACAACACTCACGGTAACTAGGCCCTTGAAGAGATTGGGATTTGGGATTGGGGGATTGGGGATTGGAGAGTAGGGTCTTAAACCTGAACTGGCATGGTCACTATAACATGGTGACGTCATACACGAGCTGTGTCACGTCACTATGATGTCACACATCTTGTATACAGCGTACATATAACACAGGTTGTTATATCGTATATTGGATAGGTTAGGTTAGGTTGGATAGGTTAGCTTAGGTTGGTTTGGTTAGGTTAGGACACAGCTGGTCAGGACACGGTTGCAACACATTGGGTTTGGTTAGGATAGAGGTGGATAGATTAGGTTAGGATGGATTGGGTTGGTTTAGGTTTGTTTATAAGGAGTACCAATGATGTTGAGTGGGTGGTTACAGCAATTTGCTCAGACCTTAGACGATACATTGAAAGAGCTTAAGGGTCATACTGCCAGTCTTGCTTTAGCTAAAAGTTACAAATATCAAATTCTAATTAATTTGTCTTGTGTCCAAGGATAAATGTCGTTTTAATCAGCATTTAATATACATTTTTTTCGACTCAGGGTTTGCACTGGATATAATTGACAGGATCACAGTTCATTTATTAATTTAATTATCTCGTTACAATTAACGTTATTATTATTATTATTACAATTATTATTATTGTGTTATGCTATTTTCTCTTTATTACGAGCTGAGGCAACTGTAGGCCTATGCTACCATAACTAAATTTCATGTAATTAACTCAATTATTAGCGACTTTAAGGAAACAATTTATTTTATTAATTCTTAGAATAAATTTTGTCCACGAGATAAATAAATTTAATTCTCTTTCCCTGGAGGAGTAAGATTTGTTTTCAGGGAAGCCACAAGGGAATGACCTGCATGAAAATTAAGTAATATTAGAGCCTAATTGTCCCTAATTAGTAATTGAAGTAAATAAGCTGCTCTTCCCTAATTATAAGACTCATCCATAAGAGATTGAGACGAGTCCATCCCCCCCCCCCAAGGCTCAAGTAATTAGAGCCCCTCTGATGGCATGGCGCTTAGTGACGGTAACCTGACGCTCTCTTGGCTTCCCCCCTCTGTTGGCTTTACCCCTGTGGGCTTCCTCTTGGCTTCCCCTTGACTTTGTCCCCTTCTTCCCTCTCTCCCCTCCCTCGCAGCACGGTACTAATGTAGTGGGTACCCTCTGAGGGGGTACAGGGTGGCTGTCATGAGTCTCTGAGGGGGTACAGGCTGGCTGTCATGAGTCTCTGAGGGGGTACAGGCTGGCTGTCATGAGTCTCTGAGGGGGTACAGGCTGGTTGTCATGAGAGTCTGAGGGGGTACAGGGTGGCTGTCATGAGTCTCTGAGGGGGTACAGGCTGGCTGTCATGAGTCTCTGAGGGGGTACAGGCTGGTTGTCATGAGAGTCTGAGGGGGTACAGGGTGGCTGTCATGAGTCTCTGAGGGGGTACAGGCTGGCTGTCACGACCAGAGTGCAGTTCAAGGTCATAACACACTCATGGATATGAGTGAGTGCATGCCTGAGTGGTTATGAGATAGTCCCTGACTCATTCACTTTTTCCCCCAGGATGCAACCTACAAGAGTTACTTAACTTCCAGGTACCTATTTCTTCTAGGTGAACAGAGGTATCAGCTGAAAGGAACATGCCAAACTATTTCTGTTTCGCCTAGGGAACCAAACCAGAGGGTTGCGTGTCGAGAACGTAGACCACTCTACAGGAGAATCTTTCCTCGCTCAAAACTCCTTAGTATATTAATGAATAACAAAGAGCTAATTTTAGATGAATTAGCGAACATTTATCTTACTCAGAAGGGATAAATAAACACGTGATTATTCAATATTTCAAAGTGAAGAACGACCTATTGTAAAGCTGTAGTTTACAACTGGCAATAGTAAACCATCCCACAATGGTGTTTACATTAAATTTGTTTACATCTTATGACGTATATCTACCAATCTATCTACCTTTGTACGTTTTCTCAGTAGAAAAAGATGATTTTAATTTCTAAATTACAAGTGTCTTTTGGATTCGGTTCGCTTGATCACCTATATTGTCTTAATAAGCAATCGTCTGATAGTATGCTTACCCAGAGGCAGCATTTGTTATCGTGGATACCCAGAGGCAGCATTTGTTATTGCGGATACCCGGAGGCAGCATTTGTTATTGTGGATACCCGGAGGCAGCATTTGTTATCGTGCATACCAGAAGCAGCATTTATATCGTGGATACCCAGAGGCAGCATTTGTTATCGTGGATACCCGGAGGCATCATTTATATCGTGGATATCTGGAGGCAGCATTTGATATCATGGATACCCAGAGGCAGCATTTGTTATCGTGGATACCCAGAGGCAGCATTTGTTATCGTGGATACCCAGAGGCAGCATTTGTTATCGTGGATATCCGGAGGCAGCATTTGCTATATAGGGTATGGTGGGCCTATTCCCACAAGATTAAAACATCTGTAATTGTTTAGCTAAAACAACTGCGGCGACCAGTTCCTGAACCCATTATGTGCCTCTGTGCCCCTTTCCTCCACTGCCCACAGGATGGGTATGGGGCACACCACAGCCCACAGGATGGGCATGGGGCACACCACAGCCCACAGGATGGGCATGAGGCACACCACAGCCCACAGGATGGGTATGGGGCACACCACAGCCAACAGGATGGGTATGGAGCACACCACAGCCCACAGGATGGGCATGGTGCACACCACAGCCCACAGGATGGGTGTGGGGCACACCACAGCCCACAGGATGGGTATGGGGCACACCACAGCCCACAGGATGGGCATGGGGCACACCACAGCCCACAGGATGGGCATGAGGCACACCACAGCCCACAGGATGGGTATGGGGCACACCACAGCCCACAGGATGGGTATGGGGCGCACCACAGCTCACAGGATAGGCATGGGGCACACCACAGCCCACAGGATGAGTATGGGGCGCACCACAGCTCACAGGATAGGCATGGGGCACACCACAGCCCACAGGATGAGTATGGGGCACACCACAGCCCATAGGATGGTCATGGGGCACACCACAGCCCACGGGATGGGTATGGGGCACACCACAGCCCACAGGCTGGGTATGGGGCACACCACAGCCTACGGAATGGGTATGGGATGCATAATTAATGGCTACACTCCATCTAACTCTACCGATATCCTGGTTCACTATAGTTCTAAAGTTCTAATTTATTGATAATTATTAATAAAAATAAGGAGAGTTGTGTTTACAATGGATATTCCACGATAGTGTGGCCTAAAGCATTATTTTTTACAAAGAAAATTAACCATGGAGGCCGTCGGGAAACAGGCCTAAATCTCCCTCCAAAAAAATTAGAAAAAATAAACATATCGTACCACAGGCAGCGAGTTTCCTTGAATATCATTACAGTTGTCGTACTGCAAACAATAAACAGATGCAAAGGGAGTCTTGGACACGATTCATATTCATACATATATCATATATAATATATATGAATTCATATATAACCTTGCATAATTATCAGAATAGTGAAGGAAGTATAATAAGCAATAATTATAGGTGTAATAAAAGACATAACGTTTCACCAATAATTCGGATCTGGTAATTGATAAAAACGCGTAATTAGGATCGTAAATAACCGGCAGCGTCGACCGCGTCACGAGATTTGAACGTTACATTTATTTAGCGTTTCGTTCTAGTTATTATTTGGTCCCCCTTTTCTTGCGTGTTTTCCTTATTCTCAGCTTCGTTCGTTTGTGTCTTTTTTCTTTTCGTTTGCTCTTTGTCTCTTGGGGGATACATCATGTATTTTATTTATCTCCTGCTAATGCCGGATTAAATCACACACATTGCTGAGTGGACAGCGCTCTGGACTCGTAATCCTAGGGGTTTGGGTTCGATTCCCGGTGATGTCAGAAACAAAATGGGCAGTTTCTTACATTCTAATGCCCCTGTTACCTAGCAGTAAATAGGTACCTGGGAGTTAGACAGCTGATACGGGCTGTTTCCTGTGTGTGTGTGTGTGTGTGTGTGTGTGTGTGTGTGTGTGTGTGTGTGTGTGTGTGTGTGTGTGTGTGTGTGTGAAAACAAATTAGTTAGTAGTTAGTAACAATTGATTGATTGACAGTTGAGAGGCGGGCCGAAAGAGCAGAGCTCAACCCCCGCAAGCACAACTAGGTGAATACAACTAGGTGATTAAGGTGCGTCTGGGATCCTTTCGGACGTAGGTTCGAACCCTCATCACGGCCCTTGTGGATTTGTTCATTTGATGCATCAGGCTATTGTGATTTCTGTGTGTAGAGTGTTGTAGGTGAATACACATGTAGAGTTGTTGGTCCAGACTGTCCAGGTTCATCTGGGATAGGCTAGGTTAGGTAAGGCAAGATTTGTCTTGGTTAGCTAGGTTAGGTTAGGCCAGGCTAGGTTATTTAGCTCTGGATGGGTTAGAGTTGGTTACGCTAGGTTTGGTAGGTTTGGTTGAGCCAAGTTAGGAAGGTTAGGCCAGGCTCAGCTAAGAAGGTTTTGCTGAGATAGATGAGGTTAGGTTAGGCTAGGTTAGGTTGCTTTGTTAAGTGCTTGGAGCTCACGAGCGTCAAAGTGGGATCCTTTGATTGTTTCAAGCGTAGGTTAGACATATATATGAATGAGATTGGGGTGGATATAAATAGGAGCTGCCTCATATAGGGCAGTAGGCCTTCTGCAGTTATACCTCCATTCTTATGCTCTTATATTATTATAAAAGCTTCAGGATTGACTGTGCATGCGCGCTCTAGAGCTCTCAGAGTGCGCAGGTAGATTGATTGATTGATAAAGATTAAGTCACCCAAGAGGTGGCACGGGCATGAATACCCCGTAAATAGCTCAGGCAGATGAATCGTCCACAATATAGACTGTATGTGTCTATGTAAGTATATGTATGCATGTGTGTGTGTGTGTGTGTGTGTGTGTGTGTGTGTGTGTGTGTGTGTGTGTGTGTGTGTGTGTGTGTGTGTGTGTGTGTGTCTAAGTGGGTTAGAATTGTATTTCGCCTATTACATAATTTGTGTACTAGTCCCGTTCTGTGGTTGAGTACTTAATCACCATGTATACTGTTTGTAAGGGGAACATCATCCAACGCATACAATCAAACCCATTAACACAATCATTCCCATCCACACCATCACCCCCATCACCCCATCAACACAATCATCCCAATCACCACCATCGGCACAATCAGCCCCATCAACACAATCACCAAGATATTAACAACGTTACACTAAATGGAGATGACCTCGAAGTCTATTATTTTCTACTCTTAATAAATAACTGTGTTTATTTTTACACTCCTAAATACATTCAAATATTACCTTCTAATTACTCCCTACAATTATACTTCAGACGTCGTTAATAACCAGTAATTCCCTGTCCAGTTCTCTCAACTGATAATATTCCTATTAACTATTCGCTGTTGAAGGACCAATACTATTGTTTAAATGTGAATTAAAAAATACAGCAATATATGCAATGTATATATATGCCAAAATCTAAATTATAATGCTATCTCATAATTTTTTGGCACTAGTTGTTTGTGTATTCAGGTAGTTTTACTCACCTAGTTGTGCTTGTGGGGGTTGAGTTTTGGCTCTTGGGTCCCGCCTCTTAACTGTTAGTCTATTGGTATTGTGTGTGTGTGTGGGGGGGGGGGTGGGGGGACGGGGGGGGGGGGTTCTGTGTATGCGGTAAAGCCGACTGTTAATGACTGTCTACCAGTCACGGTCCGTCTACCAGTCACTGGCTGTCAACTCGTGACGACCCTCCTTGCCTGGACACTCGTTTCACATCCATTTCGCAAGTTATTTCTGTCAACGCGAGGTGTGACACAAGTCTTGTGTTTGGGTCGATATTGCCTGAGTTGTGGGGCAAGTTGTGTTGGCTTGATGTAATGTGTGTGTGTGTGTGTGTGTGTGTGTGTGTGTGTGTGTGTGTGTGTGTGTGTGTGTGTGTGTGTGTGTGTGTGTGTGTGTGTGTGTGTACTCACCTATTTGTACTCACCTATTTGTGCTTGCAGGATCGAGCATTGACTCTTGGATCCCGCCTTTCCAGCAATCGGTTGTTTACAGCAATGACTCCTGTCCCATTTCCCTATCATACCTAGTTTTAAAAGTATGAATAGTATTTGCTTCCACAACCTGTTCCCCAAGTTCATTCCATTTTCCCACTACTCTCACGCTAAAAGAAAACTTCCTAACATCTCTGTGACTCATCTGAGTTTCCAGTTTCGACCCATGTCCCCTCGTTCTGTTATTATTACGTGTGAACATTTCATCTATTTCCACTTTGTCAATTCCTCTGAGTATTTTATATGTCCCTATCATATCTCCTCTCTCCCTTCTTTTCTCTAGTGTCGTAAGGTTCAGTTCCTGCAGACGCTCTTCATACCCCATCCCTCGTAACTCTGGGACAAGCCTCGTCGCAAACCTCTGGACCTTCTCCAGTTTCTTTATGTGTTTCTTCAGGTGGGGGCTCCATGATGGCGCGGCATACTCTAAGACGGGTTTCACGTAGGCAGTGTAAAGCGCTCTAAAAGCCTCCTCATTTAGGTTTCTGAATGAAGTTCTAATTTTCGCCAGTGTAGAGTACGCTGCTGTCGTTATCCTATTTATATGTGCCTCAGGAGTTAGATTAGGTGTCACATCCACTCCCAGGTCTCTTCTCGAATCGTTACAGGTAGGCTGTTCCCCTTCATTGTGTACTGTCCCTTTGGTCTCCTATCACCTGATCCCATTTCCATATCTTTACATTTGCTAGTGTTAAACTCCAGTAGCCATTTCCCTGACCATCTCTGCAACATCTGTGTGTGTGTGTGTGTGTGTGTGTGTGTGTGTGTGTGTGTGTGTGTGTGTGTGTGTGTGTGTGTGTGTGTGTGTGTGTCCACGTGTTCCCTCTGGGTACCGTGTTTACATGTGACATCTGTTTCTCCCTGAATCTTCTGTCCAGCTGTTTCCTGTGTCCGTATCTGTGTCATGTAACTACCTGTGTCATCTCTGTCCGTTTTTCTTCATCCACCTGTACCATGTGTCCTCTGTATCCTGTTTCGCTACATTATATTGTTTTTTACTGTTGTACTACGCAGAGAAAACTGCAAATGACAGGAAACTATGGAGAGTGAAACGGGGAATTAACAATATATCTAGTTTGAGAAAGTGGGCGGTAATATTACTCTGTAAGGCGACAGAGATATCAGCATCCTTGCCAAGTCGGTGGAGATGTAACTCACGAACCAAGATAACCAGTATGCCGGTGGGCTCGTCTCTTGCAGGTCTGTGTTCAATTCCCGATGGTCCAGTTAGTTGGGCACCATTCCTGTACTCATATCTCAACTTGTCCTCATATTCACTTACAAATATATATTATATATATATATATATAGTCATATTCCAACTCTTAGTCTGTCTTATATTCCTTTCAAGTGCTGGTAGTTAACAGATGTCTTTTTTGTTATTTATTTAAGAGGGTGTGAATACAGTGAATAATAATGAATAAGCTAAAAGATGTTTAATCTTTCTGAATTTTTTTTGCTAAATTCAGGGTGACTTATGCTTTTTAAATGAAGCAGGAGGTAGTTACCGCTCAAGGTCACAGGAGCCCGAAGTAACCAGGCACTCCATGCTGTGTTAGGTATGCTTACGAGGCGCTCAAGGTCCAGTAGTGCTTCAGTCCCCCCCTAATCTCAAGCAACTTCATCACAGACAACATATGACCAACAGACACGCAAATATTACCACCAAGAACACACTCCACCTAGACCATTAATAACAAACGGGACACGCTGGTCGCTGACTGCAGATGAAACATGCATTTTAAAGTGGCGTTCTGAACGGTTCTACAGGATGCTAATTTGTGCCGAGCGCTCGTAAATGATTAGGGAACAAACGCAAAGTCAGGATGACTTTTGAACACTTAGAAAAGGGGGGTTTATGAGAGCAGACTATGACCCTAAAGGCCTCCAAGGCTACACGTTTGACAAACACATTTGCCTTACAAGTAAGCCTCGGTGTGATGCCCTGTATAAACCTTATCAAAATATAATCAATATATAAAAGATATAATAGATATAATAAAAGATATCAACTTGTGTAGAGGGTCACCATCACCAACACCTTCTACACAAGACTATTCAAACTTTCAAGAGGTTTCAACACTCTTGTGAATCGACGTGGCTCTCATTCCTTCGCTCGTCAACATATCTCAGATCTGACCTAACACAATGGTAAGGTCATAGGGTTGTTGTTGTTGTTAAAGATTTGCTATCTGGAACAAAGTTCCAAGTAGCACGGGCTATGGTGAGCCCAACGGTCATAGGGACTGAAGAACACACATTCCCAGTAATGACAAGAAAACATCGTCCGGACTGAGGCCCTCGGACGCGCAAGAACCAATCGAAACCCCCTAGGGGATCCTGCTTCGCCAGAACGGACGAATCGTCAGCGCTACGTACGAATCACTCCCTCTCATTACAATCATATAATTCAATAACTTTTTCTCAAAAATGAAGACCGATATGGCTAGTAAATTATTCGAATTAAAACTGCTGGTAATCTTTAAAGGTGTCTCAAGACACAAACAAAGGGGTAATCAAGCTTAAATAATCCCCTACACGTTGACTTTTAAGTCAAACCAACTGAGATAACAGAGGAATGTGGAACAACTTTAGCACATGAGAGAGAGAGAGAGAGAGAGAGAGAGAGAGAGAGAGAGAGAGAGAGAGAGAGAGAGAGAGAGAGAGAGAGAGAGAGAGAGAAGAGAGAGAGAGAGAGAGAGAGAGAGAGAGAGAGAGAGAGAGAGAGAGAGAGAGAGAGAGAGAGAGAGAGAGAGAAAGAGAGAGAGAGAGAAAGAGAGAGAGAGAGAGAGAGAGAGAGAGAGAGAGAGAGAGAGAGAGAGAGAGAGAGAGAGAGAGAGAGAGAGAGAGAGAGAGAGAGAGAGAGAGAGAGAGAGAGAGAGAGAGAGAGAGAGAGAGAGAGAGAGAGAGAGAGAGAGAGAGAGAGAGAGAGAAAGAGAGAGAGAGAGAGAGAAAGAGAGAGAGAGAGAGAGAGAGAGAGAGAGAGAGAGAGAGAGAGAGAGAGAGAGAGAGAGAGAGAGAGAGAGAGAGAGAGAGAGAGAGAAAGCGAGAGAGAGAGAAAGGGAGAGAGAAAGAGAGAGAGAGAGAGAGAGAGAGAGAGAGAGAGAGAGAGAGAGAGAGAGAGAGAGAGAGAGAGAGAGAGAGAGAGAGCGTAATATCCGCGGGTTGACTCAAACGATGTGCAATTAGCATGAATGACAGAATAAAAATAATAATTAATAAATAATGATAATAACGATGAGAAAATATTGAGGCCAAACAAAGGGATCGAACCCGTGTCTGTGGACTCCCAAGCCCCTCACTCTTCCCTATAGTCTCAATATTTGGCAAAGAGATATACATACTTTTTTATCTTATTTCATGACGCAATGATAACAGCGATATCAGTAGCAAATATGGTATTAATGAAATTTCGAAAACTCGTACTATTAAGAGGTAATTATAAACATTGTATACATCACCTTGATAAAGGCTGTAGGTGACATCTGAAAATTTGTTTTTTTAATACACTGGCATATATATTGGGTCTTTCTTTCACCCCTCAATCAAGTACTAGGGTATTGAACTTGATTGAGGGTGAAGGAACACACATAAGCTATTTACTAACCAGCCCATCCTCGTCAAATAATAAAAGGTATCAACTTTTAACAACTGTTCTTTTAACAACTGTTTGGCTGAACGTACAAAATTAGACCGTATATACCTTAAAGTTTACGTTTTGTACTAGTAAATTTTGTTGAATGCACTAAACAAAACCAAAAAGATAAAAAACAGCAAACTTACACATTCTTATGCCTATTATAGCACACATATGTATTATATTAGACCTTAAGGAAAGAGGCCCTTAAGACGCGAAAGAGGCTGCGTTTCAAAGACGTCTGCAATTGCAACCTCAAACAGCTGAACATCGACATCAAAACTGGAGATGCAAAGTGCTAAAGGGACTCTAGCAATTCGAAGGCGAACTGAAGAGACAGGCGGAGAAGGAGAGACTTCAGACGAAGTCTCTTGACCACTGACGGACGCAACCGCTTTGGCGTTTATCTGCGTTCGCTGCGGTCGGGTCTGCCGTTCTCGGGGTTGGACTTCACAGCCACAGCAGACGCTGCATCCAAGCAGACAGACACCCAGGGCACAACACCTCCATAACCCCACGGGATATGGAATTACTGATATGGAAGAGCGTCTAAGATTAGACCTAGAATTGGTTAGACATGTTAGGTCACGTTCTTTAATTGCATTTCCATTTTTTAATGCAATTTGGGCTAATTGAGTAATATACAACGAATTTTTTTTTCGGGGGGGGGGGGGGGGGAGTCCAACAATTCATTTTTGTACGCCTAACAGTCCCTAACATTTTAGCATGGGTTTGGAATTAGCTTATGATTATTAAATAGCACATTACAGATCACGTTATGAGCTGAAAATAACAGTGGAACTGAAAACAAAAAAATTGGCATTTGCTTGATTATTTCTGAAATTATAATTTATGATCAATCATAAGAGTAATTTATAATCGATCATTTCCCCATGCACGTCTGGGAACGGCTCCCATCAAGCGGTCGTTCATGAATCTCTCAGAGTGGTCGAGGGAAAATTTGTCTTCATCTTGTCTCTAAAAATTTTTCATTCATTACTTAATGCATACAAAAGCCCCGCCCATCCATCCAGTGGTGCCACATCAAAGGACTCTACAGCCTTTCAGGAATCCCACACAGCATCATGAAACAACTAATCCGTTATACACACTCAAGTATATGTATAAAGTATTTTATAATAAATCCGAAGTATTGATAGAATATAATGATATACAAGTTAATGATGAGGTTCCACGAGGAGCGGAAGTTTGGCAGCGTCTGGAGTAAGGTGAGAGGAGTGGGTCAGTTAGTGTAAAGTGAGACAGATGACCCACCTGCCACCCACAACAGTTTTATCAACAGTATGACGGGAAAAAAATTAAAAAAAATTATATATTCATACGCAGCAAGTTTTATTATTATTATTATTATTTTCTACCACAGACGTGGGCACACATTTACAATGCTAATCAGCAAATATACAGTTTTTCCCTATCCATTTTTCCTCCATGACCAGGGTTCGAGATCTGTTAAACATATAGTTCAGTGATTTATTGAACAATCAACCACAGAATGTGATTGCAGTGCTTATAAAATGTTAATTTAACCTACATACATAAATACACAGATTTACGTCTGCCCTCCAGCATGAATAGTCCCCAAGCTAATATGCAACAGAAAACTCCTCATCACTGAAGGATTCGAACCCAGACAGCCAAGGTGCATGGAGCCCCTGACTGTCTGGCTTCGAATCCTTCAGGAGTGAGTAGTTTTCTGATATTACTACTCACTTCAGGAGTGAGTAGTTTTCTGATATGATATATATATATATATATATATATATATATATATATATATATATATATATATATATATATATATATATATATATATAACACACACACAAGAGCATAACTCTTATTCGCCTGAGAGTAATGCGACAAATTGCCTCGAAATGTTTGCTTTTGGAGTCAACTGTGAGTTTGTTTGATAAGACAAAACAAAGAGTGTATCAAAACATCTCTTTATTTACATTGTGTGTTCGAATGTCTGTTTTATTTGTTGTTTTTGTGATGTCAAGGGAAGCCAATACGGATTTTTCGCCTTATGGATATTAAGCTTAATAATATAACCCCCCCCCCACATATACATTGAAGGACATTGACACATTGACAGACTGAAGGAACTAAACCTGACGATGTTGGAAATGAGGGAGAGGGGGTGACATGATACAGACGTATAAAATACTTAGAGGGATTGCCAAGTGGAGACAGAAGAAATGTTTACAATATCAATAGAACAAGGTGGAGCACGTATGGAAGCTGGAGATTCAGATGTGTTATAGAGATGTTAGAAAATTTTCTTTTAAAGTAAGGGAAGTGAGTAAATGGAATGACCTAAAGTAGCAGGTTGTGGAGGCTAACTCCATTCATAACTTTAAAAGCAGGTATGATAGAGAAATAGGTCTGGAGTCATTGCATTAGACAACCAACGGCTGGAAAAGCGAGGACCAAGAGCTAAAGCTCGATCCTACAGGCACAAATTGGTGAGTACACACACATACAGTTTATTCTTCCGGGTGCTCACGTACTCTTGAGGAAAGTTCACGTGCACACGTACTCCCGAAAAGCTAACATGGCATCCCTCCAGTCATACCCCCCCCCCCCATACACATGTATGGAGAATCAGTGTTTACATGTTCACTCCATTCATAACAATACCCAGCTGAGGCCCTTAGTCACGTGGTCCTTACCTCTCATTACTAACTTATCACTACTCATCTCCCAGTAGAGTCAGGCGTGTTGCACCAATATTATTGCTTCCTAAATGCACATTAATGACACTATGTAAAAGACACATCGAACACTTTATGTAGGGCATACGTAAATCTGTGTATCTATGTATTTACGTATGTAGGTTAGCTTAGCATTTTAAAAGCACCGAATCACCTTCTGTGGTTGAGTGTTCAATAAACCCTTGAACTATATGTTTAACACCCTGTCCATGGAATACAGAAGAAAATGTATATATGCTGGTTAGCATTGTAAATGTGTGACCACGTTTGTGGTAGAAAAAAAACTATTGCTTCCGAATGTATGAATTGTTTGCATGATATAATCGACGATTGAACGAATCAATCATATGAGAGAATGAATTAAGCAGCCCACGAATGAATGTGCAGGCGTCCGTGTCACCAAATGATGAAAAAAAAAATTGTTCCATGGATGTATGTACGAATAAAGGAAATGGAAATACGAACGATGCATGCACTTCCAATACAAGATAACGTTAACAGTGACACACAACTATCCCATTCACGTGGGTTCTAGGAGACTCGAACCGTGGACCCCCACGCGTGTAAGGCCGAAGCTCTATCAACCGAGCTATTAAGTAGCCTTAATAAGGAAAGGTGTCTGTAAAATAATAATAAGATAATAATGAGGATTATTTCCACGAAACTGTGGATGACAATTTACATAAAACTATAATATTATATATATATATATATATATATATATATATATATATATATATATATATATATATATATATATATATATATATATATATATATATATATACATATACACCACGTATCCCAAATATTCTTCCTTCACAATTCCTACTGAAAAACCAGATAATTACAAAACAAATTTACAGTAAAGATGATCATGCGCCAACTTCTTCCCTGGGAACAAAAAGGAACGCTGCACGCCTAATCCTCGTTAATTACTTCAAGATTAAGACGAACAAAAACGAGGAAAAACACCTAACAACCAGAGGGGGGATGAATAGGGCGAGAATCACCTCCTAAACTCCGTAACTACCAGCGAACCAATGCCAGCCTGACCCCCGGCCTCTGGGGTTACACACTACATTTGGTAAACGACCCTGTGTCAAGCTGGTACGATCGATTCACAGGGTCGCCGGCCGGCAGGCAGGCAGCCAGGCAGCCGGGCAGGCAGGCAGGCAGCCGGGCAGGCAGGCAGGCAGCCAGGCAGGCAGCCGGGCAGGCAGGCAGGCAGCCAGGCAGGCAGGCAGGCAGGCAGGCAGGCAGGACCCGGCAGGAAGCCAGACAAGAAGGCAGACAGGGACAGATAGCTAGCAAGACAGGTCTGTCGCAAGCAGAAAGACAGGCAGCACGGCTGTTAGGTGAACAGAAGGGAGGAGCGGGCTTTGATTGGAGACAGGTGTGTGCGAAGGCAGAGGGTGGCAGCAGTCAGAAGATGGCAGCAGACAGGTGTGTGTGTGTGAGAGAGAGAAAAGGAAGAGGAAGGCAGTAGAGTCGGGGCGATTTCACTAGAAGACTGACTCATGTTGGTGCTGCAAGTAATTATGGCGAGAGAGAGAGAGAGAGAGAGAGAGAGAGAGAGAGAGAGAGAGAGAGAGAGAGAGAGAGAGAGAGAGAGAGAGAGAGAGAGAGGGAGAGAGAGAGAGAGAGAGAGAGAGAGAGAGAGAGAGAGAGAGAGAGAGAGAGAGAGAGAGAGAGAGAGAGAGAGAGAGAGAGAGAGAGAGAGAGAGAGGGAGAGAGAGAGAGAGAGAGAGAGAGAGAGAGAGAGAGAGAGAGAGAGAGAGAGAGAGAGAGAGAGAGAGAGAATGCCAGGAAAATTCCATTTAGAGTAAGTAAACGCTATGATCATCTACACAACACACAAGGTCCGGTCGGGAGCAACACTGGCTAAGAGTCCGACAGAGCAGATGCCTTCGTTCTCGACTCGCAATAGGGAATTCCAGGTTCAGTTCCCAGGCGAGCCAGAAATGGTTGGGCACGTCTCCTATCATCTAACGTCCCTGTTCACCTAGCAGCAAATAGGAACCTGGGGAGTTAAGCAGATTTAAGATTCACTCTGATGTCCACTACTACTGCCATCACCACCACGACCACCACCACAACAACCACTACCACCACGCCATCACCCACAACGACCTCTAGGGAGGGTGGTAGCGTGAGGAAGACGACCGCTCGTGCATGTCGTGCCCCTAAGAGCCTCCCTCCCAATGCACGTATCGTGGTGTATGAATGCACGACATAAACACCAGGTAAACAAGACTCTCGCCAGGACAGGTGTTTGGGGGGGCCCCCTGGTGTCCGTGTCAAACACCTGTCCTCTCGCATGGACAGGTGTTTGGCCCCTCGTGTCCTGGCGCACGTCAGTAAACACGCATTGCGAGTCTCAATAAACCAGATGTTCGCTCCTGAGACTCGGTAAACATTAGCATTCGAACGAAGAGAGAAAAACGTAAACATGAACCTCATTCGAACGTTTACGCGCTATTCATGCCCGTGCCACCTCTTGGGTAGATTAATTGTCATCAATCAATCAATTCGAACGTGTTCGGTATTGTGGTCAGAATGTTATACTTCTTAAACCGGGGTTGTATCAGCTGACGGAGAAGCCTGTTTTCATGATTAGCCAATCCGTAACAAATTGCGACTGTTTCGCTTAAACAGAAGCGAAAAATACGCAACTGTTTAGCCTAACTAGAAAAATTTACGAACCCACTTATCCTTCGTGGCCGGTGCATAGAAAACGGCATTATTACAGTGTTTTATTTATATGATAATAGGTCGCGTTTTTTACGGATTGGTCGATTCCGTAAGAAAGAATGCCACGAAGAGGGTGAAGGGACGTGTTTGAAGTCTTGGAAGTGGTCTTGGAAGTGGTCTTGGAAGTGGTCTTGGAAGTGGTCTTGGAAGTGGTCTTGGAAGTGGTCTTGGAAGTGGTCTTCGAAGTGGTCTTCGAAGTGGTCTTCGAAGTGGTCTTCAAGACGACAGTTTCCTTGTGTATGAATCGGTGACCCTCAAGGTCGATTAAGTCAGGGAACACCTTAAGTAAAGTACACTTTACTAATTCCAAAGCCTCGGTAAGTTTGTCTGCTTAAGGCCATGTATTAAGTGCTAGGAGAGGTGAGGTTAATTATCAGCAGAGTGCTGAATGCTGCTAGTATGATTACATAGCACTTGGAAGTGATATAACGACAGAGAGCTGGGGTATGACAGAAGGAAGTAACAATGCCCAACCGCTTTCACCTCTGGGGCTCGAACACCAGTCAAGCAAGAAACGGGGGAGCCAAGAAATTATTATACAACTTTATCCTCATCCTAACAGTGACAAATTGATCTATAAAATCTCTCAACAAAGAAAGCATCTGCCTGCCTTGACGCAATCAGGAACGACTTATCAGTGACTTACCCGTCTTAGGGTAGCCAATTAGTAGCCAGGGGCCAGATTCACGAAAGCACTTACGAACGTGTACATCTTTCCTCAATCTTTGACGGCTTTGGTTACATTTATTAAACAGTTTACAAGCATGAAAACTTCCCATTCAACTGTTGTTATTGTTATAAACAGCCTCCTGGTGCTTCGGAGCTCATTAACTGTTTAATAATTGGAAACAAAGCCGCCGAAGATTGAGAAAAGATGTACAGGTTCGTAAGTGTTTGCGCAAGTGCTTTCGTGAATCTGGCCCCAGGTAGCCAGACAATTAGCCCAGGAGCCCGGCTGAAAGCCCTGAGAGATAGCAAGTGTCATGAGGTAAGGCAGATAATCAATATTTTAGACATTTGAGAAGAACAGACTCCCGCACCCAGTAGGGTCTAAAACCTGTATCGGCATGAACATTACGATGTCTTAGTGATGTCACACACACCACATATAAAGCACAAAATGATATGTTTTTCTCGGTGGATTGGGTTGGGATAGGCTGATTTGGGTTGGGTTTGTTTAAAGTGTAACGATGACGTACCAGGGAACACACATTTCTTGAGATTATCTTGAGTTAGGTTATCTTGAGGTTATCATTTCTCAGGTCCTAGACCCAACTCCCCGCACTGGTGGTGAAGTCAGCCGTGAAGGCTGTCAGATAATTCTCTAATGACGTATGTAAGCGAAGCAGAGATACATCAGTGACGTCACGACACCTGATGGTAGCCGAGATGCACCAATGACGTCACAATATCAGATGACAACAATGTGCTGTTTCGGTTGTGTTCAGCTTAATTAAAAAAAATTGGCTGAAAAGTGTTTTTTTTAGGATCACCAAAGATCTTACTGACCAACCAGCAAGTATACCCTGTACTTCTGAACATAGTTTAGTACTAAAGTACTAAATCAGAGTATGTTTAAACAAAAAAGTTGGGGTACAGCAGATACAGCCTCACTCCTTTGTAGAGTGGGGGTATCTAAGATACAATTAATACAGCAGATACAGTCCCACTGCACAAGGAAGGTGGAACGCACCTTCACAGGAGCTATAGAGCGGTCGCTCTAATATCACTGTGGGGAAACATTTCATTCACAACAGGTCATCGGGAGGCTAGAGCTGGAAGATTAACATTACGGGAGTATCGGAAGAAAATATAGTTTGAGAGTGGTATCATAACTTGATAACTGACTTAAACACGCGCACCCGCCCGCAAGAGAGAGAGAGAGAGAGAGAGAGAGAGAGAGAGAGAGAGAGAGAGAGAGAGAGAGAGAGAGAGAGAGAGAGAGAGAGAGACAGACAGAGATAAAGACATAGAAAGGCAGAGAGAGACAGAGACAGAGAGAATCCTGCAACAACGTCTTGACTTTGGTGATCTTACTGTTATGTACAAGGCCAACCTCCTCAAAGGTCCGCACCTGACCCAACTCCGTGGACAACCAGTAGTTGCCACCCATATCACTAGGCTCTCAACCATCAAGAGTTTCATGCTGGAAGAGCCTTTCTTAAGAACATCACTCACAGGCTGACTCGCATCCGAAACTTGTTCTCTCAACAGGTTGATACACGGGAGATCGGGTCAACTGATAACATGAAGGCTCTGGCACACAGTTGGCTACAGGCTCATCCTGTTCCTTATATGATTGTTACCTAATGTTGTTAATGAATAAAGACTATTCCAACTGACCTACTGATCCACATACCAGGCTCGTGAAATAAATGGGCCTCTTAGGAGTAGGTTTCAACTTAGCTGAGGAAGGATTACAACTCTTGCTTGCAGTTTCCCCAGGTTCCTTATATGATAATTCCCTATATGATAGTTTCAACATACATTCCCATGAAACAATGAGTTTCTAAGAGCAAGCTTCAAATAAGCAGAGGTAGGATAACAGCTCTTGCTTGCAGTTTCACTAGGCACGTCATTTGACAGCCATTAAGAACCCAAGTCTTAGTTGAACACAAAAACAAAGAGAGAGTGACATAGAGAGACCGAGAGAGTAAAAGTGAAAGAAGAGAAAGATAGAAAGAGAAATAGGAAGAAAGCAAGAGGAAGAATCCGACCCACACACAAACACAAAATATCCCGAAAGTCAATACTAGTGTTCGTAATCCCAGGTTATAGCTGGGAGTCACACAATCACCCTCACGGGGCGGGAACAGGCGACTCTCTCTCTCTAACCCAACATATAATTAACCTTGTGTTCCACCTACAGCAGACTATATACAGTATATGCAGCGGAAGCCATACACCAGTGCTTGATTAACTCTACGGAACGTGAGGCATATATTTTACTTTCAAAGGCATCAGGTGACTTCAAGATTTCACACCATAGGAAGTCCTTTAACACTATTGGATTCTATGGGCTCGCCATAGCCCGTGCTACTTGGAACCACTTATTCCAGGTTAGGCAGATTCTTATCTCTCTATCTTGACCAGAGTCTCAGAGAAAACACAGTCTCAATTGTATCCATGTTAATAAGTCATATATGCATATATTATATATACAACGCATAATCTCTATATATAATATATATATATAAACAAAACAACCAAATTTATATATGACATTTACCATATATTTTGCGTTTCAAGGAAATTATAAGAAATTGCAATAATTTCTTGTCTATAAACACAGGCATCAGAGACATTAATGGGATGTGTCTCGTATATCGTCTCCGAACTTGGCGTTCACTTTTAACAAGTAGTTTTGTTTCCGTGCGTTTGTGTTCTGGGGCGTTTGTGTTCTGGGGCGTTTGTGTTCTGGGGCGTTTGTGTTCTGGGGCGTTTGTGTTCTGGGGCGTTTGTGTTCTGGGGCGTTTGTGTTCTGGGGCGTTTGTGTTCTGGGGCGTTTGTGTTTCCGTGCGCATGTGTTCTGGGGCGTTTGTGTTTTGGGGAGTTTGTGTTCTGGGGCGTTTGTGTTTTGGGGGCGCTTGTGTCTCGGTGCGTTTGTGTTTCGGTGCGTTTGTGTTTTGGGTGCGTTTGTGTTCTGGGGCGTTTGTGTTTTGGGGAGTTTGTGTTCTGGGGCGTTTGTGTTCTGGGGCGTTTGTGTTTTGGGTGCGTTTGTGTTCTGGGGCGTTTGTGTTTTGGGTGCGTTTGTGTTCTGGGGCGTTTGTGTTCTGGGGCGTTTGTGTTCTGGGGCGTTTGTATTCTGGGGCGTTTGTGTTTTGGGGCGTTTGTGTTCTGGGTGCGTTTGTGTTCTGGGGCGTTTGTGTTTTGGGGCGTTTGTGTTCTGGGTGCGTTTGTGTTCTGGGGCGTTTGTGTTCTTGGGCGTTTGTGTTCTGGGGCGTTTGTGTTCTGGGGCGTTTGTGTTCTGGGGCGTTTGTGTTCTGGGGCGTTTGTGTTCTGGGGCGCTTGTGTTCTGGGGCGTTTGTGTTCTGGGGCGTTTGTGTTTTGGGGCGTTTGTGTTCTGGGGCGTTTGTGTTCTGGGGCGTTTGTGTCTCGGTGCGTTTGTGTTTCGGTGCGTTTGCGTGTTTGTGTTTTTATTTCTAATCATATTAATCAGAAGGGCCAAACATATTTTGAATCAGAGTAGCGCAGTGGTCATCGTTCCGGCTCACAACCGAAAAGTCCCCAGGTTCAATTCCCACGACCAGATCCTAAACATGCGTGTCCTTTCACCTGATACACCTATTGACCCCGCAGTAAATGGGTACCTGCAAGTTAGAATTTGTATATCAAATTAGAGCTAAAATAGCCTACGAAACTAACTTATTGAGACTCATTAGTCTCAAAGAACGTCGATATTACGGTGAATTAAGGTTGACTAACGATCGTACTTATCTGGTTAGGTCAAACCGCTGCGTATTTAACGATTGATAGCGAGAAGGGGCTCAGATCCACTCACAAACGATGAGGATGATATAGTCTTGAGCCACACTCATTAATGAGGAAATTTTCCAGTCATGAAAACTCATCAAATTCTTCTTAATCCATGAGGATGTTACATAAATGAGTGTAACTGAGGGAAGGGAAAGCCGGGGAAGGGAAAAAAGGGAAGAATAGGAAGAAGAGGGTGAAGAGGGGGGGGGGAGGAAGGAAAGAGGGGAAGGAAGAGAGGTGGAAGGGAAGAAGAAGGGGGAAGCAGGAACAGAAATACCGAGAAAAAGACGAAGGGTAAAGGGGAGTGAGAGTCATAGAGGTCTGGAAGGGGACAGGTAAGGACAGGTGAGGGGAGGTGAGGACAGGTGAGGGGAGGTAAGGACGGATGAGGGGGGAAGGTAAGGACAGGTGAGGGGAGGTAAGGACAGGTGAGGGGAGGGAAGGACAGGTGAGGGGAGGTAAGGACAGGTGAGGGGAAGGTTAGGGCAGGTGAGGGGGAGGTAAGGACAGGTGAGGGGGGAGGTAAGGGCAGGTGAGGGGGGAGGTAAGGACAGGTGAGGGGGAGGTAAGGACAGGTGAGGGGGAGGTAAGGACAGGTGAGGGGAGGTAAGGACGGGTGAGGGGAAGGAAGGACAGGTGAGGGGAGGTAAGGACGGGTGAGGGGAGGGAAGGACAGGTGAGGGAAAGTAAGGACAGGTGAGGGGGGAGGTAAGGACAGGTGAGGGGAGACTAATGACAGTGGCGTGTGGCAGACTATAATTATTACCGGAGTTGGTGAGAAAACTCCGCTCGTTTTAGTTACTCAAGGAGGCACCCCCCCCCCCTCCCCTCACACTCCTCACACACCTCTCACACACCTCTCACACCTCCACACACACCTCTCACACCCCACACACACCCTTCTGAAGCGGAACTAAGGTGTTCCAGGACTTACAGAAGGAGGAGCTTACTTAAAGCTTAACCAAACAGCTTCATATGGAAGTGAAGCTTAAGTCTAAGCTTCCAAGAAGGAGCTTTTTAACTATTCTGTTCCTAGATGAAAATTACCATCTTGAAGTGCTCTTGGGGACGATTGTTTCTAGTGTTGTTGGAGGTTAATTAACACTGTCTTGAGATGATAATTTCCAATTGCGATTTTAGGGAGAACTAACTGCCGTGATTTGGGGGACAATATCTCCATGGTAGAAGAAGTTGCCTCTCTGGAATCTTTCCTTATTGAGACCACTTAATAGCCCAGTCGATGGAGTTTCGGCCTCACACACTCGTGGGGTCCGCGGTTCGAGTCTGCGAGAGCCCAGGTGAAAGATATTTTTATTTCCACGGAAGTGTGGTTGACAATTTTTATTTCCATTTTTTTTAATGGGATAATTAACATGTTTTGTTGTTGAGGCTGATTAACATATTCCTGTGCTTTAGAGGGTGATTAATAAACATATTCCTGTACTGTGGGAGGTGGATATTAATATATTCATGTACTGTGGGAGGTGGATATTAACACGTTCCTGTACTGTGGGAGGTGGATATTAACACGTTCCTGTACTGTGGGAGGTGGATATTAACACGTTCCTGTACTGTGGGAGGTGGATATTAATATATTCCTGTACTGTGGGAGGTGGATATTAATATATTCATGTACTGTGGGAGGTGGATATTAACACGTTCCTGTACTGTGGGAGGTGGATATTAATATATTCCTGTACTGTGGGAGGTAGATATTAATATATTCCTGTACTGTGGGAGGTGGATATTAACATATTCCTGTACTGTGGGAGGTGGATATTAACATATTCCTGTACTGTGGGAGGTGGATATTAATATATTCCTGTACTGTGGGAGGTGGATATTAACACATTCCTGTACTGTGGGAGGTGGATATTAACATATTCCTGTACTGTGGAAGGTGGATATTAATATATTCCTGTACTGTGGGAGGTGGATATTAACACATTCCTGTACTGTGGGAGGTGGATATTAACACATTCCTGTACTGTGGGAGGTGGATATTAACACGTTCCTGTACTGTGGGAGGTGGATACTAACACATTCCTGTACTGTGGGAGGTGGATATTAACACATTCCTGTACTGTGGGAGGTGGATACTAACACGTTCCTGTACTGTGGGAGGTGGATATTAACACGTTCCTGTACTGTGGGAGGTGGATATTAACACGTTCCTGTACTGTGGGAGGTGGATACTAACACATTCCTGTACTGTGGGAGGTGGATATTAACACATTCCTGTACTGTGGGAGGTGATTACTGACATAGTCCTGAGCAATAAAAGGCAAAGTTGTTAAAATATAGCCAAGGTGTAGGTACCGTTTGAATTTATCAAGCATTATGGAGTAAATCTTGTAGCCCTTGGCTATACTCCCTGAATATATTTTAACCAAATACTGTTTTATCATAGTAGTACATTTTTTAGTACATTTTGTATTTGTTTGATGGAAAATGCTGTTTTCACTATTTACGTTTTGATCCTGTAGATTGTTGTGGTTTGCAGAGAGGAGAAATTCACTCCGTTGATGACATAGAGAGAATTAGTTTTATATCTCTGGACGATAAAAGCGAGGCAGCAGTCTCGCTGATTTTTTATATATATATATATATATATATATATATATATATATATATATATATATATATATATATATATATATATATATATATATATATATATATATATATATATATAATGCAATTAACATATTTTAAAATATTCAGACACGAACGTAGAACGCCAAGAAACATTAAAATTCGAGAATGACGTAAAGTAAATATCCCCACCAAACAATTACATAAAATTACAAAAAATGGCTTCAACATGTAATTAGAACGATACAAAATAAAATAATTATCAAACAGCTCTTGGTATACCCGACCTGATAGTTGTGTAAACTATTAAGGGAGAGGGGGAGAGTTAAGGTGGGGTGAGAAGGGGAAATCAAGAATTAAAAGAAGGGGAATTAAGAGGGGGAAGAGAGGGGGAAGTCAATAGGGGGAAGAGAAAAAAAGTCAAGAAATAGGGAGGAGGGGAAATCAGGAGAGGGTGAAAGAGGACATGAGAGGGAATAAAGGGACATAAATAAATAGGGAAGAGAACGATAAATGGGCAGAATATAGTGAGGATTTTGAGAAGCATAAGAGAATTGTGAGGAATGTGGTGAAGAGTGAGGGGTCAAGGAGAGGAAGAGGGTGCCAAGCCAGACGTGAAGAGGGAGAAACGTCTTACAACTTCTAGGACCTCCTAGGACCTCCTAGGACCTCCTAGGACCTCCTAGGACCTCCTAGGACCTCCTAGGACCGAGAGCAAGGGTGTCGCTACTTGCCATGCTGCTAGGCTCTTTCTAGGACACGGGAATGACCCTTTGAACTAGGGTGATTGAAGAGGATGACGGCACACCCTAGACAGCAGGATGAGTGTAGGGTGTGTGTCAGTCGAGTATTCCATTAAAAGTATGCCAGTATGAAAGGCCAGCAGGGTGTGTACTAGGAGGATAGGCCAGCAGGGTGTGTACTAGGAGGATAGGCCAGCAGGGTCTAATAAAGTGAGGGAGAGGGGTAGAGGGATGAATGTTGGGGAGGGAGGGAGGGAGGGAGGGTTAGCGAGATGGAATGAGTGAGAGACTGATGATGCGAGGAAAGTAGTGAGTAAGTGAGTGAGGGGAAGGAATGAGGGAGGGAGGTAGGGAGGGATAGAATGGGGCCATGAGTCAGCTAAGGAGTGAAAGAAGCAAGGCCTGACTAACGCTACCCGTACACACACACACACACACACACACACACACACACACACACACACACACACACACACACACACACACTACACGAGTATTTCCCGGCATTTCTTTGACTCATTTGTGTTTCCAGCAGGTGAGTCAACTGATGAAAACCTCTCACTCAGGAAACTGATGAGTTACTCCTAGGAGAAAGCTGCCACTTTTGGCAGTGTTGATTTCTCATTCATCAACTAATCTGCGCCAGTCTAGACAAATCTTAAGAGCAACATTTATAGTGGTGATTACTTGTCCGATACTACAAGGGTTCGAGTCCCAGAGGTCTCGAACCTCTGGGACTGTAGATCAGATTAGAACCTCTGTAGATCAGTAGGGTCGAAAACCTGTACAGAATTAATATTATTTTATCTAATTTTCGTTTGGATGGGTTACGATGGGTCAGGTTGGGTTGTTTATAGAGCAGCAACGCCACGGCTCTATATATAGGAACTAACGCCACCCCCAGGGCTCTATATGTGGCCACCCATCATTCCCCAGGGGTATATTTATGGTCTAAGCATCATATCCAGGGCTAATATATGACCCAACACCATTCCCAGGGAGAATATATGACCTAGCACCATTTCCATGGCTAATATATACTATAACATTATTAACCTCATTACTGTTTACAGTGTATCATCATACACTGTCTACATTGCTGCTTCTTCCCAGTAGGTAACTAGACTGATGACCTCATGGTTATCATGACTCCAAGTGGCCATGGTTACTAAACACATGACTTCATGTGAGGCCACGTCAGATTCTCCGGAGACCACATTGGGACATCCCACTTCAACTAGATAAACAAAAACTAACTAGCAAATTGTCTCATTAACTAGCAAATCGAAGCTACCGCATCTCACACCCTTATAATTGTCCCTTTGTGTGTCCTCATCCCTTTGTGTGTATTTTACATCAATAAACTTATTTCAATTTATAATTGTTGTTTCGTAAGTCACCCTACTTGATCACTAGCCCATCCCAGATCACACTAGTTTGGTAACTAATCCCACCCTGGTCACACTTGGCTGTTCGCTAGCCGTACCTAGATGATAGTGGTTCGTCCCTAGCCCCCTACCTAGATCACCACTTTGTGTGATTTAGGACTAGTGATCACACGAAGACGTTGGAAGATTGGAAAACGCAAATGAGTTGTAGGAATGTAAGGAAATGCTCTCTGTTTTGTAAAGTTACCATGCACTCAGCGCCTAACTAGTGGGCGGCGGTAAAAAGTTACTTAGCTAATCTTTCATCGGGGTTCACTTTCATGACTCAATTATGTTCTATAAAAGACTGTTGAAATACACTGTGTTATAAGCCATGGACAGCTATAGCAGCCTATCAGGGGTCTATAACGAGCCGGGCTAACAGAATTTGGGGGTTCAGCCTATTATATACCTCTGTAACCTTTCTCATTACCATCCACAGGATGGGTTTTGGGTTCAAACTGGATAGGCACCTAATTGGATAGGTATGGATTGCATTGCCGCTCACGGGACGGAGTATGGGGTCCACTACCACCCACAGTATGGGGTATGAGCTGAATCATAAATAAAACTAAGCCAACCCTATTGGGCTGTTTTACAAGCCCCCCAACCAGCTTACTACAAGGGTCACTAACACCAGTTCTCTCCCTCTCCTCAGTCATCCGGCTACACTCCCCTGATGTACGCCGCCAGGGAGAACAAGCCGGCCTTTGTTGATCGTCTTATTGACTTCGGCTGCAACCCCAATGAAAAGAACAAGGTAGGTGACGAAATCTATGCATCTCTTCCCAGCCGGGAAGAGCCATGTCTACCCTGGGTTAACCACGTCTAACCTCAGCCTGGGGTTAGCTATATCTATCCTCAACCTGGGTTAGCTATATCTATCCCCAACCTGGGTTAGCTATATCTATCCTCAACCTGGGTAAGTAACATCTATATCTACACACACACAAATTTGCTTCAAAAGAAAATGAAAATTACTCAAAATTGACCAGTAAGCCGTAAATTCGAGAGATAAAGCAGGTCGATGGTTGTGGATGATACGAATTAGAAAATAATTTCAGGATTTTGCTCTGATGTCTGGATCATGCAGGCTGTTGCTGCCTTCAGAATGGTATAGATCGCTCGGTTAAGATGACACAGGAAAAAAAAATAACACATCTTGCAGAAGATTGCCCACCACAGCGCCACCAGAATAATTATTTAGAAGACAAATTCTTATTTAGCAATAGCCATTCATTTGATTGTTCTTCATCCAAAGATCGCCTGGCTTAACTTACTCAGCAAATCTGAGTAACCTTTCTGGAGAATAATCACCAATTGGTTCAGCTTAACTCATTTTAATAGGGATGTTACTAATTTTAAGGTGAGGCGGGTTGACTTGGGCAGAGGTGAACTACAGTTATCTGATCACCTCGAGAAGGGAAGGGTAAAATATTTGCAAGGACATGATCACAACATACAAGATACTGAGGGGAATAGACAAGGAGGAAAAAGAAGAACGATTGGACGTGGATGTATATTGGAAACGCTACTAAGGAATGTAAAGAAATACTCATTCTCTGTACGGGTGGTCAATACAATTGAAATACATTGAAAGAAGAAGTTATAAAAGCCACCTCCATCCACAACTTTATGACCAGATTCGACAACAAATTCGAACATCAGGAAAGTTAAATGTTAATGATACACAAAACTAGTATGAGGGGCAGAGAGAGCTAGAGGTCACTCCCACCTAGTCACTGATCTTGGTTATCTTGAGGGTATCTTGAGATGATTTCGAGGCTTAGTGTCCCCGCGGCCCGGTCCTCGACCAGGCCTCCACCCCCCCCAGGAAGCAGCCCGTGACAGCTGATTAACTCCCAGGTACCTATTTACTGCTAGGTAACAGGGGCATCAAGGTGAAACTCTGCCCATTGTTTCTCGCCGGCGCCAGGGATCGAACCCGGGACCACAGGATCACGCGTCCAGTGTTCTGTCCGCTCAGCCACCGGCTCCTGTAAGTGCTGGTAAGCAGCGATACAGGCACCCATTCACCCAATCACGTGGGCTGGACGGTAGAGCGCCGGTCTCCCTTCATGCAGGTCGGCGTTCAATCCCCGACTGTCCAAGTGGTTGGGCACCATTCCTTCCTCCCGTCCCATCCCACATCCTTATCCTGATCCATTCCCAGTGCTATATAGTCGTAATGGCTTGGCGCTTTCCACCGATAATTCCCTCCCTCCAGTCACTCATTCACCCCTGTCACCCATACACCCTTTAACCTGCACCCTTAGCTACGATAACAATCATGACAACTTAAACGTAACAATCTCTAACCACCACCACCACCACCACCACCACCACCACAATCACCCTAACCCCCATCACCCTACAACACCCTCAGCACCACCTATGCCACTTGCATTCATGCAACTCTACCACCACTACCACTTTCAACTCCTGTCCCGAGCCTACGTAGTCTCCAGTCCCACCAACGCCACCTTCGATCCATCTACGCCGCCTCCGACCCCACCTACGCCTCATCTGACCCCACCTACGCCTCATCTGACGCCACCTACGCCTCATCTGACCCCACCTACGCCTCATCTGACCCCACCTACGCCGCATCTGACCCCACCTACGCCTCATCTGACCCCACCTACGCCTCATCTGACCCCACCTACGCCGCATCTGACCCCACCTACGCCGCATCTGACCCCACCTGCGCCGCATCTGACCCCACCTACGCCGCATCTGACTCCACCTACGCCGCATCTGACCCCACCTACGCCGCATCTGACCCCACCTACGCCTCATCTGACCCCACCTACGCTTCATCTGACCCCACCTACGCCGCATCTGACCCCACCTACGCCTCATCTGACCCCACCTACGCCGCATCTGACCCCACCTACGCAGCCTCTGAACCCACCTACGCAGCCTCTGAACCCACCAACGCCACCGGAGACCCCACCAACGCCTCATCTGACCCACCTACGCTTCATCTGACCCCACCTACGCCGCATCTGACCCCACCTACGCCGCATCTGACCCCACCTACGCCTCATCTGACCCACCTACGCAGCCTCTGACCCCACCTACGTCACCGGAGACCCCACCTACGCAGCCTCTGACCCCACCTACGCCGCTGCTGAACCCAACAAACATTAGTTTTGCGTCACGATTCTCGTAGATAATTTTCTCTGCCTTACCTGTGCGTAATCAAAGATGATCTTGATAAACGATCTACTACTCGCTCGCTCAGGAATATAATCGAGCAATTTCGCTAAACGACCTGGCCGGCGTACACGGTACCAAGTCGACCAGACCGGCGTAGTAACAAGTCGACCTGATTGGCGTATATGATAACTAATCGACCAGACCTGCCTTGACGGCAGAAAGCAGAGCAGATTTGCGTATGCGACAGCAAGTCCAGCACATGACTTGGTTCTAGAACCACTACTGTTCCTATTTTAATGTGACTGACCTACACAAGGGAGTGAGCTCGCGCATGTCCATGGCTGCCGACAACGCATGGCTAAATGAAGAAATATAAAAACAGAGGAGGATTGTACAAAGTTAAAGCAGAGCTTGATAAATTCCGGGAGTTGGCTAGCAAGTGTGGGGCCGGGAATGGGGGTCTAGAATTCATTCCCAGTAAGTGTAAGGCAATGAAAATGGGAGAAGGAGAGGTAAGGCCAGGACGTGTCTACACCACAAGCTTTAATCTCAAACATTTGAAAACGGGAAAATAATTCGAACATTGATACCAGAGGCAGATAAGCAGGGTGACATCGGCGGCATATCGGAAGCTGGCAAATAATGGAACGTAGTTTTGGAAACTTAAACTCAAGACTGTTTCAAGGCAATCTACACAACCTTCGTTAGACCAGTACTAGCATATGCAGCGCTGGACTAGTAAAGCATAAAACCAAAATTTAAAAATTGCACATGTTTGCAACGAGATTAGTGCCAGAGTTAATAGGGTTAAGCTATGAGGATTGTCTAAGGTAACGCAATCTCACAACCCTGGAGAAGAGAAGAAAACCGGGGATATGATTCTGACATACAAGATACTGAGACAAGGTGGAAAGGACAACTTGTTTAAATTGAGACAAATCAAAACGAGAGGAGCCAAGTGGAAGGTGGGAATGTGAATGATAAGAAATGTATGGAAATACTCGTACCTGAACGGGCGATCCATTAGTGGAAAGCACTGAAAGAAGAAGTGTTGGAAGCCACCTCCATCAACAATGTTAAGGCTAGTGATAAGGTGATAAAGATAACCTCAAGAAGATAGTGTTAAATAAGGAATTCGAAGAGATATAGGTACATCACTAGTAATAGGCTGGGTATAAAAGAGCAAGATATTCCTTCCCTGTAATCACATAAGTACACACACACACACACACACACACACACACACACACACACACACACACACACACACACACACACACACACACACGAAAGTGACGCTGGCCAACAAGCCGACACAAACATGCAGATACCCATAGACAGACAGCCACAAACAGCTACAGACAGACAGACAGACAGCCAGACAGTCATCACTTCAACACAAACAGAAATAAGATAAAACAATGTGCCTTCCTCCCCTCAATTACGTTCCTGGAAACAATTCACTAAAGAAAATAAATGCGTTAATTCCCTAATTAGTTAATTAATAAAGGGATCCACTTAAACAATCTCTTCAGTGTAATCAAGGTAATTGCAATCGACCTAATTGCAAATAGTTTAAATCAATCATTAGTGTAGCATTCATAAGGTTTCAATTATCTTTAACTAGCCATTTGTGTAGCTAATATATATATATATATATATATATATATATATATATATATATATATATATATATATATATATATATATATATATGTCGTACCTAGTAGCCAGAACTCACTTCTCAGCCTACTATTCAAGGCCCGATTTGCCTAATAAGCCAAGTTTACCTGAATTAATATATTTACTATAATTTTTTTCTTATGAAATGATAAAGCAACCCATTTCATTATGTATGAGGTCAATTTTTTTTTATTGGAGTTAAAGTTAACGTAGATATATGACCGAACCTAACCAACCCTACCTAACCTAACCTAACCTATATTTATAGGTAAGGTTAGGTTAGGTAGCCAAAAAAAGCTAGGTTAGGTTAGGTTAGGTAGGTTAGGTAGACGAAAAAACATTAATTCATGAAAACTTGGCTTATTAGGCAAATTGGGCCTTGAATAGTAGGCTGAGAAGTGCGTTCTGGCTATTAGGTACGACATATATATATATATATATATATATATATATATATATATATATATATATATATATATATATATATATATATATATATATAATATATATAATATATATATGAATATGTACAGACCTGATTGTGTAGTCAGCCTTGAATGCATCCTGTTTCAACTACAATCACCCTTAATTGTGCCTCACGTGAATATGTGTTTCGCATGAATATGTGGTTTGTATACGTGGCTCACATGAATATGTGGCTTACCTGACATATAACAAGTCAAAAAGTTCAATCATTCAAATTAAATGTATATAAAATACCTGTAAGCTTAAATTACGAGCCGCTTTAAAGGCGGACATATGTTATCAGCCTGACGCGAGTCTTCCTAAAACACAGATTTAATCAACTTGAAATGGGGGAAAAAAAAGATGAACCCAAACTAGAAGTTACCTTCAAGGACGTAAGAACGTACGATTGTAGACGTTTACCTTCAAGAACGTAGAAACATACGATTGTCGGCGTTTATTTTTCAAGAACATACGATTGTCGGCGTTTATTTTCAAGAACTTACGATTGTCGGCGTTTACTTTAAAGAACGTACGATTGTCGGCGTTTATTTTCAAGAACGTACGATTGTCGGCGTTTTCCTTAAAGAACGTACGATTGTCGGCGTTTATTTTCAAGAACTTACGATTGTCGGCGTTTATTTTCAAGAACGTACGATTGTCGGCGTTTTCCTTAAAGAACGTACGATTGTCGGCGTTTATTTTCAAGAACGTACGATTGTCGGCGTTTATTTTCAAGAACTTACGATTGTCGGCGTTTATTTTCAAGAACGTACGATTGTCGGCGTTTTCCTTAAAGAACGTACGATTGTCGGCGTTTATTTTCAAGAACGTACGATTGTCGGCGTTTATTTTCAAGAACGTACGATTGTCGGCGTTTATTTTCAAGAACGTACGATTGTCGGCGTTTACTTTAAAGAACGTACGATTGTCGGCGTTTATTTTCAAGAACGTACGATTGTCGGCGTTTATTTTCAAGAACGTACGATTGTCGGCGTTTATTTTCAAGAACGTACGATTGTCGGCGTTTATTTTCAAGAATATACGATTGTCGGCGTTTTCCTTAAAGAACCTACGATTGTCGACGCTTATTTTCAAGAACGTTCGATTGTCGGCGTTTTCCTTAAAGAACGTACGATTGTTGGCGTTTTGCTTCAAGAACGTTCGATTGTCGGCGTTTTCCTTAAAGAACGTACGATTGTAGACGTTTACCTTCAAGAACGTATGATTTTTGGCGTTTTCCTTAAAGAACGTACGATTGTCGGCGTTTACTTTCAAAAACGAACAAACGTACGATTGTAGACGTTTACCTTCAAAGAGCGTACGATCATGGTACGACATCCTTAAAAGAACGTACCCTTACGAGCCTTCAAAGAACGTAAACACACTTGAACGCATTAACCCTCAAAAAACGTGCGTTCGTAAACCTCGAAGAACGCATGCTAATGAGCCAATAGTTCTCACAAGTTACAAGAACAAGTTCACTTGTTACTAAACACTAACTAGTACGTTAGTTAATTACTTCACTAACGAAAGACTGCTAAAAATACTATTTTCTTCCACAATCCTGAAATTTCTAGTCGAAGAAAACAATGTACACAATGAAACCACAATAGCGTGGTTGATCTACGAGAAAATCTTTGGAGCAGGGCGGTGGACTCAAACACGCGGAGGCCTAGGACGCTAGCCAGAGTCCTCTAACTAGCACCACATTTATAGTGAACAAATCCACAAGGGCCATGATGAGGGTTCGAATCTACGTCCGAGAGGATCCCAGACGCGCCTTAATCGACTGAGCTACGACATCGTCAAAAGAATTGTAACTGGGAGCTCAACTTGACCTACTATTTATAGTATATATAAGAAAATATATATATATTAAAGAGGCCGGAGGCGTTGCTTCGTCTCATTAAACAGTTAACAGTAAAAAAAAAGTGGACCAATGCCTTTTTTTATGTTGTTACATGTATGTTACTTAGAGTTCATTATGTAGGGTGTAAAAGTGGGTCAGTCAGCTTTGTTGAAGTGGAGGCGTGACCTTGTATTGATACCGGGTCACGCATGCGCTCTTCATAGTTCCCGCCTTGCATGCCCATTGCACCCCAGGGACTTGAGTTGCAACCGTTCGACACAATCCTGCACCTCAGTCTCGTGTGTAGACACACACACACACACACACACACACACACACACACACACACACACACACACACACACACACACATATATACACACACACACACACACACACACACACACACACACACACACACACACACACACACATATATACACACATATACACACATATACACACATATACACACATACACACACACACACACACACACACACACACACACACACACACACACACACACACACCTTTTAGCACCCTGTGCTAGTAGCAGAGATTGCATGACCTTTGACCTGTACTAATGTATCTAAGAACAGTGAAAACATCAGACTTAAACAAAATCAATAAAATAATAAGAACCACTTTATTTTTTTGTATCATAACGTCAATTTTTGTTATAATCAAAAATAATAAAATTATCTATAAGCGTGAACTTTTGGGTTATGATTTAAGACAATATGATGAAAATTTTCAATAGTCATTGATTAACACATCAACACTTACTACCACAAAGGTTTCAATTCGTTTGTAAATGCCCAACCACTTATGAACGAAGCTTTTAAAAGTAAAGTTAAGAGATGAAGAAGTAAATTTACTTAATTTACTTAATTTACTTAATTTAAGCCCCGCCAAACTTAAATAACATACACACGTATAGAATATAAGACTATATATACACATGTATAGTGTAAAAGAATTTATATACACACACGTATAGTGTAAAAGAATTTATATATACACACACGTATAGAATACGTGACGTGATGCCACTATGGTAACTGACAGAGGCAGTACAGACACTAACAAACCCACTAACTATCCAGTAACACAACATGCAGTCAGCAGGTCACAACAGCATGGCTGAACACTAAGACATCCCAACGCACTAATGTGAAAACGAAGCAATTGTCGACGTTTCCGTTCCTTCTGGACACGTTATAATGGTCCTGGTTTTGGGTGTCCTAATACAGCGTAGTAACAACGCAAAAAAATACAATCGTATTACAAAAATACAATTTTGTAATACAAAATACAAAAAATAATTACAATGTATTACAAGTGGAGCCACACAAGGCTCGAGTCAACCTACGTCGAATCAACGTTTTTGGACTTGGGACTTGTCGACCAGGACCTGTAACTTGTCGACCAGGACCTGGAACTTGTCGACCAGGACCTGGAACTTGTCGACCAGGACCTGGGACTTGTCGACCAGGACCTGGAACTTGTCGACCAGGACCTGGGACTTGTCGACCAGGACTTGGGACTTGTCGACCAGGACCTGGGACTTGTCGACCAGGACGTCGTGGAGTGACTCTCACTGCCTCCTGAAGCTCCGAGTCCGCATATTCCGCCGGCAGACAGGCTGGAACGTCCCTACACTGAACAGGGTGTGTAGGGAAGCCAAGCATACACACACACACACGTGAGCCAGATCATGTATAGTCACACAAGTAAGCCAGGCCATGTATACTCACACAAGTGAGCCAGGCCATGTATAGTCACACAAGTGAGCCAGGCCATGTATAGTACCTCTATCATGCACCAGTGAGCAAGTGGAATATATTACAGGTGTAAATGTGACGGGAACGATTACATGGGGACGACTGACCCGTCGCTTAGATAATAACCCAAGGCAGACGCACTCTATTCTGGATGCAACAAGCTAAGTTATCTCAAGAATTCCTCCACCCAAACCATTATCTGTTAAGCGATTTGTTTACGGTAAAACAGTCACTGGAAGTAGAACCACGCGGCACGCACGCACGCATACACACACACTGTGGGAAAATGAGGAAATTGTGAGGGAGGGCCCTGGTGGCTGAGTGGACAGCGCTCGGGATTCGTAATCCTAGGGTCCTGGGATCGATTATCGACGATGGGGGAAATAAATGGGCATAGTTTCTTTCATTCCTGATGGGTCTGTTCACTTAGCAGTAAATAGGTACCTGGGAATTAGACACCTTCTACGGGCTGCTTCTTGGTGTGTGTGTGTGTGTGGAAAAAAATTGATTTACAGTTGAGAGGCGGGCCGAAAGAGCCAGAGCTCAACCCCCGCAAACACAGCTAGGTAAATAAATACACACACACACACATACAGACACACACAAACACACACACACACACAGATATTAGAAAGAACTTTTTTAGTGTCAGAATGGTTGACAAACGGAATGCATTAGGAAGCGATGTGGTGGAGGCTGACTCCATACACAGTTTCAAGTGTAGATATGATAGAGCCCAATAGGCTCAGGAACCTGTACACCTGTTGATTGACGGTTGAGAAGCGGGACCAAAGAGCCAGAGCTCAACCCCCCGCAAGCACAACTAGGTGAGTACAAGGTGAGTACACACACACACACACACACACACACACACACACACACACACACACACACACACACACACGTACACACACACACACACACGTACACACACACACACACACGTACACACACACACACACGTACACACACACACGTACACACACGTACACACACACACACACACACACATATACACACACACACACACGTACACACACACACACGTACACACACACACACACACACACACACACACACACACACACACACACACACACACACACACATATACACACACACACACACACACACACACACACACACACACACACACACACACACACACACACACACATATACACACACACACACACACACGTACACACACACACACCACTAAAACTCTCGACTAACCAAGACAGAAGTAGACATATTTCAGCAGCTCTGGTTTCTAAGAAGTAAATAAGATTGTGGAAAAGACAGCCGCCTGAGCTATCTGGGAACATCTGTTGTGTGGAGATGGAGAGAGTGATAACCCACACGCCCACTCCAGGCGGGCTAGTAGTCCTGCTTCAGGTCGTAGGCTGATGGACGGCTGAGGACTGATGGTATCACTTCAGTGTGTGTGAGTGTGTGTGTGTGTGTGTGTGTGTGTGTGTGTGTGTGTGTGTGTGTGTGTGTGTGTGTGTGTGTGTGTGTGTGTGTTTTATTATTATTTTCTACCACAGACGTGGCCACACATTTACAATGCTAAACAGCATATATACATTTTCTTCTGTCCTGAACAAATCCAGAAGGGCCGTGACGAGGATTCGAACCTGCGTCCGGGAGCACCCCAGACACTGCCTTAATCGACTGAGCTACGACAGTCGATTCTACGATGTGTTCTTCTGTCCTCCATGGACAGGGTTAGAGAAGTGTTAAACATATAGTTCAAGAGTTTATTGAACAATCAACCACAGGTGATTCGGTGCTTTTAAAATGCTAAGCTAACCTACATACGTGAATACATAGATACACAGATTTACGTATGCCCTACATAAAGTGTTCTGTGTGTGTGTGTGTGTGTGTGTGTGTGTGTGTGTGTGTGTGTGTGTGTGTGTGTGTGTGTGTGTGTGTGTGTGCGCGCGCACGCACGCGGGCACGTGTGTGCGTGAGGGTTTAAAAAAATAAAAATAGTAGGCAAAATTAATACGAAAAAAATTAGTGTCATCACCAGGCAAGAAGTCAGTTATTATGTGCTTGTCCACGAGAGGGTTCTGGGGGAGCTTCAACAAAAGTACAATAGTTGTGTCAAGACCAAAGCCTTTTTTGTGCTTTTTTTTGCACCTGGTCTGCTTTTGCTACACGTTACAGGGGAAGGTTAAGGTCAGGCGATGTGCTGCGGTACATGGGGGGGGGGGGGGCAAGGGGGGGGGGCAAGGGGGGGAGGGGTTCGTGTGTAGGGGGGGAGGGGGACTGTACTATCCTCCCCCCTCCCCCACTTTCAGCTTATTCATTCTCTCTCTCTCTCTCTCTCTCTCTCTCTCTCTCTCTCTCTCTCACTCTTTCTCCCTCTCTCTCTCTCTCACTCTTTCTCCCTCTCTCCTAAAATTGAAAACGTGTTTCCTCATTTTATCTGCCATATTTGCATTGTTTAGCTTCTATGCATATATCCTCTCGATAAGGTACTTCTCAGATTCTACCTAAATATCATGATTCAAACTTTTCATCGAGTATTTTCAATGTCTGGAACACGATTCCTCCATTTCTACGTTTTGTTCATTGTCCTAAGATTTCGTTCCGTCAGGCTGTCCCTGTAGTGTCTTTTCATATCTGGTACCAGTCTTGTGGTAAACTTCTGGACATTCTCAATAAGTGCGGGGCACCATGCAGGTGCTGCATACTCTAGCCCTTGTCGAACACTTGCTGTGTATAGAGCACTTGGGACGTACCATCTACCTACCTTTGTGTAGCTTCCGGGGATCAATGGCCCCGCGGCCCGGTCTCCAACCAGGCCTCCCTGTAGCTTCATGTTGGCTATCTGGAGCCTCGCCAGCTTGGTACATGTTGTTGTCGTCAAGAATCATCTCAAAGATGAGCTGAAGACGTGGGGAGAAGACATCGTGGAGAGTGTCTTACAAGGCGCATGATTGTGACACAAAGTAGTACTATAAACAGGGTGGTTAGTCGCATGCACTCGTCCACGCACTCATGCACGCACTCACGCATACTGGCGAAGCGTAAACGCACTTACAAGCGGATGCACGCTCGCTCACAAGTTTCATACACACAAACTCACACACACACACACACACACACAGAGTGCCCAAATGAGCCACAGAGATATTAGAAAGAACTTTTTTAGTGTCAGAGTGGTTGACAAATGGAATGCATTAGGCAGTGATGTGGTGGAGGCTGACTCCATACACAGTTTCAAGTGTAGATATGATAGAGCCCAATAGGCTCAGGAACCTGTACACCAGTTGATTGACGTTTGAGAGGGTTGAGAGTCGGGACCAAAAAGCCAGAGCTCAACCCCCGCAAGCACAAATAGTCGAGTACACCCATGCACGCTGGAAACCGTGGCTCACACAGACACACACCCAACACATATATCCCTCACGCTACCACACCCTCCTTCATTAGCGTTATGACAATTACTGGCACTTGAGCCAAGCAAATATCATCTATTTCCATCAAGACAGAGCCCCCACTCCCACCAACACCTGCCAGCCTTTGTTTGGCCTTCCTTAAATACCCACAATGAAATCACAACGACGTTAGATATATGGAAAAAAACACATTAAATTCATATGCCTAGGAGGTGTCCAGAGTCGCAGGTTCGATACCATTCAACGCTTTCGTAATTTTCGAATTTGCTACAGTTGGGTAAATTATTTTTAACCTTTAAATCAAAGCGTCGCTAACGATTCAATATGTGTTACGAAAGAGATGAATTGCAATAGTTGGACGGTGAATGGGGCTGTTTAAGCATAGAAACTGTTAGTTTTTTTCTGTGTTTTATACATGTTTTGTACACGGACTTTGCAAGCTATTGCCTCATGTTTCGAGTGGGCTGCTCATCCTGCTTCTTGGAATGAGGTATGATTAGATATTGATGAGATGATGACAGACGACGTTTTAGACATATTCCTGATGGTTACACTTACAAAACTTCACTAAGGCTTACTTACACTTACAAAAGTTGACCAAGGCTCTTGTTCAGTGTCTGCTGTTTTAAGCTGGGCGAGGCTTCGTCTATGGTCTGTGTTCCCAGATTAGCCTTGGCTAGACTAGAACTTAGATCATAACAGGCTGTATACATGCTCGTTAAGGGACCTACCTGTTCTGCCTCGCCATCATTATCGCTTCTGTTCTACGTGTTCATTATTTAACCTGACTTTCGTGTTAATTATCGAGTCAGTTCTTCAAATTTATCCTCTAGTTCACTTAATAACACCGCTGGCTCGCACGCACACGTTAGGCAAGAAAGACTCCAAACATGGAGAAAGGAAATAGGCAATGATGGGGGAAATAGGGAAGAGAAGAAGAGAGTGATGACTATGGAGGAGCAGAAGCAGTGACTGAAGGATAGAAGGAGAGGATGGTTGAGGATAGAGAGGAGACATTTGAGAAGAGAATTAGTGCCAGGGTTACTGGATGTCGAAAGAACAAGAGATTGTTGAGTGTTGATTGTCTATTACAGAGTGCAGGACAAGAGAAAGGGGGGGGGGGGAAAGAGGGGCTGATCAATAATACTAAAACTTGAGACCTTCGCTAAAAATTAAAGATATCACACTAATTATTTTGACTTCTCGTGGTAATGAAAGCCAGAACAGAATTGCATGTCGTTTAGTTTTCGCCCTCAGTCTGGTGGCGTGAATTAGTGACTCCCGCAACAGCTAACAGCGGTCATTATGATGTACACGTTACAGCTAACACAATCACTACAAAAGACACGTTACAGCTAACACAATCACTACAAAAGACACGTTACAGCTAACACAATCACTACAAAAGACACGTTACAGCTAACACAATCACTACAAAAGACACATTACAGCTAACACAAATAATTATAAAACACAAGTTACAAATTAACACCAATCGTTAATCAAAAGCTTACAAAGATATATTTATATATTCTCTATTGTTTTGTGTAATAGATTCTAAGCTTATCTCTTCTACCTCCTCCTCCTCCTTCTC
>NC_091155.1:24941932-24951932 GCF_040958095.1 Procambarus clarkii
ACTGTTGAGGAGAGGGGTAACGCTTCTATTTTGGAGAGGTCACACTACTGCCTTCTGGGGGTGGTTTTGGTCGAAGGTGTGTAGGCTTTGATTGGGACAGGTACGTTCATTAATTGGAGGGGGGGGGACGTGATCTTTGATTGGGCAGGTACATTCATTGATTGGAAAGATGTTATCTTCGATTGTTGACCAGACCACATACTAGAAGGTGAAGGGACGACGACGTTTCGGTCCGTCCTGGATCATTCTCAAGTCGTTATCTTTGATTAGGCAGGTGTACTTACTGATTGAAAAATGGTATGATCTTTGATTGGGCAGAGTGTAGGAATTGGTTTCCGACAGCGTAGGATTTATTTTTATTCAGCTGTGATCGTTGAGGAGAATTAGTCACAATCCAGGCGCAATAGTGATGATAAAACGGTTCAGAAACACAAATACATCACACCAGTAAACAGAGTCTTAACCCAGTTAAGCCTTGGATTATACAACAAAAAAATACAACCCCAATAAAAATGAATGAATGGCTAAAAAAAAACAATAAAAATAAAGCAACATTCAATAGAAGAAAGAAGTTGTGAGAATTAGAGTATTACGCGATGCTCAGACACTGTTATGATTTGTAATGTGTGTGACATTACAGAGAAGTGTATAAAGAAGAAGATTAATTTAACATTTAAAGAAGTCTTCTTTAAATGTGTCGAGGTAAAGGAAGACCAAACGAGGTTTTTGTGGTATACCTGTGGTATACCTGGGGGGGGGGGGGGGCGCCAGTGTGGCTAATTAGAGTTAAATAAGCACAATATATTCAGAAATGTCAGCTATACGAAAGGGAATTGCTGTTGAAAAAAAGAAGGGAATGTTAGTTTGCAACATCAGCATCATAGGCTGGGTGGTGGTTGTGGGTAATGGTGGTGGTGGTGGTAGAGGGTGATTGTGGTAGAGGGTGGTTGTGGTAGAGGGTGGTTGTGGTAGAGGGTGGTTGTGGTAGAGGGTGGAGGTGGTAGAGGGTAGTGGAGGTTTAAGAGGAGGGTGGATGCTGGTTATGGTGGTGGTAGAGAGTTGTGGTGGTGGTGGTGGTGGTGGTAGAGGGTGGTAGTGGAGATGTGTAGATGAGAGGTCTTCCTCGGGTGGTCTGTTTTAGGCGGGCTGTTTACACTGACTTGTGTACACTATACCTTGAGTGGCTACAGACACGCAGGAATACTCGTTGATGGAGCCACGGAAGCTCTGACGTAACGCACACGCACGCACACGCACGAACACGCACAAACACTTACACGCACTCACGCACGTACAAAAACGCACGCACAAATACGAACACGTACACAAACACACACGGGGCGCCGGTGGCTGTGTGGACAGCACGCTGGGCACGTAATCCTGTGGCCCGGGTTCGATTCCCGGCGCCGGCGAGAGACAAAATGGGCAGTCTCTTTCACCTTGATGCCACTGTTACCTAGCAGTAAATAGGTACCTGGGAGTTAGACAGCTGTTTCAGACTGCTTCCTGTGTGTGTGTGAGTGTGTGAAAAAAAATTAGTTAATAATAACAGTTGATTGACAGTTGACAGGCGGGCCGAAAAAGCAGAGCTCAACCCCCGCAAGCACAACTAGGTGAATACACAGGTACTCACCAAGCACAACTAGGTGAATACAACTAGGTGAATACAGGGCCTCACGGCTAAGCAGTCAGCGACCAGGATACACATTCAAGGAACCAGGTTTCGATACCTAGCCGAGTAAGAAACAACTAAACACCTTCGCCTGATGTCTCTGTTCACCTTGCAGTTAGTGTAATTGATCCATTTATATGACGAGGGTATGGGAGATATATGAATACCTTCATCACTCAGTAGCACCCCAAGGAGAGCTAAACATTTTCAGTTGGACACCAGTTAGGTTTCTCTTCCTTCACACACACACACACATATATATATATATATATATATATATATATATATATATATATATATGTGTGTGTGTGTGTGTGTGTGTGTGTGTGTGTGTGTGTGTGTGTTGGGTTCAGAGAACAGCAAGGTACAGCCACAAGAAATACGCAGACGCAAGCTGTAAGCCACAGAAGGTAAATCAAGGCACCTTCAAGGTCCAGTAAGAGTACCACAGGGAGCCACCAGGCACGCTAGGCACTCTCCCCCTGGCACCCCCTGGCACCCCCTTACAGCACAGTGCCACGCTAACCTTGTTTGGCACTGTTCTTGCACACATACGGACCTGTTGTTATTGTTCGATTTCATATGTCTGCAAATCATTGCTTTCACTCAAGAGATTTTTTGAAAGAATATAATTGTGTCGAGATGTTTAATTTTTGGTACTAATCCAATATTTCTGGAAAATATCGATTTGATATAAGAGAGTTTGTTGGCGATATCATAAGGGATTTGTCACAATCGAGTATATGGTTAACACGTTACAATCTATTTACGTATCTCATTGTTTTCCAATTTACTCCCACACCAATTTAGTCCTGCCTTTCCTATACTTCTCTCCCTCCAAGCCCCTATTCCATTGTGCTCCTAACTGTCCCATACACCTCTAGCTCCAACACCAGTTCTCAAGGCCGCCTTTCCTCTAATCATCTTCATTTACAATCCGTTATATTACATGTTCCCACTTATCTCAAATTCCCCCCACCACCCCCTTTGCCCCTACAACTTCGATTATACACCATCCCAACAATCCCCAACCTCAAACTCATCCACCTGCAAAGTTCCTGATCCCCCACAATGCAACATCATCATGGCAACTCCAAATACTACAGCATCCCTCTGCCACACTTCCATCCACTAAAAGGCATCACCAATGGTTATTAACCACTCCAAAAACCCTTTACTCTAAACTACCGAATTGAATACTCATCCATTCTTCCCCTTCCTCTGAGAATCAACCAAATCGGAGACTGTTCCCTGGGTCCTATAGTGCAGTTGGCTACGTTCTCGACTCGCAATCGGGAGATTTCGTGCTCAATTCCTGGACAGGAGAGAAATGGCTGAGTACGTTTCCCTTCACCCAATGCCTCTATTCACCTTAACAATAAATAGGTACTATAGGATTGGGCAACAGTTGTGAGGTTAAATCCTAGGGGAGGGTCTGAAGTTCGACCCTGTGGGATGGGGGGGGGATAGGTCCATATTATAGTCATACGAACACATAAATTAGTATCATATTAACCTTACAGTTATTTCTATATTTGTAACTCTATTCCAAGCTTCAGTAATCAGTGACAAGAGAACTACTCAATCACTATGTTACCCTAATGCCTACAAAGGCTCTCTAAACATCACTAAACATCAAAGATATGATATAAACGTATTATATAACGTACAGAGTCAGACTTAATGCGACCCCACGGAGACAAAAGACTTTCCTCCTCCTTATTCAAGACTTTTCACCTCAACCCAAGCTTTACACCTAATTATCCAAGGTCTTACACCTCCTTAAACAAGGCTTTACACCTTAAGCAAGGCTTTACACCTTAAGCAAGGCTGTACACCTCCTCAACCAAGGCTTTACACCTTAACCAAGGCTGTACACCTCCTCAACCAAGGCTTTACACCTCCTCAACCAAGGCTTTACACCTCCTCAACCAAGGCTTTTCACCTCTTTATCCAAGGCTTTACACCTCTTTATCCACCGCTTTTCACAGTCAATTCCGCCGTTTTAGTTGAAGTGGAGACAATTGGAAGATGGATGGCGTTGCATTGATCGGGAGAACAAGGCGGCCGACGCACACTAGAAGCCAAGCTGAAGGCTAATATATTACACGTTCTGTTCAAGCGTTAGGTGGCGAGGTGTCTCGTTGTTGGGTAATTTAAGTATCGTCGTACGCTGTCACTTGAACGATGTCGTTATACAGATAACGAGGGCTGGGATAGGTAGGATTTGTTTATGTTGCCTGGTTGACTATTCGGCTGTTTTGATGACTTATGCGGGTTGTTCTGGAGAGAGAGTGAGAGAGAGAGAGAGAGAGAGAGAGAGAGAGAGAGAGAGAGAGAGAGAGAGAGAGAGAGAGAGAGAGAGAGAGAGAGAGAGAGAGAGCCTCGTCACACATCCTCTCTGTATAATGACTCGCCCAAATTTGTCCCTCACTCTATCATATATAAAAAAAATAAGCCGTCCACTTGGCCGTGTTTTCAGCTGGATATAAAATTCCCCTCAGCTCCCCCCCCTCTCTCCCCTCTCTATCACGATTGTCATCAGCTAAGTGGAATCCCATTCTCGACACTCCGGTGACACACACACCCACAGGTTCGATGCCAGCACATAAGATACCCGCAGTCTCCTCTTGCGTGATAGTGTAGTTTTTAAACGATGGATTCCGTTTTGTTTTTTAAGCCTACCTACGCGTTCTCGCCTACTCTTATGACTGACATTACACTGGTTGGGGAGGCGAGGGGAATGTAGAGGGGGGGTGGGGTGGAGGGGAATGGTGGGGGAGGGGGTGGAGGGGAATGTAGGGGTGAAGGGTGGGGAGGGGGTGCCAAGAAGTTGATGGGGGGGGGAAGGTATGGACACACGCACAAACGATCCAAGATCCATTGACTCTTGATCCAAGAGTCAGTGCTCGATCCTACCGACACAAATAGGTGGGTAAGTACACGCATGCACGCACGCACGCACGCGCACACACACACGTCCAGCCCAAGTGGTTGGGCTGATCACTGCAAGGAGTGCACGCAAGATCACTGAAAAGAGTGCACGTAAAATCACTGCAAAGCGCAGTGATTTTGCAGTAAATCAAACTTTTACGTTTTACAAAATGGGGAAGAATCAGAAAGATTTATGGAAACTTAATACCCCCCAAAAAAGCCATAAGAACTCTAGAAAAAATTACTTGCTCTGGCCTAATGATAAATGAAGAATTGAGAGAGAGACAGAGAGAGAGAGAGAGAGAGAGAGAGAGAGAGAGAGAGAGAGAGAGAGAGAGAGAGAGAGAGAGAGAGAGAGAGAGAGAGAGAAAATAATTGAACGTAAAATCGAAAAGCCCCCGAGAGCTAAATTGGGCTAACAATTCAACTACTTTTAGTCCACTGAGAGAGTGAAAACACGAACTAAGGAAATGGAGTTCAACTTTTGCAAGCACAGCAAGCCGAGTGGAACAAGGCGGGTACCCCCAAGTTCTTGTTTAATTACAGGTCTTAATGAGGCCTTTCCTCAAGGTTGCCTTTATCACAAGCAGGCATATTTATTTACACAATTACCCCAAACAACGTGTAATGATAAATACGTCATAATTAACGCTTATCTGCTGCGCACTTAAACACAATGAAACGTTTTTTGTTTATTTAGAAGTAAGAATGAATTCTTTTATAAATAATCAGTACGCTCAAAAAAGATAATCATATCCTTGAATTATGTAAAAAAATTTATCACTAAAGAGGTATACACCAAGAGGTTTACCATACTGAAAGGTATATTATATTATATATATATATTATATATTATATATATATATATTATATATATATATACACTCACACGAGAGTTTAATTAAATCCCAAACAATGTTCATGACTTCCGTATTCTTTGCTGGTTGGACAGTAAAAAAATTTTTGTAACTTCAATAACCCTATTATATTGGCCAATTGCCAGTTTCAAACTGACGACAGCGAATGAGTCACAAGACGTTTCGGTTCGTCCTCGACCCCTCGTTAAGTCATGTCCGTCTGTAGGGAGAAGTTTCCAGGTTATACTTCTGAATACTTGTCTCGATTACTAATGAACACAGTTTCAAGGACGAAGAAATTGTCTGTTTAATTCAAGCGTCCTTGGAACTGTATGCGGCGTTTTACTTTAACTCAAATTACTATAAATTGAGGGCGAGGAAAATATATATATATATTTTTCATACGTCTTACGTGCGTCTCGTAAGACTTGAGAAACACAGCTCTTACGACACGGACCTTGACTTGCGCTCAAGTCGCAATTTTCGTATGAAGAACGGCTGTGTCTACAGCGGGTCAGCCACTGGGAAAAATAACATAAATTAATGGGTTGTGCTCACCGGTATACGAGGTTGATGGATAAGGATGGCAGGTGGGAACTTCTGGGCCACGTTGGGGGGGTCCCATGGCCACGGTGGGGGGGTGGGGGGGAGGACCCATGGGGGACCCCGTTACCAAAACCCAACTCGTATCGTATCCAGTATATCCAGACGCACACTTAGTTCACTAAATCACAATAACAAACGTAAACACGCGGGGGATAATATACCGACGCAACACTACTCGCGGACACACATAAAGATCCTCTGGTGCTTAACAACTGAGGCGCCGCCGACTTGCGTTTGGTACAGTTGCTCAACCTGGCTGTTCGGAACTGAATCAGGTACGTGTTTCATTCACTTCGAACCTGTGCTGTCAGCCCGTCAGTAGCACATCAGCAATAAAGGCCATATGCTCGTTAGACCAGCCACAAAACACACTGTTTATGAGTGAAAAAACGGTTTACTCACGACTCACAACTGATGAGGTATGTACTTTTCACGAGCAGTGCTTCGCTGACGACGTCTGCTCGAATCGCGAGTTTGTAAATGCTTCATCCACGTATTGCAAATCAAAATAATCGCCGACAAAACTAGAACACACAACCTAACCTAACGCCTAACATGTAATCTTAATATATATTAATAATTTATGTATACATAAGAAAAGACTTGTTTTGTATTATCCAGTATGTTAAGACTTGTTGAATTCGTCTTGGCGAACGGTTGCAGCTCTTGCAAGCCTAACCCGAGGACGGGTTGCCCATCAATGTATTTTGTAATACTAACAATTGTGTTTATATATATATATATATATATATATATATATATATATATATATATATATATATATATATATATATATATATATATATATTGTGACGGTAACGCGTTGGTGTTCGGCTGTACAAAGCTAGGGGTATGGCCTCGTCACATAGAATAAAAAAAAATAGAAAATCTGGAACTTCGTCTGTGGTAAGGTAAGGAGAAGACACACAAAACACAAGTAAATTTTAACAATGGAATTTTAATTACGTTAGATAAACAAAACATGAATAAAATGGACATACAAATTCGTATAATAAAATCAATCAATCAAAATAATAAGAATAATTAAATGAAAAAATGAAAAGTTACGTTAAGACAAGTGAGCAATAACAAGCTGTGCAATATACAAGAAAATGAGAGGTGCAGGAATATTGGCTTTAAGCTATCACCTCTCTTAGTACACGTAAGCCAAAGCTCCGTCTACTAGGAAGACGTGTTAACCGTATGAAAGCACTGAATATTCTGAGGACTGAGGTCGTGGCGGCCCCAGACGTCAAGTAGTATGGTGGGTGAAGTGCAGTTGCAGCCAGACCGGCGGCCAATCAGCGAGGAGCCGGCAACAAGACAGGTAGTTTGGCGGTTTGAGGTGAAGCAGGTGTTCCTGGCTGCATACGTTTTGCTCTCTGGCAAACCTTGGAGATGTTGTTGTCGTTGTTGGACATTTCTTCCATAGTAGTTTTATATAGATGTATCGACGTATTTTTGGAGGGAAGAGCAGGCTCAATCTCTTGAAGGAGATTATCGTCACAATATATATATATATATATATATATATATATATATATATATATATATATATATATATATATATATATATATATATATATATATATATATATCTTAGTTCTGTCGTATGCTCGTCTTAGTTCTGTAATATGGTGGAGAATTGCGCAATAATTCCAGATATCTTTCACAGTCGTATCTTCTAATTTGGTCTTTGCCAAATTGATTTTGTTTGCCACTTTCTTTCCCCCAAGTTCAATAATTTACGTTTCTATTAAGTTCCTCCTGTTGCTACCCTACATTCTTCTTGTTAAGTTATTGTGTACATATTTACGGATGACGCTACAAATTGTTATCGTAGTATACAATTGCTATCCATACTTCCGTGGACATTAACATTCCATTCACCTGGGCTCGTTTCATTTCCATTCATCTGGGCTCGTTTCATTTCATTCACCTGGGCTCGTTTCATTCCATTCACCTGGGCTCGTTTCATTCCATTCATCTGGGCTCGTTTCATTCCATTCACCTGGGCTCGTTTCATTCCATTCACCTGGGCTCGCTTCATTCCATTCACCTGGGCTCGTTTCATTCCATTCACCTGGGCACGTTTCATTCCATTCACCTGGGCTCGCTTCATTCCATTCACCTGGGCTCGTTTCATACCATTCACCTCGGCTCATTTCATACCATTCGGCCTAGCAGAGTTTGAAGGTGCTCATGTAGTAACCCCAGTCATCTATTTAATTTACAAATGGGCTAATTTATAATGCCATCTGCAAACATGTTAATATTGCCATTTGCAGCATTGTTAGGGTTGATTAGAATGCAATAATGCCAACAGAAGTCCCGGGTCATAATTCCTGGACACAACAGCTATGTAGATTTTAACCCCTATTAACTTTTTTCTCTGTATTCTGTTAATCAACTGTGTTCAGTGTTTTAATTCATCACTATATCAGTAACCTCAATTTTCCTCATCAACTTGAATTAAAATATAATATTCTCTTCAACGTAGTTTTAAATTGATTAACCCAGGAGAGGAGATAGGAGTAAAATACGTAATAGCCAAGAGGATGGAGGGTAGACAGAGAGGGTAGGAAGGTGGCGTGGTAGCTCTCTCTCTCTCTCTCTCTCTCTCTCTCTCTCTCTCTCTCTCTCTCTCTCTCTCTCTCTCTCTCTCTCTCTCTCTCTCTCTCTCTCTCTCTGTGTTGCCACACTGGCAGGCTGCTATCGCATGGGGGCGTTCCGGAAGCATGGGGGCGTTCCGGAGGTATGGGGGCGTTCCGGAGACTTGAGGGCGTTCCGGAGGCATGGGGGCGTTCCGGAGACTTGGGGGCGTTCCGGAAGCATGGGGGCGTTCCGGAGGTATGGGGGCGTTCCGGAGACTTGAGGGCGTTCCGGAGGCATGGGGGCGTTCCGGAGACTTGGGGGCGTTCCGGAAGCATGGGGGCGTTCCGGAGGCATGGGGGCGTTCCGGAGACTTGGGGGCGTTCCGGAGACTTGGGGGCGTTCTGGAGGCATGGGGGCGTTCCGGAGGCTTAAGGGCGTTCCGGAGGCATGGGAGCGTTCCGGAACCATGAGGAGGGGGGGCGTTCCAGAGACACAGTGGGGAAGTCTGACCATCAATAACCAGACACAATGCAACACCAGCTCTACTGCAACCATCCAGGGTTCCTACCGCGCTGCACCAAGCAAAAGATCACGGCCCAGCTTGGCTGTAGATCGAACTTTAGTTATGCTTTGACACGGAGGTTTACCACTCGGACACAAAATTTTAGTTTTTGTTTATAATGGCTTTGTTAAGGGGTTTATTTATTGGGCATTGCTCTGAGCAATACTCCAATCTCAGAGTAAAGAGACAGAGACTCTCACAGGAGACTTTCAAAGCTACCTTGGTACACAATCCACACGTCTGAAAATAACCGAAGTGCCGACGTTTCGGTCCATCCTTAACCATTATCACGACGCGATATATAATGTATCTAGTATTAAAATAATATTGGCGAAATTATCTCAAACTCCCCCACATAGCACTAGTAACTTGCTGCATTTGAAATGGTCAAGAGACGTCTCATTCCAGCTGATCTATAAACCGGTGTCTAAACGGCATCAAGCAATTAAACGTGGACTTACTAAACCTCTGCATCTTTCCTCAATAGGGGGATGGGGGTTGCTATATTTATTAAGCAGTTTATATGTTTCGAAGCGCTACGAGAATGTCTATACTAATCATAATCTTGGGTGGGTAGGTTCCAAGCTCGTGAACTGGTTAATAAATAGAGAATATGCCGTTATGATCAAGGAAAGATACACAGGTTTCGTTAGTGGGGCGCACAAGGCTCGATGAATTGTAGTCCAGGGTGACACGACGACACATTGGAAAACCTGCCAGTCTAACCAACGTCATGCCTCGATACCTGACAAACGCAAATGTTTGTGTTTAGTG
>NC_091155.1:24956932-25036932 GCF_040958095.1 Procambarus clarkii
CTGTACAGCAGAGAGGAGACCATACGACACCTGGTGCAGAAGAAGGCTGACATCAATGCTACGGGCGGGGTAGGTTGCTCCTGAGGCTTGAGGACTATGTGGGTCGGAAGGAGAGAGACGTAGGTTGCTCCTGAGGCTTGGGGGCTATGTTGGTCGGAAGGAGAGAGACGTAGGTTGATCCTGAGACGAGAGGGCTAGAAGAGAAAAGGAGGGTTATTGCTATTTACAGATTAGCTACATATAGGGGTAAGGGAGGAGGAGCATTAGCTATCCAGAGGGGGAGAAGATTGATAGCCTAGAGAGCAAGAGAAAAGGTACAACTGTCAAGAGGGGGAAAGGTAAGAGAGAGAGAGAGAGAGAGAGAGAGAGAGAGAGAGAGAGAGAGAGAGAGAGAGAGAGAGAGAGAGAGAGAGAGAGAGAGAGAGAGAGAGAGAGAGAGAGAGAGAGAGAGAGAGAGAGAGAGAGAGAGAGAGAGAGAGAGAGAGAGAGAGAGAGAGAGAGAGAGAGAGATTAGGAGGTCTGAGGTGAGGGAAGGAGATTGAGATTAGCTTCATAGAGGGGGACTAATAGGGGAAAGGATTACATTAGGAACTGCTGATCAGTGGGGTTGAGGCTTACTTAGTAGGAGTGAAAAGGATATTATGTCGATCTTAAAGAATGCAAGTATTCCTTGGATATAAGGTGGAAGAATGATATGTCCAGAGGACGAGTAAATATGTCCAGAGGGGGAGTAGTATGTGTCCAGAGGGGGGAGTAGATGTGTCCAGAGGGGGGAGTAGTATGTGTCCAGAGGGTGAGAGTATGTGTTTGGAGAGTGAGTTGATAAAATATCCAGGCTAGGAGATAGGAGTAGGCTAGAGTGAGGGATTATTTAATGAATTAGCAACAGTGCATCTGGTTAATTTTGGACACTGGATAAGTGGATTGGAAATAGTCATCATAAATAACCAAAGTGAAATGAACTAATACATCTGTCCGGATAATTAGCTAACTAATCTACCTAATCATTCCTCACGCTTGAAAATAGGGAAAATTAGATGATCAAATGGTTATATAATTATCAGATCAAAAATTAGTTGAATTGCTACTGTTGGAATTATCTAATTACTAACCAAATATAAATTGTTTGTCTAACAGTTTCTTGGATAGCGCCGTAAAAAAGGCACAAGAGTTTCTTATCTTAAATCGAGTAATTGGAATAACTAGGTAGTATTACAGTTAACTACTGATACCAGCTTGTTTAATAACCACCTGTCCTCGTCCTGTGTCCTTTAAAACTCTAACTTGCTTTGCAGATTAAAATTTAACTAAATTAACAGCGAAGAATCAAGATACAGATGAATATAATTTGCCCAGAAACAAATGTTTTATCGAATTTAAAAAAAATAATACAAAAATAAGCTAAAATCTAAACAGGTGGATTTTGTTATGGGGAATTCTTGCATCCCAGTTGTATATAATTAAAAAGAAAAATTGAGCGTCTGAGAAAAAAGACATAAGTATCAAGGGAAGATACACGTGTCAAGGGAAAGATACATGTGTCAAGGGCAAGATACACGTGTCAAGGGGAAGACACACGTGTCAAGGGGAAGACACACGTGTCAAGGGAAAGATACATGTGTCAAGGGCAAGATACACGTGTCAAGGGAAAGATACACGTGTCAAGGGCAAGATACACGTGTCAAGGGGAAGATACACGTGTCAAGGGGAAGATACACGTGTCAAGGGAAAGATACACGTGTCAAGGGGAAGATACACGTGTCAAGGGGAAGATACACGTGTCAAGGGAAAGATACACGTGTCAAGGGCAAGATACACGTGTCAAGGGAAAGATACACGTGTCAAGGGCAAGATACACGTGTCAAGGGGAAGACACACGTGTCAAGGGGAAGACACACGTGTCAAGGGGAAGATACACTTGTGTCAAAGAGTCGCAAGTTTCATGGGTAAGAGTCGATGGTCTCAAAGGGAAGAAACACATGTATCAACGAAAAGAGGCCCAAGTGTCAAGAGGGAGAGACACTAGGGTCAGAGGGAAGATACGTTAGTGTCAGACGAATGAATCCCTAGTGTAGAGGGGATGGGACACTAGTATTAAGAGAAAGAAACACTAACATCAAGGATCACACGCGCGTGTGAAGGAGGAGACGTGTCAAGGAGAAGCACAAGTGCCAAGAAGAAGACGTGTCAAGGAGGAGATGCCCAAGGGCCAGAGTGAAGACACTCCAGTCCCGTTATCATCTGTTCATGAGAGCTAAGAAAGGTTTTAGAGAGGCTCTGGCACCTCATTTAGCAAGACCAATCTCTCAGACCATTGTTTACAAACACGTTGGCGCTGAGACCAGAACTAAGGTTCCCCAGACCTGTCTGTGAGGACCAGCTTATCGTAACTCATCTACGGATCTGGCAAAGTGCGGAGTATGTACGATGCTACATATAAGATGTGTTGTATGTTGTATCTGAGAACTGCAGACACATCCTCCTGGAAGTCTGTCTATCTGTATATCTATCTATTTGTCCATCGGTCTCTCTCTCTCTCTCTCTCTCTCTCTCTCTTAACCTATCAGTCTAATAATTATACCTTCTCCACTATTCTACATTCTTCACATACCAGTTTCCACTAGGTAGAGCCCCACACGCAATAGCTTAGAACAAACATATATAACATTATTACACGCGTGTGTGTTTGAGTGCGTTAGACTAAGTGATCACTTTTGACCTTGGGACATGATGGGATAATGGAAGTCCCACAATGTCTCCAAATTCCTCAAACACATAAACACACACACACACACACACACACACACACACACACACACACACACACACACACACACACACACACACACACACACACACACACACGTCACGTTATCTTTCACAAACAGATCACATACAAATGCAATATTGCAAATACTTTTGTGTTGAGAGTCTCACAATAACGGGGCTGAAAATTAGCAGACACCCAACCCTCATTTCAGAAAATAACGGAAGTGAAACTTTATAATGGTCCAGGAAGGACCGAAACTTCCTCACATCCGTAATGTTCAGATATGTGGGTTAAAAGAATCCAAATACTCTCTGTTCTCCAGCCATTTTTCTAACTCTTTATAGATACTTCAGCGTGAATATAAATATATAGAAAAACAGGACAAATCCCGCAAATTTCCAGCAAAATTTAATTATATCAACAAAGTTTAAACAGTGTAAACACATATATTATGAGTACGAATTTATTGAAATTTTTTTTTGGCAGTGCTAACCCTTCGGCGGCGCTTAACGTATATAGACGTGTCTACATCTGTTGAGCAACACGCCAATTCTCGATCATTTTTCAGCAGAATTTTAACCCAATTTTAATATTTTTCTAGGGATTAAAAGCAGGTTAATTAATTTTTGATAAATAATTCCAAGATTATTTCAACATTATATTATGTATAATAATATTGATATAGTGCAGTTAACAACCTTGTTTGATGTATTTAAACAGTTAGCATTTATTATAAAGTACCCAGTCAAAAATTACATTAACACTTCTCTTTCAAAAGTAAAATTTATATGCAAATATTTGAGTAAGATAAATAACCTATAATACGATCCAACTTTTGCAGATTAATGTATTTTTTCGTTCTAGCATTTGACAAATTCCGCCCTGGGAACGTAACCACTTATCAGAAACCATTATCAAACGGTTTTTACACGTCCTCTCTCCCACCAAAAAGTATTCGTTAAACCTCCCACCAAAAAGTATTCGTTAAACCTCCCGCCAAAAAGTGTTCGTTAAACCTCCCACCAAAATGTATTCGTTAAACCTCCCACCAAAAAGTATTCGTTAAACCTCCCACCAAAAAGTATTCGTTAAACCTCCCACCAAAATGTATTCGTTAAACCTCCCACCAAAATGTATTCGTTAAACCTCCCACCAAAAAGTATTCGTTAAACCACCCACCAAAAAGTATTCGTTAAACCTCCCACCAAAACGTATTCGTTAAACAGCGGATCAGATGTTTTCGTTAAGCGCAGCGAGAGTAGCAAACGCTCTCAGTCAATTTTCGCTCTCGGTTCGTTCTTCCTCGTAAAACAAGGCGATGAAGGAACATTATCAGTAAGAGCCTCATTTAACAGCTCCAACACGACGCCCACTCAGCATTCCCCGAATGTTGTGACTTCAGTACTGAGCAACCAATTTATCACGTTTCCCCAAAAAATATGTGCAGAAATAAATAGCAATCTTCGTAATGACGACGGCGTAATGAAAGGGGTGTGTAGAAAGGGGTGTGTGTAGGGTGTGTGCAGTTAGAAGGTGAGAAAAAAGGGGAAGAGGAAAAGTGTTAAGATATATGAGTATCAAGGGAACACCGAATGAACTATATAATCCCCATGTCGTTGCCAGAGAGAAGAACCAAGAAAGACATGATCATCACATGCAAAATACTTTGAGGAATTGACAGGGCAGAAAAGCACACTCTATTTTCTGCTGCAGGTACACGAAAAAACAGACACAGGTGGTAAATAATGAATCAAAATGAGCCACAGAGATATTATAAATTATCGTTTTCAGTATCAGAGCTGTAAGTGAATTAAATAAATGAAAGTGAAGTGGTGGAGACAGATCTCCCAAAGATCAGATAAAAACTCTTTGAAAGGTCTGGACAGACCTCTCCAAAGCTCCAAGACCCCCCCACGAGGGTTTGAGAACATAAACTAGCCGATTTTAGGGTGAAAGACGGGACCCCAGAGCTACAGCTCAGCTCTCGCAAATACAACTAGCTGAGTACTCACACACACACACACATAAACAATGCTTTGTTTCCTATTATTAACTCCCGACCCGCTTAATGCAACTGTACCAATTTCTAAACAAACATTATATAACCAAGAGCGAGGCTGTTCGTGCAGTCACCTATCCATTTACTGGCCAGGCGCATTGATGTTTGGTCCATTCACCATGGAACCTGCGCCTCGCGTCAGTCCCGTCTTCTATCAGGTTTTCCAGGTAGCGGGTTACTGTGTTCCAGGCTGGTACACGACCCTGAATTATGAGAAGTTGTAATGGGGTGCTGGTATGTCTGACGTGAAGTAAACTTTAACCTTCTGTTTTATCAGGGTACTGGTGTGTGTGTGTGTGTGTGTGTGTGTGTGTGTGTGTGTGTGTGTGTGTGTGTGTGTGTGTGTGTGTGTGTGTGTGTGTGTGTGTGTGTGTGTGTGTACTCACCTAGTTGTGTTTGCGGGGGTTGAGCTCTGGCTCTTTGGTCCCGCCTCTCAACCGTCAATCAACAGGTGATCAACAGGTGTGTGTGTGTGTGTGTGTGTGTGTGTGTGTGTGTGTGTGTGTGTGTGTGTGTGTGTGTGTGTGTGTGCGTGTGTGTGTGTGTGTGTGTGTGTGTGTGTTTAACAGAGATGGAGAAAGGAGTTAGATGGTGAAAGAAGTAACAAAAAGTAATGGAAGAGGGGGGGGGGGGGGTGAGGAAAACATGAGAAAATAAAGATTATGGAATTTACGTTTTTTTGTTTATTATTACCAAATATCACCATCGGCACACACCCAAATATGCCCAACCACTTGGGCTGAAGGGTAGAGCGACGGTCTCGCTTCATGCAGGTCGGCGTTCAATCCCCGACCCTCCAAGTGGTTGAGCACCATTCCTTCCCCTCCCCCCCAACGTCCCATTCCAAATCCTTAGCCTGACCCTTTCCCAGTGCCATATAGTGGTTATGGCTTGGCGCTTTCCCCCCTATGATAATTCCCTCCCAAACATCATGACTGACACACTAACAACCGCCACAATTGGCATTACCAAACACCCATTATTGACCCACTAACAAGGGGGCCACAGTTGGCACTCTCCCATCCGGCACCCACTGGTAAATTCACGTATGTAATGCATCATTAGCATCAACTGGGCCACAATTGTTCCCTTGTTACTGCGGCACTGAACTGTAACGAGCTGAGGTCTGGAGCACTGAACTGTAGCGAGCGGAGGTCTGGAGCACTGAACTGTAGCGAGCGGAGGTCTGGAGCACTGAACTGTAACAAGCGGAGGTCTGGAGCACTGAACTGTAACAAGCGGAGGTCTATGACGCAAAGGGTGAATGATAAATAATTAGTGACTGTAATGCATACCAATAAAGTATTAAAGAATAATTATTAAGAATAATAATTATAATGATAAAGTATTAAATTAATTACAATTAATAGTTACATCTAATCACGTGTAAATATTTAGTGGAAATTTTTTAGTGCCTTTCACCGTTAAAACAGTGATTTATTGCACTGCTAAACGTTATCAGTGCAGGTTGTTCAGCCTATTTTGTGTTGAACTGTATCTCGACCAGGCCTCCACCCCCAGGAAGCAGCCCGTGACAGCTGACTAACACCCAGGTACCTATTTTACTGCTAGGTAACAGGGGCATAGGGTGAAAGAAACTCTGCCCATTGTTTCTCGCCGGCGCCCGGGATCGAACCCAGGACCACAGGATCACAAGTCCAGTGTACTGTCCGCTCGGCCGACCGGCTCCCGTTGCCGGTCGGTGTTGCTTGCAGTATTTGCAGGAATAGCAACGGTCTTAAAATATTCGCATAAATAGTATTAAGTGATGACTTCTATCACTGATTATAGAAAGTATATTGCGGCTATAATCGTCTTGGTACTGCAAACCTACACACACACACTCACACGCACACACACACACACACACACACTCACATATACACTCACATATACACACACACACACACACACACACACACACACACACACACACACACACACACACACACACACACACACACACACACACATTCAAAAGAAACACCAAACAAAACATAATGGAACTTCCTCCCCTCCCTCTCCCCCCCCCCCCAAAAAAAAATGGCGAAGATCAGTCGAAAAGTTTCTCTTTGTCTGAGAGAGAAAGATCACATTAAAAGGGACAGGATTAACCTATGGAGCCATTACTGCTCTCACGAAATTGTACCCATTTCGTGACCAACATTCCTCTCTCTCTCTCTCTCTCTCTCTCTCTCTCTCTCTCTCTCTCTCTCTCTCTCTCTCTCTCTCTCTCTCTCTCTCTCTCTCTCTCTCTCTCTCTCTCTCTCTCTCTCTCTCCTCACAAACGTGTGTGGGTCACGCCTCCATTAATAAAAGTAATCAGCTTAAAAGCGATATCCGAACACCTACAGTACTGCTGCCCCCTTCCCTCGTCTCCCCCATGCCTCCTTTCGCACTAACTCCCTCCCTACCCACTCCCTCCTTCCTTACCCACTCCCTCCTTTCCTTACTTACTCACCCAGACGTAAATATTGAAACACAGCTATGAAGTCCAACACAAACAGACTTCAAGAAACATGTGCAGCCATTTTGACTTGTAAAGTCACCACTGATCACAAGGTAAAGAGGCATCCTTCTGTTAGGCTGAGTTAGACTTCAGGCTGAGCGAAACGTTGCTGTTGGTCTGATCAAGCTCCTCATTGCCCTGTTTACTGGCATAAGTAACCCACGCTTTGGAGACTAGAAATTGCACAACGTTTCGTCCATCCCTGACTAGGAATGATCGAGACGCCGTCAGAGTCCACCAGTGAGCTTGACAGATCGAAACGATGTCCAAATTTACCCCTTGATCAAGAATGATCGACATGTCATCCAAGTTTGCCCATTGGAAGGACTGATCGAGACGTGATCCAAGTCACTGCTAGGAAAAGATCTGATCAAAACGTCGTTCAAGTCCACCCTGGATCAAGACTGACCGAAACTTGTCTCCCATTTAGTCCGCCTTGGACCAGGACTGAGTACGAAACGTTGTCCCCCGAGTTCAATAAGACTACGAAAGATAGACGCGTCGTTCAAGGTCTCCTCGTCATGCATAGGTATATTGTGTAAAGATTTTTTGAAGACAAGGTGCCAGGTATTAAACCTTAGGTTTTCATTCAAGCTGTTGATTGGAGTCGTACATTTCAGTATCGATTTGTCTTTTCATGTAATTTTTTCATTGGTAAACTCACTTTGTATAACCATGGATCGTCACACCATTCACAGGTAAAAAAAATATATACATGCATGCACGATTAATCAACGTAAATGAACAATCTAGCGTCGTCCAGTAGATTGAGAAAAAATAATAATACCTTTGAGATGTGACTGAAACTCCATGTGTTGTAAACCTGCTATAGATGAACACCTTTTAGATCGAATTGAATTCCTCAGCCTAGATTCGTGAATAGCTTTCAGATGGGATTGGATTTCCCTGCCTACTAATTTCTGCGTCAACCTTGAAAAGGTTCCCAACTTCATTAGTTTCTCAAGACGTAGTTTGACAATTAACTTGATATGAAAATATGTAATAGGGAGACTTTATCCCGGTTTGTTTACTTCTGTTAATTAACGTTTGTTTCATTAGTGTCTTCATTCAGTTAATTGACTTCGTTGATTTGATGTACCTGTTGAATTCAGGTGAATGAAGGAGGGGTGGCAGAAGGGTTTGACGGGGGTGGGAGAAGGGGTTGACAGGGGGTGGCAGAAAAGGTTAACGGGGGGAAGGGGGGGGGGGGTTGGGGGTTGGGGGGTGTCTGAAAAGGTTGACAGAGAAGACAGAAGCAGGTTACTGTCTGATAACTGTCTCAATCATCAGGTCTCTGGGTAATTAAGTGCCGAGTATGGTAGCATTACAGTGACGTGTGATGATGGTACAGTGACAGCTGTAACGGATGTACAGAGCATAGTACGTACTCTTGTTCTGTACTTGAGTACCCTGGATAAACGGGTACAAACAGGAGTACAGTGTCTCATACATATAGACTGTACCCAAGTTCAGTAATTCTGCTCACTGAATAATCAATTCTCTCAAGTTCACCCCTAAAAACAAACTACATTTGACAATATTTGAAAGAAACAATCAAAACCAAAAAGTTAATATTCTCCGATTGTCGAAATTCAATTTTAATTCTTTTTTATAAGATCTTGGTTCTTCAGTCATGATTTAGAACTTTCACTAACAAATCCCCGAGAGTCGTCGTTTCTGTTTCTATTTCTGTTTCGTATCTGGAACATGTCGTATTTGGCTATATGAGGCCCAGAGAGAAAGATAGAGAGAGAGAGAGAGAGAGAGAGAGAGAGAGAGAGAGAGAGAGAGAGAGAGAGAGAGAGAGAGAGAGAGAGAGAGAGAGAGAGAGAGAGAGAGAGAGAGAGAGAGAGAGAGAGAGAGAGAGAGAGAGAATGTGAGACCCCAATCTCAAAGAATCCAATAACATCATTAACCTTAACATTAAACCACCCATCAGGCAGACAACTGGACCAATATCAGGAAGATGTAAGCACTCTTTACAGCTTTCCATAAACTGCGTTATTATCAAAATAAAAAAATTAATTCCTGTGTATTTTCCGAAAGGCATCAAACTCCCTGATAATTCCTGCTGTCTAGCACCGGGGTTCTTGAGTGTCTGGTCTTATAGTCGTCTAAGGTTCATTACAGCGATGAGTCTGTGGCTTGGTAGAGTTATAGTGCGAATTTTAGTGCTAGTAGTAAATGCTTTTGTTAACGCCCACTGTAATATTATTCGTGATATTTGTATGTGTTCGTGTGATCTCTGTAGTGTCTCTGTGAATTGTTTAGTGTGTGTGTGTGTATGTGTGTTACCTGTTTAGTGTCTTCGTGACCTGTTTAGTGTCTTCGTGACCTGTTTAGTGTCTTCGTGACCTGTGTAATGTTATCTGTGACCTGTGTAATGTCTGTGTGATGTTTAAAATCATGCAGACGTGTGCCTATGTGTTCAACTGGGGATATATATATTCCTTCGCCTAGTGTCCGCACCCCCATTTTTACCGGGTGCATTTAAACCTTGCATTAAAAAAAAAAAATTGCTTTGCTAGGAACTTTCTTATAGTTTGCTTTCCTGAGGCTGAAGTTTTCTCTGACGCCTTTTTTCCAGCCCTACCAGCAAACAACTATTCACATGGTTTGTGAACGAGCCCAAACAGCGCGCAAGTTCATGGGAAGGGCGCCGCTCGACAAGCGCTCCTCCAACGTCAGTAGCAATGATGAAAAACGAGCCTCTAACACGACACTCAACGACGTATATATCTGATTTTATTATCCCTTATCTGCCATGTGTGCTCTGTCACTTTGGTTTGTGTGCGTGTGTGTGTGCGTGAGCGCGCTTCTGCCTCTCTTCTCTATATCTCATCATAGACCCCCAGAAAAAAATCATCTTGGACACGTTTGTGTCTCACTCACATACATACATACATACATAGTCCTCTCAAATCTCTGTTTTTTGACACAGAAATATATACTTACTTAGGGCGCGGACACAGAGGCAGCAACACGTCTGCTAAACCACAGGAAGCTCAAGGACGCTCTACATTTTTATAAAGCAATACGTAAATTTTTGTGCTGCTGTAATTTTTTTACTTGCCGAGGTAGACCGCTAGCTCGAAAAATTTGCCTGGTGGCAAGTTTTTCTCGTAGTACATAATATGGATATTTTTTTGTTTTTTTTCTGTGGCTAATAAGTCTCTTTATTTTTTGTAGCGTGTATTGATAATATTTTGACGTATCGCTGATTTTAACCACTCCAGATTTTGCAGGGAGATGGGGTAGAATATGCTGTTTTTTGGTAATTTTTTACCCTGAACTTCAGGCTAACCATTAATATTTTTTTAATTTTTTTGCTGTTTGCAAGGCACACACTGAACGTGTGTCGCGTCAGTGTGTGTCAGGAGTCTTCATAAACAAGATTTGTTAAACCTGTAGATTAGTTAGTTTAGGATAATAGCTATCCATAAAATCCTATTAATATAAACTAAATGTATTTTTCCCCCCTCTTAGACCATTTTGCATGAGGTAATGTGTTTTAGATTTTGCTTTGAATAAGCCTCTGCTAACTTAGTAGATATAGTACATAAACACTCACTTAGCGTACGACAAGTTAGAATCACTTTTAGATCCGTAAACTGATATACTGAACCAGCTTTCATCTTTTTTGTGTAATGTGCATGCGACTTGCTTCTACTGATGTATTTCTGCTGTGTATGACCTTTGTTCCAAATATCATTTTAGACTTATGATTCTGGAACGGATTCAGTACTCAAAGCCAATATAATACGCATTAATAATACAGATAAGGAATTCAAAATCACATTCTGAGTTCTTCCTTTCTTGGCTTTTTGATTATAAGGAATAATAATCTCACATTAAATTAAAAAAAACTTAGCTACACTAAAGGCACTTGTTAAAATTATATACATACAAAAGCTTACACGTGCGTCAGTTGTCAACTCCAACACCTTACTAAGGGATTCTTTCTTCAAGGAATCAAAGTAGTTTTTATTCCAATTTATTATAAAAATTTCAAAGTGCAAATTTTCCTGATGCAAAAACTAGAGTTCACATCTGAGACAAACAACGTCAATAAATAAGTGTGGATATCCTAAGAAAAAAAAAAAGATTGCAGTTGCGTACTCAAATTTATGATAGCAAAGCCCAAGCTTGTGTAGTATTGTGTCTGACTTTTAACAAGAGTCAACATGCATCAAGCTTGTAAATTACTATATATTTACTTTCCTCAGCCTTAAGTTAAAACTCTTTGTCTACGTTTGTGTGCATGAAATATAAACAAGTTAAAGCATGGTTTTCCTGTTTTCTCTGTTCTGCCACCAACTGCACCGAATCCCGTCATCTGTCCTGTGTTTATCTCGTACCACGTGGCTTTGTTTATGTTTACATTTTGGGCTCTGAGCTAGAGCAATGGTTCTCACTGCCTCCTTTATCCCTAGCTGCACCTCTCACTCATGCTTTTAGTCACGCCATGAATGCTCTGAGGCTTATTGCACCTCTTTTATGTCACCTGTCACTCTTATTCCTCTCATGGTTCACAAGAGGATTATATGTGTGGGAAAAACCACATCTGAAGAATTAGAGAATGTTGAACCCGTTTTCGGCTCAATTCCCCTTCATCGGAGCGAGATACAGTGGGTTAACTCTCTATCTCCCTGTGATGAAGGCGAATTGAGCCGAAAACGCGTTCAGCATTCTCTAATTCTTCAAATGTGGTTTTTCTGCATGTATATTATATATATATATATATATATATATATATATATATATATATATATATATATATATATATATATATATATATATATATATATATATATATATATATTGACCTTTACCACCTGTCAGCCTCACAATGCACATTTGAGAATCACAAAGGCTTATATATGTTTTTCTTATCTTCATGAAGGTCTTTTAAATCCCCTTTCACTGAGGTCTTGGATGTTCTTGGACAGCCTTAATTTTTGCTTTCCCCAAATGCTCAACTGGGCCCTGGACCTCTTAGACAGTTCCCAGAGGCTTAGCTCACCTCCTAACTTTCCATCCTCATTTAGCCTACAGGACTCTAGGTACGTCTTGGCACTCAGATGAAAGTCACGGGGGGCAATTTCTTTGCCTTTTTTAAGTGTAAAGTTATTTATTCCACCTCTGAGCTCTTTCACGCCATCTGTTGGCTGCTGGGAGAACTTGGAGCTCATTTTTATGCATTTGTTGGTGTATTTGTTGCTATTGTTTTTCTGCTTCAAGTTATTTTATACGTATTGTTTAGTGACGCTGATATTAGATAGGAAATATATATATATATATATATATATATATATATATATATATATATATGTATATATATATATATATATATATATATATATATATATATATATATATATATATATATATATATATATATATATATATATATATATATATATATATATATACATATGTATATATATATATATATACATATGTATATATATATATATATATATATATATATATATATATATATATATATATATATATATATATATATATATATATATATTTAATGAGAACTTCTTGCTTTGGGTAGGGAAGCTATGGAGCTTATTTCTCACGTAATTTTCATTTAGTCTGTAGAATACAGTTGTCTAGAAGATATTGAGATTGAGCACGTCATACAGAAACCTTACTTCTAAATATTGACACAGTCTAGAGATAATTTATTAATTATCTTTTATGTATTAAGTCAAAACCTCATTTGTGAGAGTTCAAGAAGGACCTTGACAGTCTTATATGATCACAACTCAGTCTTAAAGTTTTGTTTAAAATTAAGCTTTTTTTATATGAAATTAAAAGCAAGTCTAAAAGTGGACTACTGAGAATTATTGTCTTAAAGCGGCAACTCAAGGCTGAATATCAGCCTTGGTGTCCAGGACTAAAATATACTCTCAGTTTACCTTAGTCCTGGACAATGTTCAGGACAAAAGTATATAATTACTGTGTCATTATGCTACTGTGGTGGCCTTAATAACCCTCCAGAGGTTGATAAGCCATAAGCCCAATACCATACCCGAGCAATAAGCCCTATTAAGCTTCATGTTCACATAATTAGCGAGGTGGCAGCCAGAGCTCCAGTCCCTCGCTTATTAACCAGTCAGATATTAACACCACATTATTAATATTAATTAACAATATTATTGTTTAAAAGATTCAGCTACTGGGAACCAAAAGTTCCAAGTAGCACGGGCTATGGTGAGCCCGGAGTGGGCTCACCAGAGTGGAGCTCTAACTCGTGTGATTAACACTGTTCTCTCGCCTATGATATAGCCCAGAGAGCAGACAGCAGCGCACCTGGTGGCGAACCGCAGCACGGGAGCAGCAGTGGCGCTTATCAAGACCGTCCTCATGCACGCCAAGCAGGACCTCAGACTCGTCAAGGACAGCGTAAGTACGCCGCGTTCGTGCATGTCAACTAGGACTTCGAGCTCGTTACAGACATCGTAAGTACCTAGCGTTCGTGCACGTCAACTAGGACTTCGAACTCGTTACAGACCTCGTAAGTACCTAGGAAAGCAGGTGTCACGTGTGTATGTAAACAGCCACGTAATCATGTAATAGGTAATCCAGCTCAACCACATCAATAAATACATATATAAGTAAATTATTAATAAATTATGTGGTGGTAGACATAGAACGATCCATGATGCAATGTGTGTATACACATTTTTACCAATGTGTATTGAAATTACATCAAACGTGCGAAAAATAAAAGCCCCTCGAATGTGTATGTATAGGCTTGCTAGATAACTTACAAAGTGCTCTATAAAATTTCCAATATATATATGAATGACGAGACCAATTTTGCACGAAAGCATATCCATCATCCACTGGTCTAAGGACTATACTCATGCCTTTATCACCTCTTGGGTGGATTAATCCTCCCTCATTATCCTCCACTGGACAATACCAGGAAAAAATGACCAAATATTAGGATTTGGTAATTCCTAGAAATCCAGCACCTTGAGAAACTAAGCCAAGAGGAAGGAATTAATGCTTTACATGCGTTTGTAAACAAAACAGGGAATCAAGTCTGTGATGAAGTGTTCTGAACCTTTCTAATCCAGATCCCGCTGTAATAAGGTTACGTTTGGCGTATCAGAAACTTATATAGAAGAGTCGAGGAGAAATAAAGTCAGGATTAGACGAAATCAGAATAAACTGACGTTAGAATTAGCCAGAGCCCAAATAAGATGAAGACTGTTATTGGCCACAGCCAATTCTCAATCATCAACGCACTTAATTCTATATCTAAATAACAGAAGAAACATTATTTTCTCATGATTTTCGGCGCTTAAAAAAAAAGAAAAAAGAAAAACGGGACACGGATTGCAACTACTAACCTCGTGACCTGATTCAAGTGATTGTATTTCAAGGGAGACTCATTTATATCTATTTCACTTGAAGGGGGTCAAGTGCTAGGGCTCCTTCTCACGCCTCGAGTGAACAGCACTCTACCTAGCCCTAATTTATAACATGAAAATACGAAAACTTTAGTCTTGCTAAGAATCTAGTTGATAACTTACATTTTTAAGGAATAGCTAATGTGATTTAGGAGAGAATATTATGCCCTTTACTATGATGTTTCTTGTTGATTATAATATCTCGCTGAATCTGTCGTGCAAACTGCTAGCGAATTATTGATTGCAAAAGACGTGAATAATAATAATAATACATGAATAAAACGGACTTAAGAAGTTATACATGACCATTGACTGTGTAAGCCCATAGACAGTGAATTCACAAGCCGTAGAGAGGTAGAATACCCCCACTACGGCGTGTAGGGAGGTAGATAAAGCCCATAGACAGTGAATTCACAAGCCGTAGAGAGGTAGAACACCCCCACTACGGCGTGTAGGGAGGTAGATAAAGCCCATAGACAGTGAATTCACAAGCCGTAGAGAGGTAGAACACCCCCACTACGGCGTGTAGGGAGGTAGATAAAGCCCATAGACAGTGAATTCACAAGCCGTAGAGAGGTAGAACACCCCCACTACGGCGTGTAGGGAGGTAGATAAAGAAATCATAGTGGGAGTAGATGAACCCAGTTACCACACGTTGGTGTCTCTTGGGTTTAGCGGTACCTTAATTAAGTTTGGTCATTGTGAAAAGCATCAGCAGCGTATCGTTAAGCTGAAAGGGAACACGAATTACAAACTAATCCATAAATTTGATTCGGAGCATACAGAGCCGATTCAGAATTTCAGTAACAAAGGACATTAAATATCCTTGAGGATGTTGTCGTACAGGATGTAAAGGCGCAGAGCGAGTTTAAGGAACTATTTGAGAGCTGCCCATGTTTATCTTGTGTGTGTGTGTGTGTGTGTGTGTGTGTGTGTGTGTGTGTGTGTGTGTGTGTGTGTGTGTGTGTGTGTGTGTGTGTGTGTGATGGTGATACAGCTATAATGTATTATTCTCTACAAGTAAGACATGACTCGGGAAGGACTTGGTAAGCGAATTATACATCCAGCTTGACGCGGGAAGAGGAGTAAGTGGTGGAAAAGAAGGAGGAACAGGAGCGGAGTTAATTCTAATTTGGGCAAGAGTCACGACTTGCCAGTTCGATCCCTCGCTCTCTCCCTCCCTCTTTCCCTCTCTCCCTCCCTCCCTCCCTCTGCCCTCCTACATGCTATAATCATTTGGTCCAGCCAAGGGGGGCCGTGCGTGCGTGTGTGTGCGCGCGCGCTATATGTAGTCTACACTCTTTTGATGTCGTAAGTCAGTCAGGCTGAGGGTAAGTGGATTCTTAGGAAGAAATTTCTAGCTTCCAGGAATCTCGAGGGTAACCTTGGGAGATACATATGGCAGGAGGTTTAAGTTATTGTGGTTGGTACACAGCATGAAGAGCTCTCCAACTTGGTACTCTTAGCTTGTCCTTGGTGCTAATGGCTTGTTAGAGTAGTGGTGATGGTGATAGTTATTGCCTTAGATGCAGAAATTAGGTTATAGTGTACTGTAAACTTCCCCAGTACACTAGGGGAAGTTTACAGAAGCCTTACACAAGTAAACTCACTACACACAAATGTTGCAATTGTAACCCATCTTCCTTCGTACGTATAAAGAAATGCAAAATTTTTTGTAATATATAAAAGCATACAAGAGCATTAGCTGCATTTTGTTTAGACTTAAAACAAAAAACACAAAATAGAGGGGTGAACAGGTGCATTAGTGTGAAAGAAACTCTGCTCATTTGTTTCCGCCTCCGCCGGGGCTCGGTCCCCCGGACCCTAAGACTACGAATCCCGAGAGCTGTCCACTCACCACGTCAGGTGTGTGTGTGTGTGTGTGTGTGTGTGTGTGTGTGTGTGTGTGTGTGTGTGTGTGTGTGTGTGTGTGTGTGTGTGTGTGTGTGCGACCATCTTAGCCTTAAGATAGACTAAGATGATCACGTAACTAACCTGTTGTGGTTGCTTACAGCGGGGAGACATTCCCCTCTTCCTGGCGGTGGAGGCGAGCCACCAGGGGCTGGTCCGGGAGCTGGTCTTCCACCACGGCTCAGACCAGGTGAAGTCGGTCCGCGGCCTCTCCAGAGACACCGCCCTCCACATCGCCTGCCGGAAAAAAGACACGGATATGGTCCGAATCCTGGTCGAGGCGGGCTCCAACACCGACGCCCAGAATGTAAGTAGATTCGCTCGCGTTAATACACTCTAGGGTAGGGTGTCTAGCTCCTGGTACGACTGAACGGATGCTTGGGTTGATCCTCTGCCTTGGTAGCTATGTTGTTTGCAAATACTTGCACATTCGTTCCTGGTTCTATTGGACATGTCGAAGGGGTAGAGGGAAAAGGTAATCATAAGGCCTAGATAAATAATAATCGAGGCTTGTGGCATTAATCAATGCCTTCCTATATTAAAAAAAAGGACTTTCAAGTATTTTAGAAACCTTTGAAGACTAAGTTTTATATACTATTGGAAACATTTGGTTACATGGATAAACGTAATTCATTTTAATATGTAAGGTGCATGATTCAGCATAGTTCATCTAAATTGGATAAGCTGTAGAGATGATAGCTAGAATGGAAGCCCTCGGTGGTATATCAAAGAAGCATTTCCCCTCTCCTGAAGGTAACTCACCATAATAGCCACAGCAATTGGAGGGTAATTACTGTAGATTATATACTAAACGAAATGCAACTTTAGTGACCATCTTTAACTGCTCACCAAACCGCTTTTGCAACAGGCTTCATCACCCTGGGAATATGTCATAATATTTTTTTACGGCCTTCTGGTATGGTTATTTGAATCTCTGGGTAGATATTTACGTAAGAGAGAGAGAGAGAGAGAGAGAGAGAGAGAGAGAGAGAGAGAGAGAGAGAGAGAGAGAGAGAGAGAGAGAGAGAGAGAGAGAGAGAGAGAGAGAGAGAGAGAGAGAGATTAGCCATCATGTCCACCGACCCAACTTCCCCTTCTTCTCGTCATAACAAAAGAAACCAAACTTCTTGTTTGCATGCTAATTCCCCGACAAGTGGCTCCACCAGCACTGCTTTTTTTCGCCTCACCGACTCAAGTGCGTGCGGTTACGTCCCCCAACGCTCGTATTTATCATGTTGTCTATTCAGAGATTTGAGTTTTGTGACCGGAGGGGTTGGTAAGGAGGAAGCGGAAGGTAGTGGAAGGCGGAAATGTTGGAGGTTTAGTAAGTATTACTGAGTTAAACCAGTATTACTGTAGAACATGGCAAGGACATATGAGAACAAGGATCTGGAATAGGTCGAATAGGATCCTCCATCGAAGGAAAGGAATGTAGAATGTATTCCCCCCCCCCTTCCACAGCCTACATCTTCAAGCTCAACAAGCCACAAAGTGGGACAGAAAACTAATGTTATTCACCCATAGGGATATAAATACATGGAACCGCCTACCTGTCGAAGCCGTAAATCCAAGACAGTTTCAGTTTAAAATCCAGATAGAAAAATCCTATTGGAACAATTGCGGTTGAGGAGGTGGGGGGGGGGGCTATTGATAGGCCGCCGGCTTCCTGTTCCCGTCCAGGTCACTATGGATGTAGAGAGCCTTTGGTAAATTTGTAAATATAATTATGTAAACAAAACGCTATATAAAGGTGTCAGTTAGCACATTAGGCTTTAGGTTTCCAATAATAACAATAATGAATTAATAATAATTAATTATTTGAATAATAATAAATATTTCATAATTAATAATTGATTAATAATCTTGAGAAAATCTGTAAGAATTTATTATAATTGATTAATAATCTTGAGAAAATCTGTAAGAATTTATTATAATTGATTAATAATCTTGAGAAAATCTGTAAGAATTATGAGGAGGATTCGAACCTGCACACTTGGTACTACAAGTATACGTCCTAGACCACTACACCACGACATGGTAAAAATAATATATCCTGGGACTCAAATGAATCCTCGGGGGGTGGGGGGGGGTCATGAGGCTTCCACTGAAGCCCAATCAGGGTTTCACGCAACGCTCCCCACCCTCCATGTGATTTCATTGTGCATTAGAAGAGAAGCATTACTTTAGAGAAGCATTAGAAGCATTACTTTAGAGAAACATTAGAAGAGAAGCATTTACTCCTGGACCACAGCCAGAGTGCATGGCGGGCAATGAGTGAAACCCCTGATTGGGCTCCAAATGAAGCCTCAGAAACCCCCCCCCTGATTGGGGTCCAGAGGAAGCCTCAGAAACCCCCCTGATTGGGGTCCAGAGGAAACCTCAGAAACCCCCTGATTAGGCTTCAGAGGAAACCTCAGAAACCCCCTGATTAGGCTTCAGAGGAAGCCTCAGAAACCCTGGAGGATTCAGTAGAATCTCAGGTCGCATTACTTTAGACCATGTCGTGGTGTAGTGGTCTAGGGCGTGTGTTTGGGCGTACCAAATGTACGGGTTCGAATCTCCTTCTGGCAAGAATAATAATAATAATAATATTTTATTAATAAGATATATCCAAAAGATTATAATACAGTGAACCTTTACTAGCTACAGAGTTTATTTATTTAATAAAGCTAAAATTTACGCACTAGATTTTTTTTAGGTAAGGAATTGGATATTTGTACATTCCTTTTAACAATTTGGTAAAGAGGTACTTGTGCACCAGACATCACAAACTGGTGCCAAAGTACATTTACTTTTGCACCAATTTGTAATGGCTGGAAGTGTCTTACATGAACTTGGAAGACATTTGTTTTTACCCTTCAGGAAGAAATGTGTTCAAAATTTAGTGTAAATAAACTTTATTATAGTTATAGCTATAACATTATTTAAGTAATTTTCTATGACAATTTAAAGAAAGAAAACTTGTAAAACCATAGACTAATCTAAACTGTAAAACTTACTATTTGCCGAGACATCCCTGCACATATAATCCTAAAGAGCTGGCTTAATAGCAAATTATTTAATAATTGATAATCCTTTACCGTTTATTTACGAGCCTAGATTAATGCAAGCAACCATTAGCGTATCGCTGGCCTCGATGACGTACACTAAGAGATAGGACCCTCAGCCCCCCTTCACCGACCACACCCACGGACTATACCGCTCCCCTTTGTTAATTATATATTAATGAAAACAAAACTCGGTAATTATATCGACAGCGTCCTTGGTTTACTTTAGTTGCTGACTAATATGTAAACCCCCCCCCCCCCGTGTAGTGAGGATAAGGCACACGTTGTTGTTGTTGTTTTAGATTCAGCTGCTTAGAACAAAAGTTGCAAGTAGCACGGGCTATGGTGAGCCCGTAGTGGACTTGCCTGGCACAGGAGCGGGGCTGTAACTTGTTATATAAGGCACTCTCACATGTGCACATATACAGGAAGAGGGTGGTGGGGGGGGTGAGAAGGAGAGTTGGAAGCCCAAAACCATTCTTCAACTGGTTTACCTGAATTTACCTGAGGGGTCATCATTTCTCTAGTGGCCTCGAAGATGACAGAAAGCCGGTGGTTTGTCAAAAGTCCTTGTCAATGACTACATGTCGAGGCAAGAATTCGAACTGGACAGAAATGGTTGGGCTGCCTTGCCCAACAAATGGTTGGGCAGGGCAGCACAACCATTTCTGTCCTGCTCGGGATTCGAACTCGGATTTCTCGATTGTGAGTTGATAACGAACCCGACTGTACTACCGAGAACCCATATATATATTATATAATAGTCACACCATAACGGATATACCACTATAAATATCATATAGTGATCACACTCCACCATATCAACCCAATGTTAGAGGTCACTTAGCAAGACACACACATAGCACGTATTGGCTTTCAGACATAACTGACCCTAACTACACGACTCTGTCAAGGTCATTATCGCGTGTAAACACAAATACACATAAGCCATAACTCCATTGCCTTGGGATATTATTTATTGGCACACCTGGCGAGAGCGTTTGGGCTAATGTGACACTTTGTGATAAAATGTCAAGGGATGGATCTCAGTTTTACTTTTGCCCTTGAAAAGAATTAGTTTAAATTTAGGTTTATTTATATATGTCAGGATCTTACTTACGAATGTTAGCAAAGGGGTCTAAATCAAGATCATACCCACGAATGTTAGTGAAGAGGTCTAGGTAAAGATCATACCCACGAATGCAGGCGATGAGTCACAATAACGTGGCTGAAGTATGTTGACCAGACCACACACTAAAAGTTGAAGGGACGACGACGTTTCGGTCCGTCCTGAACCATTCTCACAATCGACTTGAGAATGGTCCAGGACGGACCGAAACGTCGTCGTTCCTTCAACTTCTAGTGTGTGGTCTGGTCAACATACCCACGAATGTTAGTGAAGGGGTCTAGATCAAGATCATACCCACGTATGTTAGTGAAGGGGGGGGGGGGGTCTTGGTGAGGATCCGCCACGAATGGAGCATCAGACGTGCTACAATGATCCTTCTAACACCACATTGTCTCTCTCCCTGTGGACGTGTTGCAGTCGGCGGGACAGACGCCACTCCACATTGCCGCTGAAGAAGGAGACGAGCCCACCGTCAAGTTCTTCTACACCGTCCACGCGAACCCCAACATCATGGATAAGTTTGGTAAGTCTCTCCACGCAACTACTCTATTATCCCAGTCAGGTTTTCAGGCGCTATTGGTGTTGATCTATAAGTCGTAATTCGGCTGCTTGGTAATTCCTTGTTATTTTGGCGAAGGCTGCTTCTGCGAAGTAGTTCGGAACGATTTGTGGAGTACTGTATGTTCCTTACGTCTCATGGAGCTGTAAGTAGCAGACATGTACACACACACACACACACACACACACACACACACACACACACACACACACACACACACACACACACACACACACACACAAGCTATTTAACACAAGGGGCACACGCACTTGGGGACACAGGTGGAAACTGAGTGCCCAAATGAGCCACAGAGATATTAGAAAGAATTTTGTTAGTGTCAGAGTGGTTGACAAATGGAATGCATTAGGCAGTGATGTGGTGGAGGGTGACTCCAAACACAGTTTCAAGTGTAGATATGATAGAGCTCAATATGCTCAGGAACCTGTACACCAGTTGATTGACAGTTGAGAGGCGGGACCAGAGAGCCTGAGCTCAACCCCCGCAAGCACAAATAGGTGAATAGGTGACTACACACACGTTTCCACTGCTTGGCAACAAACCAAGAAGAGTAAAACAATAGACGCGTCCTCCATCAATAGTTTTTATAAAGTCTATGTATCATATACCTGATATAACTCAAGGGAGGCTCGTATTGTATTATACAGGCCTATATATTATTATAGTATTGTCTGTATTAAACTTTCGACGCATAAAAAAAAAAAAAACTGGGCCCAGGGGATGTTGCTAGGCCTAGCAAACATTTGTGTTAGGTGGGAGCAACTGTCAGTAGTAATCTGGAATTTGCTCTCTACACATACATTTGGTTTTGCTTTTGACAATCAGGGACCGTGGGTTATCTTGAGGTTATCTTGAAATGATTTCGGGGCTTCAGTGTCCCAGGCCTCCACCCCCCAGGAAGAAGCCCGTGACAACTGACTAACACCCAGGTACCTATTTTACTACTAGGTAACAGGGGCATAGGGTGAATGAAACTCTGCTCATTGTTTCTCGCCGGCACCTGGGATCGAACCCAGGACCACAAGATCACAAGTCCAGTGTGCTGTCCGCTCGGCGGACAGGCTCCCCTGGGATTGATTCCCAGCCGGGATAGAAATGGCTGGGGACGTTTCCTTTCACGTAATACCCTCCCTGTTCACCTTCCAGTAAATAGGTGTCCGGGTGATAAAGGCAGCTGTTGTGGGAAGGGTTTTGCATCCAGTGAAATGGTCAGTAGTTCGACCTTGCGGGGGTGGACCTCGATACAATTCTAAAGGACATATATATTCACAGGCTTCCTGTCACCGGACAAAATGACTCAATTACACACGTTTTATCACGCTCTCCTAACGAAGCACATACTGAAGACACGAACCTCACACACACACACACACTCTTAGCCTGCTCCCCCGCCCCCCCTTCGCTAGTCTTAACCTTACCTCACCCCCCTCGCTAGTCATGACCTTTACAGTTCATTAGTACTTAAAAAGACGCCCGAATCAGCGCTCTCGTGACGCAATGGAAGTCTAACCCTTTCTTATCTCAAATGTATCACTATACACACGTGTGTTCACCGAGTGTGTATACTGCGCCGAGCACACATACAACCACACTCGTACAACCCAGCGGCAACAGATCACAGCATTAATAAAACCCAATGTCTATAGCAGATAACGCTTACACAACACAACGCTTGAAGAACTCAAAGCTTAAAGGACACAACGCTTACAGAGCGTCACGCTTACAGAACATAATCTAAACAGAGCCCTAAACTTTATCCGAATATCTTGAGAACACTCAAGAGCCGGTTTTTTAGGAGCCGGTCGGCCGAGCGGACAGCACGCTGGACTTGTGATCCTGTGGTCCTGGGTTCGATCCCAGGCGCCGGCGAGAAACAATGGGCAGAGTTTCTTTCACCCTATGCCTCTGTTACCCATCAGTAAAATAGGTACCTGGGTGTTAGTCAGCTGTCACGGGCTGCTTCCTGGGGGTGCAGGCCTGGTCGAGGACCAGGCCGCGGGGACACTAAAGCCCCGAAATCATCTCAAGATAACCTCAAGATAACTCACAGAACACTACGCCTTAACTGAACTACACCACAGTGCTCACACATGATCCAAGAGTGAGAAAGAACACCTTTTCACCCAAAAAATTATTCCTGAATTAAACTTATTAATTAATGAGTTGAATTAAAAACAAGTACAAACAGTATGTATAAATCAGGAAGAAGCTCATTCAGCTGTTTCTATTGTACAAACTTTCACTACATTAGTTACGCTTAAAACTGCATATTGTGAACTCTCAGTATTAAAAATACTCAAATAATTCTTATAAAGTTATGTTTCAATAAAGTTTTTTCGAGATGTTATTGATAAATGTTAGCTCTGTTTGATAGGTAGCCCCAATCACCCCACGAATCCCAATCACTCCACGAATCCCAATCGCCCCACGAATCCCAGTCACCCCACGAATCCCAATCACTCCACGAATAAATATCATATCAGCTCCGTTCTAACGCTTCTAAGTTTATGTTTACTCGAATGGTGATTTCTTTAAATATTTTTACAGCCCATGAATCCATAAACTCCGCCCTTTTGCCCAACAGATTCCTTCCCTTGGCTAATAGCCCCCCTTCTCCCTTAGCTGGAGTACCCCTTTAATACATTACCACCGAACTGCACAGTAGCCGTATCTCTAATATTCGCACGCCCTCTCCCTTCCTTACCCCTTCAAGTTACTCCTCCACGCCCACTAACTTTACCTCGTTCTCCTTACTCCTCCACCCTCTTCCCCCCGACGGTAGATCGCACGCCCATCCACGTGGCGGCGGAGAACGGCTTCACGCCCGTCGTCGACCTCCTGGCGGAGAAATACAAGGCTTCAGTGATGGACCGGACCAAGGATGGTTCGACATTAGTGCATATTGCATCCCTACACGGCCACCCTGACACCGTCATGGCCTTCCTCAGGAAAGGTGAGAGAGAGAGAGAGAGAGAGAGAGAGAGAGAGAGAGAGAGAGAGAGAGAGAGAGAGAGAGAGAGAGAGAGAGAGAGAGAGAGAGAGAGAGAGAGAGAGAGAGAGAGAGAGGAATAATTCTGTGTGGGATGCTGAAGCGAAAGAGAGAAAAATCTCTTTTTTTTGGGTGTGGGTGGGAGTCATTTCCATAGCTAATTATAATCGTTTCCTATGTTAATTTTCAAGCAAATACGAACGAGTTCACTGGATCTTACTTCAATACTTATTTTCAGTGTATATCCTTAAAATATATTTACCTGTGATAATAAATAATAATTCCTTTATCAAGAATCTAAGTAAAAGAAAATATACATTTTGTGGATCTAATTGAAACAGAATAAATTAACTGCATTTTAAATTAATTACATTTCTAACAAGTGTATATTTTTTGCTTCAAGAATGATACAAATTTATACAGCAGGATTCCTGGTAAACCTTCTATACACTAGTTTAGCCGGAGTTTACAGGTCCTCCACAGGTTCTAGGTAAACCTGGTGCACACTTGTAGCCTAAGTTTACAGGCCCTCGGCCGGATCCTGGTAAACCCTCTTATACAGTAGCCAGAGTATTCAGGCACCTGGTAAACTTCGTCTACACTACCAACCAGAATATACAGCTCCTCAGCCACGTGAAACTAGTATCCTGCTAAAGGTTTCTAATCTCTTACTAGCTAATCTAATTTCTTACTAGCTAATCACTAAACTAGTAAGCACACACCCTAGGCTATCTGGCTTTCACACAGGTGTGTATTGACACACATCTGCCGGACACTAATCAGCGTGTGTCTCGTGGTCATCCACAGGTGTGCCCCTACACATGCCCAACAAGAGCGGGGCGCGGTGCATACACACAGCAGCTCAGCGTGGACACGTTGGCGTTGTCAACGCCATCCTGCACAAGGGAGAGCACGTCGATGTCACTACCAACGTGAGAGCTGGGGATTTGGGATTTATTTTGACCTTTTCTGCACACTTAAACATCTTTAATGGAGTCGAACGCCTTCCCATGACCTCGAAAGCCCTTCCTCTTGACCTACAAAGTCCTTTTCCTTGACCCCATAAACCCCTTTCTCTTGATCCACAATCCCCTCCCTTCCCTTCCCCTCGACCCACAAATTCCCCTACTCACCTTGACCTTCGAACCTATCTGGTACATGCATTACCGACTGTAACATGATTGGGTTTATAAAGAATATCTCAACCCGAAGTATTGCATGCTTCAATATATTTGTTCTTCAAAGGTTCGTTTGCAATATATTTTTTTTCGAGATTCATTGTGTTCTTGTTATATTGTGAACTTTGATCTTTTTAGTGCAGTTCACATTGGGTTTTACATATAAGATATGTACCTGGTGTCATAAAGGTTAATGATCAAATGGCTTTATTAAGCTTTCTGCTTTGTCGTTAGTTTTATATTCATTATTATTTTCCATTGCTTTCCAAAGCTCTGTACTGACCAAAGATCTGTATAATTACAGAATACATTGAGATATAAATAATTTGTGCTTTGTACTGTAGTGGAGTGTTTCATTAGTTGCTAGTTGATACAGGGTTAAGGGGTATATCTTGAGGTTATCTTGAGATGATTTCGGGGCTTATAGTGTTTCCCCGCGGCCCGGTCCTCGACCAGGTCTCCACCCCCAGGAAGCAGCCCGTGACAGCTGACTAACACCCAGGTACCTATTTACTGCTAGGTAACAGGGGCATAGGATGAAAGAAACTCTGCCCATTGTTTCTCGCCGGCGCCTGGGATCGAACCCAGGACCACAGGATCACAAGTCCAGTAAGCTGTCCGCTCGGCCGACCGGCTCCCTTTAACCGGGTAGTTTAGGTGTATAGAGTTGCTCTCTGGCATCTCTCTAAGTACTGGTCATCTAGTGCCACAACTCTCTGCCACCTCTCTCTATCCTCTTCATTTTCTCCTTGTCACCCTCGCATCTCCCGCTTCACCTTTTTATCTGACACCCTCGCCACGAAGTTGACCCCATGATGTCCTCCCTCAGGACGGCTACTCCGCCCTCCACATAGCTGTCAAGGCCGGCAAACCAGCGATGGTGGAAGCTCTTCTGGGCCACGGCGCCGACCTCACCATGCAAGGTAAGTCTCTCATGTTACTCTGTATCTCGTATCTTTATTGAGTAATTCAGCTTCGAGTACCGCCGTTCCTTCTCACTAGATAACGGAGGCTCTTACCAGTGCAGATATCTTAGGAATTTTGAGCTTTTCTTGGTGTCAGTAATATTCCTCACATTCATCTGCATCTTCGAGTTTACCTTGCAATAGAGTGCATATATTCATGAGCTCAACATCTCTCCCTGGTAGCACAGTGGGTTACGCTCTCGGCTCACAATGCGGGTTTCAGTTTTACGGACAGGACGGAAACTGTTAGGCCCATTTCCTTTCACCTGATACTTGCGTTAGGCAACTGTTGTGGGGTTTGCATTCCAGGGAAGATCAGTAGTTAGGGGGGGACTTAATAAGTCTTAATAGACTTATAAGCCTTAGTAGAAGCTTTCTGCTCCCCTGATGGTGGTCAATAACGTTGCGTAATTTAAACACGTTGTTATTCCTCATTAACAACTATCTGTAGTTAAATCACAAATTGATTTTGCATAAGAAGCGCACTCGGCAGCGCCTACTTTCTTGCAATTAAGAATAGATGCTGCAACACGATTTCCGAATCGTTGTGTGTGAAGGGTTGATTAACATACTCTTCCTTCCTAATCCTCTTAGCTAATATGATCAGTAATAACGTCAAAAGACTGGGGACTTTTCTAAGCTGTTCGCTAGCATGATATAAAAAAATGACCCGAATCACCACAATTAACTACTTTGTAAAAATCTGTAGGAGCCGTGATGAGGGTTCGAACCTATACGGTGGGTGTTCCCACACACACACACACGCTTCTAGCCACTAGACCACGACATGGTATAAGGATTGCAACCTGGAGTTCTACTGAATACACGAGAGTTTCCTGAGCCTTCCACTGAAGTCGGAACAGGATTTTCACACAATCCCCAATGCCCTCTGGCTCTGTCGTCCAGACAGGTTCTGTCCCTGACACCCTTCTGTCAATACACAGAGAGTAATCACACTAAGGTGACTGTATCAATGTGAAAATCTGTAGGAACACACACCGCATAGGTTGGAATCGTCTTTACGGCTCCTACTGTTCTTCTCACTGATGCAATCACGTTAATGTGAGGCCTCTCCGTGTATTAACTACCTTCTTGGTGTGTGTAGCTGTCTACTATAGGCCTCACCTGTCACGTCAACCAGTCACTCACAAGTTTATTTATTCAATCAATTACACATATTTTTTTCCAGCACTTAATTAGAAATGACAGCGAACAGTTACAATTTAATTAAAAGATGTAATAAAATGAATAAATAGAAACACATTTAAAAGAAAAAATAGTTTCATAGAGAAGAGGTGGGTAGTTATCAGGAGAAAACACTAAGCCGTTACGACTATACAGTTTAATGCTAAGAAATAATCACCTAGAGAAGAGTGTTTCGTGAACCAGGAGTCTGAATCTGTATTTTTAATTTTTTTGAGGGTCAAGATTCGCGCCCTCTGTATGGCTGTGGGTGAAGCACCCTGTCCTCACATTTATTCTGCCGCATATTTGATGCTATCGTCTATAGCGACGACAGTTCGGTTCATTTATGAAGTTCAAAGAAGCACAACATTGACTTTCTTTCATACTACTGAGACTCGGCGCTGATAAGTTAAGTGGTTTACAGACGGTGACATGCGCTTCTTGTCATGCAAAAACCCCCAAGAAATTGACAAGTCCAAAATGGACAAGTCCAAATTGACAAGTCCAAAATTGACAAGTCCAAAATTGACAAGTCCAAAATTGACAAGTCCAAATTGACAAGTCCAAAGTTGACAAGTCCAAAATTGACAAGTCCAAATTGACAAGTCCAAAAATCCAGTCCAAAAAATAGATTTGGACTTGAGGAAGGACCATTCCGCACCCCCGGGTCTGTTATTAACCCTCCTCATAGTACGTCGCATTTTAACGGAATCAACCGATCCGTTCAAAATGAGACATATTGATAAGCATTAAAGCATTTCTGTCAAAATTAACGTATTCTATGTGTCGGCCTCGATGGGTCAGAGAGCTCATGCCTCCCTCTCTGCTGCAGGAGGAACCGGAAGGGAGTCTGCTCTTCACCTGGCGGCGAGGGTCAAGGACGGGGAGAAGTGCGCCGAGATGCTCCTCAAGTCCGGCGCCGACGCCAACTTGCCCAAGGACGACGGCCAGACGCCCCTCCATCTAGCGGCTTACAACGGTAACTTGAAGACTCTCAAGCTTCTACTCGAGGACGACAGTGCTAAGCCACTAATACAATCCAAGGTATACCTCCCAAGTCACTTCTGGAGGCCAGGATTGATCAAGCATTGACGTGGTCCCCCTACGAAACCTGTATATCTTTCCTAATGGCTGTTTTGTCTACATTTAATAAAGAGTTTACAAGCTAAAGAAACTTTGCAACCCAAGATTATTATGGTTGCAAACAACCTCTTGACGCCTCGGAGCTAAAAAAAAAAAATAATAAATACAGACTACGCCGCCACGATCGAAAAAAGATGCACAGGTTTCGTAAGTGTAAATGTAAATGTAACCTTCTGTAAGTAAATGCTTGATGAATCTTGGCGCTGGTTTTATCTGCTAGTCTCTGTAAATGTGTGTATGCTAATCAATAATGGCAAAGTTTGTGTTCGAAATATATTCGAACACAATTCTTGGCGTGATGATATACAGCCTTCAGTGGATAGGCCTAAGCTAAATGCAGGTGCAATTGGAGCCTCAGAAGGCCAAAGGGAATCAATAATAAAATAGGGTCTAAAGAGTCCGCCGCACCCGTAGTAGAATCTAATAATCAAAGGTAATCCCAACTTGGGATGATCCCAATGAAGATCTTCACAACACTTGATCTTAATTATCTACTTATTTATTCCATGTACGTGTCTTTGTCTTGCACCTCTAGGCCGGAGAGACGTCGCTGCACTTGGCGTGCTCGTCTTGTCGGGTGGAAGCGGCCAAGATGTTGATTGAACATGTTCTTAAGAAGAGTGGCAAGGAAGCTGTCGCTAAGATGGTGAACACAAAGGTGAATATCTTGCGAGATAGACTTTTTTTATGGTTTGGCTTTCCTAAGAGGTCAGGCATTATTTAAAGTGGTTCTCCTGCAAAGTCAGGCTTTTGTAGGTGGGTATCTTGCAAGGTCAGTAATTTTATGATGGGTATCTTGCAAGATAGGCTTTCTGAGACGTTCCTCTTCTGCAAAGCCATGTTTATTTTTGTAGGTATATTCTCCTGCAATGTAGCTATCTTTTCAGTGTGTTCTCTAATATGATAGATTTCCTGATCAATTATATCTGATATTTCACAAGTTGCATAATTGTTTTCTCAGCTATGCCAAAAGTTAATGACAGCAACATGTTTAGCTGTCAAGATTGTCAGGAAAGTTTCGTAAAATATAGAAAAAGACTGATTAAAGGCTTGTTTTTACATCAATTTTGAAGGTTTGCCGTGTCCTATACTGTTCTTACTCTCATAATATTCTTAGAAACTTTCCCAAATAATAAGTAAATCTTCGTAGCAGGATCGGGCTCGAACCCGCGTAGGTAATTCTCCAATTTATCATTACTAACCACCCGAGAAAAACTAATTTCCCTAGAACCACGTGTCCTCAATATATATATATATATATATATATATATATATATATATATATATATATATATATATATATATATATATATATATATATCCCCACCCCCATAGATACATCACATTCTTGTGGTTTCATTGTGCACGTGATTGGCCTTCAGAATAACCTGGGAGAAACGGCGCTCCACTACGCCGGGAGAGTCAACAAGAAGAACGCCACGTACAAGGCCGGTGAGGACAGGGAGATGGCCAACCTCCTCCTCACCAACGGGGCTCACCTTATGGTCGTCACCACCAAGGTAATATATATATAAATATAAACCTGTGTGTATATCACGAAAATAAACACGTGATTAAAAATGTGACAGTGTCAGACCACGGAGGAAAATTGAAACAGGAATTTCCTTAAGTACTTTCGTATATTAAGACATCTTCAGAAGGAGTCCTTCTGAAGATATATTAATATACGAAAGTACTTAAGGAAATTCCTGTTTCAATTTTCCTCCGTGGTCTGATTGATTGATGAAGATTAAGCCACCCAAAAGGTGGCACGGGCATGAATAGCCCGTAAGTGGTGGCCCTTTTGAGCCATCACCAGTATCAATAGATGATATCCGTGGTCTGACACTGTCATAAATATATACCTGTGTTGTGAGTCTTCCAGCACCGCTCCTGTGCCAGGTAAGTCCACTACGGGCTCATCATAGCCCGTGCTACTTGCCCCGCTCCTGTGCCAGGTAAGCTACGGGCTCATCATAGCCCGTGCTACTTGCCCCGCTCCTGTGCCAGGTAAGCTACGGGCTCATCATAGCCCGTGCTACTTGCCCCGCTCCTGTGCCAGGTAAGCTACATGCTCATCATAGCCCGTGCTACTTGCCCCGCTCCTGTGCCAGGTAACCTACATGCTCATCATAGCCCGTGCTACTTGGAACTTGTTCCGAGTAGCTGAATCTATAACAACACATCAATGAGAGTCTTCACGTCTTACGGGCTATTCATGCCCGTGCCACCTCTAGGGTGGCTTAATCGTCATTAATCAATCGTCATCTTTACGTCAGAATTGCTTTCGGAAACATAGCTTCCCCGGCGTTGGTTACTAACGAGGGTTCTCTCAATACTTGGAATTTGGTTAAATAGTGATCGCAAACGTTATCTTGAAAGTTTTCTTAAAATAAGGTGCAAAGTGTTGCAAGAAGCTTCGTCTATTAGCAATCATTATTTTGACAAGATGAGAAATTGATATCCACAAAAAAAGAACCTTCCAGGTTTTTTATACAACGTATGAGAGAATCACTCTTGAGTATGCAGTCGTAGTATAAAAACCTCATATGCTTTTTACATGAGTTCAGGAGTGCATAGTTCTACCCACATGTGTCCAGGAAACCACAATGCTACTCATATGTGTCCAGGAATGCCCACTGACTCCCATATGTGACCAGGAATGCCCACTGACTCTCATATGTGTCCAGGAATGCCCACTGACTCTCATATGTGTCCAGGAATGCCCACTGACTCTCATATGTGTCCAGGAATGCCCACTGACTCTCATATGTGTCCAGGAATGCCCACTGACTCTCATATTTGTCCAAGAGTGAAACTCAATTTATAAAATAAGTAAAAAAAAGATATCGGATTTGAGGGCAAATGCTAAGGGCTCTAGTTTATAGATACAATAGTAAACTTGTGGAGTGGAAAAAGATGTTCTTAAACAGTTGTAACGGAAGGAAATATAAAAATGGTGCTTAGTTCTTTCTTTAAAAGAAAATGTTTAAGATGTATTAAAACTGAGTATAGCAGGTAGGTATGGCTGATATGTATGGCAGGTAGAAATGGCAGATATGTATGGCAGGTAAGTATGATAAGGTAATATGTTTGACGTCCTTCGATTTCATGGCAAAGTGTGATGAAGGTGTGAACTTCTTAAGAGACATCTTAGTGTTCAGTCTCATAGAGACCTTCTCTGACATGTTGTGTTACGGAAGTTTTACAATTAGTTAGTTTCATGGTCAGATAATATACTGAACAAATACTGTCAGATAACTTCATATTTATGTTACTGATTTTCAAAGTTCTGAATTAGTGTTTTCCCCCCCTAGTAGTTAGCCCATAGCAACCCTCTTCTTTCTATATCTAAAGCAGGTATAACACCTGTTTCCCGCCCTGGTTCCATAGCACATATTTATTCGTCTGCTGTACCATCCATAACTGACATTATAGCTTTTATATGGAGCACATTTATCAGCAATAATAATGTTAATTTTTTTCTTTGGATATATTCTATTGCAGAATTCCGAAACTCCCATCCACTATGTGTCAACATCTGGCAATCAGGCTGTCTTGGATGAGATGCTTCAGTTTGCCCCCCAAGACAAGGTCAGTGCCATAGGAGAAAGGTCAGTGCCACAGGGGGAAGGTCAGTGCCACGGTGGGTTGGGTGTCAAACCAGTAAAGTAAGTCTTACAAGAAATTTTAGGAAGGGGAAAATTCTTAGTCTGCTAAATCGAGACAGAAATCGTCTTCTCATTTACCCACTGGTAAAGAAATAATTAAGGACAACAGGAAAGGAACAATTCGAAAATCAAAGGTCATAGCAACAGGAAAAGGTCACTGCAACGAGTCTAAGAGGGGTCATTACCGTTTAACAAGGTCAATACCTACCTTCTACCACATTATTTTTCTAGGTCCCTCCCCGTCGACTCGTACAGAGACAAACAAACTCAAATTTTGGAGTTCAAATATTCTCTCCTCTTTCTTTTGTACTTCTCTCTATGTATACTTACCTTCATACATTTACCTTGAGTGTATAGATTTAAATCAGCAATAAAAACTTAAAAAATTAAACCATGCAGTACTTTTTTCTCCTATTTTTGTGTATCAGAATTTAGGAAGCATGATTCAGTGATGTTTTGTATTTCTTTACACTGTTATTTTATACCGGTACTTTGACAACAAAAATACACCCATAACAATTCTAACATGCCGTTCTCATCCCTCCCCCCTACAGGTTCAGAAACTTGTAAACATGCAGTCGACGAAGGGCTGGTCCCCGTTGCTGAACGCCGCTGAGAACGGCCATGAAGGGATTGTTGCAACGCTGCTCGATCACCACGCTAGAGTCGACGTGTTCGACAGTGAGGGGAAGGCAGCGCTCCATCTGGCCGCAGAACGTGGCTACAAGCTGGTGAGCCAGCTAGGAGGTGGTGAATGTCTGGGTGGAAGGTGGTAAATGTCTGGGTGGAAGGTGGTGAATGTCTGGGTGGAAGGTGGTGAATGTCTGGGTGGAGGGCGGTGAATGTCTGGGTGGAAGGTGGTGAATGTCTGGGTGGAAGGTGGTGAATGTCTGGGTGGAAGGTGGTGAATGTCTGGGTGGAGGGCGGTGAATGTCTGGGTGGAAGGTGGTGAATGTCTGGGTGGAAGGTGGTGAATGTCTGGGTGGAGGGCGGTGAATGTCTGGGTGGAAGGTGGTGAATGTCTGGGTGGAAGGTGGTGAATGTCTGGGTGGAAGGTGGTGAATGTCTGGGTGGAAGGTGGTGAATGTCTGGGTGGAAGGTGGTGAATGCCTGGGTCCAGGGCGTCTAATGCCTGGATGCAGGGCGGTACGGTACGCACCTCAGAAGCAGTGAAATCTTACTTTAGTTCGATCCTTCTGTCCCTTACTTTTGCTAAGGCTACCTCTCTCCTTTTCCACAAACATACCCTCTTCTAGTTTACCTTTTATTACTCTCATAACTCTCTTTGACTCTTTTTATTGAGCACTCCTCTCCCTCCCACTTTCCTCCCTTCCTTTTTCATTCCCTTTCCTTGAACAACACCTAATATCCAAAATGTATACTTCTTTTCCACCTTAAGCCATCACAAACACCCATCCCTGTCCCTCCCCTCCTCTCCTATACCACTAACTCCATCATTCCCACTTTTCCGTCTGTCAAACTCTCTTTCCCATCCCTCTTACACACATATCTTTCTCTACCTTTTCACCATCTTACTACTCCTCTTGCCCTCTCTCCCTCAGGTGTGAGACCTTCACTACATCCTCCTCCTCCTCCTCCTCTCACAGGTGTGTGACGCCCTCCTGACGCATAAGGCCTTCGTCAACGCCCGTAGCATGTCCGGGCTGACGGCGCTGCATCTGGCGGCCATGAAGGGCTACAACGAGCTGGTCCGCGCCCTCATCACCAAGCACCACTCGCAGAAGGAAGCCCTCACTCTGGTGAGACAGAGGGCCTCTTAAGTCCCCCCTTCATACAGTCTCTTCACTTCTGTTTCTCCTAGTGGTTTTCCGGTGTTTTTGAAAGTGTTGCATTTACCGTGGAATTATTTTTTTTGGATGCGGATATAATCTTATTAGTTATTGAGTTTTCTGCGTTATTCTCATTTTTTTGTGATTATTACTAGTTCATATGGCATTTTTGGTCTATGTATGCGTAGACAACTGAAAAACTGGTGTGAATTATTGTTTTATTTTGATGTTTATATTTCGAAATGTACGTTTTCTTTATTGATGTTGAGGGGTGGCTTTCTCAAATCATTATTCAACTTTTCAATACCGTTGCTACAGACGAAGCAGACGCCGTTGCATCTCGCGGCGGAGGAGGGGCAGCTGGAGGTGTGCGACACTCTGCTACAGCTCGGGGCGGACTACAACGCCACTACTGACGCAGGGCAGAAGGCTGTCCACGTCGCGGCCATGCGCAACAACTCCGAGGTGGTGAAGCTTTTTCTCAAGACTTCTCCTGAGCTGGTCACCACCGCCGACAAGGTCAGTCACCAGTGTGTCTTAAGATGGGCGGAGACTGAGCATTGATTACGGGCTATTCATGCCCGTGCCACCTCTTGGGTGGCTTAAACTTCATCAAGTAATCATCAATCTGAGAGTTGAGATAATGTGTCACACGTGAGTGTTGGAAAGGGGGAAGGGGACCGGATTGATGTTAGGCTTGAAGACTATCAACCTCCATATTGAAGATTGATGATTCATGAAGATTAAGCCACCCAAAAGGTGGCACGGGCATGAATAGCCCGTAAGTGGTGGCCCTTTTGAGCCATTACCAGTATCAAGAGCTTGATACTGGAGATCTGTGGAGGTGCGACTGCACCCTGCGTGACGGGAGATGTCTCCCGTGCCCTTATGTCACGTCCAAGTGTTATATATATGAACAAATCCACAAGGGCCGTGACGAGGATTTGTTATATATATAGTCGGCTTACCCCCTAGTACCCTCGACCTGATAATTAATATACCTTTTTACCACCGTTTTCATCACAATCTCCATCACTATACCTTCCCCATCTCGCCCCTCCGCAGGACGGCAACACCTGCGCGCACATCGCAGCGCTGCAGGGGTCGGTGGACGTGGTGAGGGAGCTCATGAGACACAACAGAGGCGTGGTGATCAACGGTAAGAACCGCGTCGGGGAGTCCACGACGCTGCACCTGGCCGCTGAAGGAGGTCACGCCAACCTCGTCAAGTTCCTCATTGAGAACGGCGCCTCGCCCAAAGCTGAGAACGGCGTAGGTTTCTTTTAGTTGGTGTTCAGTTCTATTATTTGTTTGAGGATATGTTGAAGCAGTGTGTTGTGGGATTCGAACCGGCGTTTCTGAATCGTTCAGGAATGCGAGTTTGATCCTATTGTACATCCTAAATATTTTATTATAGATACATTACGTCCTTGTGATTTTATTATACATTATTTATTTGTTTTTTGATTGGATAAATTCTGAATATTTATATATAAATATATATATATCTAGGTATTTTAGATACAAATTTTTTTCTTATTTCTTCCGAAAATTTGTATGTTGTAAATTATAGTTCATGAATTTTAGTCAATGTAGCTCCCTTTCTAGGAGACTACAAACCGAAAACCATTTTATATTGTGACTCTTTTACCCTTATATAGATAAATTAAAAATATAAAATTTTTTAAGTGCTCTATTCAAAAAGTTTCCAATGCGATCAATATTTCGTGAGGACTTGATACGGTTTCCCAGCAATATAAACACGTTCCACGATATATCCATTTAGCGATCAACAGTCATTTAGCTATATTCGTTCAGATATCTCTCTATATTCAATTAACTAAATATCTCTATTATTTTGTATCTATATCTCTCCTGTTCGCCGGACCGTTGATAATTATACTGATGAAAGAAATCAATCCCATTTACCTAAGTTAATGTAACTTTTCTTTGTATGCGTGTGCGTGTGCGCGTGCAGGCGGGGTTCACAGCAGTGCACCTGGCAGCGAGGTACGGTCACATACAGGTATTGGACACCTTGAGGGAGGTCACCAGCTTGAGGATAACGAGCAAGAAGCTGGGTCTCTATGCCCTTCACGTCGCTGCTCACTACGGTCAAACAGGTCAGCTTTGAAAGTGACATTGTAATAGGTTTATTTGACATGTCATACACAATAGAGGGTGTGTGGTTGTGATTGTATATTTACACTTTTCACAACAATTTGTTTTAAATTATTTGCCTTTCTGGGTGGATAGATAGCTAGCTTGGGTCGTGGTACCGGATGGATGGATGGTTGGGTTAATTTTCAATTGGGATGGATAGGATAGTGAGTTGTGAATAGGTGGGTCATGAGCAGGTGGGTGACAAGATGTGGAGGCGAGGGGTTAGTTATGTTTTCAATGATTCGAGTCTCAGACAAGACATGAAATTACAAGTATTAAATGTTAAATCGATTGATAATTGCCACCATCGATATATATTATGGCATAAAATTGTATTTGGATAGAGAAAAGGGCATTTGGAGCCATTTGGGGATTGGGGAAAGGGGGGTTTCTGGAGGATTGGGTAGAATAGGGTAAGGTGGAATTTGTTGATGGATGAAAAGCATTTTAATCACAATGGGTGGGAAGTGTGGAGCGAAATAGGTGGGATTGGTAGAGCATATAATGGATTGGGTGTTGAAGTGGGGGATGTTAGGATTGGAAGACTCTCGTGTAGGATTGTGATGGGTGTAAGTGCCAATACAATCATCCAGAACCATGTCTAAGATAATCCCAGGTCTCTGAATGATGAAAAATGACACCCCCCCCCAAAAAAAAAAACGACATCTCATCCGAAATTTGTAAACGTGATTTTTTAGATTTAAATTTTTTAATTAAAATTGAATTAGATTTAATTAAAAATGTATATTTTAAAAATCTAAACACATGAATATGAAGCTCCATAGATAGTAAAATCCTTCATCCTTCAAATGCAGTAATATACAGTACAATAGTGTCAAAGCGTTTTAGACAACAATTGATACATGTGGGAAAAGGATACCAGAATGCTTGTCACGAATCGCCACGAATACAGGGAATTCGAATCCTTAACCTTATCCCGTTACATCTTTTCTTCGATCAGAGATCGTGCGAGAGCTGCTGACTCACATTCCAGCCACGATCAAGTCGGAGCCGCCCATTTTGAGCGGTGGGCGGCCTTTCCTGCCCGACCTGGGGGCGGAGGCTGACCTCACCCCCCTCCACTTGGCCGCCCACCAGGGTAACGAAGGCGTCGTCAGGATACTCTTTAACATCCCCGGGGTCCAACCTGACGTTACTTCCCGACTCAACGTTAGTAGCAACGTAGAGAAATTGTTTAGATCTGCCTAGATCCTTAGAGCCTTGTAATAACTTGACTATCAATTTACATTCCTTTAATAGTGGTATTTCTAGCACTAATACTAAAATACCAAATGTTATTTCTGAAATACGAATGCTATTGCACATATATTAATGACATAGATAAATTGGCAAAAAAATAAAATAATTGCTTCTATCCTGTGATTTTTTTTTATTGTGTGTTTGTCATTCTTTCTTCTTAGCTGATATTTGGGGTTCGGCTGGATAGACATTAACATTTTTACAAGTCTTTGTAAAGCTAGAAGTTGTTATCCTCCATCATCTTATGTCCAGTCTTCAGTACTGGAAAAATGTCAATGACCTTACTGTTGTGTAGAGCGCCAATGACCTTTAGGTTTTAAATCGGAAGACCCTGAATGCTGTTCGTTTCTTGGCTACTTATCTTGTCTTTCTTATCTTATCTCGAACTTCTTGGGTATTTTAGTTCCTGCAGTTACATCGTACTGTTTAGTCCTCACATTATCTCAGAATCAAATGTAATCTGCCAATGCGTTTCACCAAACAGATCTAGCTTAAACTTTATGTTTAATGGACTTAAGGCATTGGGCATCTTCTCTTTTGTATAAATCTAGAATTAATAAACAGTTATCAGCATAGACAAGGGTTTTAGGGATATGAATATGTCAACGAAGTTGAATATCAAGAACTTCTCCAAGAACCTGATCTTGAAGGCGTCGAGCACAATCCTGAGATTCCTGGTGCTTGTAACTCTGGCGAAAGACTGCTGCATCGTGTTCAATCTGGAGAAAGTTGCATGTCTAGTCCATTTCTATCGCGTATACAAAGGTATGTTTCTTCTCTCCATCATCTTCACAAGGAAACAACGCCATATGCCTCCCATAGCGAGAGAGAGAGAGAGAGAGAGAGAGAGAGAGAGAGAGAGAGAGAGAGAGAGAGAGAGAGAGAGAGAGAGAGAGAGAGAGAGAGAGAGAGAGAGAGAAAGAGAGAGAGAGAGAGAAAGAGAGAGAGAGAGAGAGATTAAACAAATACTCATCTATGTCCTAAGAGTAAATAAGCTCCCCCCCACTCCACTCTGGCGTCTTCCCCGAGTGTGTGTTCGAAATGATCCGCAGGAGGAGGAAGCTGCCATTGCTTCCTCCTCAAGAGGGGGGCACTTGATCATCTTATCTTCCTCCCACAGGGCTACATCCCTCTCCATCTGGCCTGCATCGGAGGCCACACATCCGTTGTGGGGCTCCTTCTCTCCAAGTCCACGAAGCAGGTGAGTTATTGTGGGGTGTTCTCTCTGTCTCTCTCTCTCTCTCTCTCTCTCTCTCTCTCTCTCTCTCTCTCTCTCTCTCTGCCACTCCCGTGCTGCAGATCTCTCTCCCTAACACTGTATGACTTTCTCTTGTCATTATTAGACATTAGAAGATTGGAATAATTTGAATATAATATTAATGCAGTTTGTTTATAAATAATGTCTTCTCAGGCAATGTAAGCCATATTTATTATAGTGATTGTTGACATGGGATGCTTTTACATGTTAAATGTTAATATGACTTTACTGTAAGATATGACAGTATGTGTTAACTAATACATAAATCTATTAATTCATGTCTCCGCTGCATATTGCAACAGCGTATATGTTTTTGATACAATATGTATCAAAAACATATTTTTGCATTATGCATTAACCATTGGACATATACATATAAATATACATATAAAATACATAGAGTATGTATTTGATATGTACATTTAAAATTATAATACTATATAATGCTCTAGTGTTATTGCTGTATTATGCCCGTCAAAAATGTATCTCTATGATAAATTGCCTGATAACTTGTCATTTCACTTCTCTGCACGACCACCAGGTGGCCAAGATGGACAAGCGTGGCCGGACGGGGCTCCATCTAGCGGCTATGCACGGTCACTATCACCTGGTGGCCCTCCTCATGGGCCAGGGGGCCGAATTAGGGGCCAAGGATAGAGTAAGTACTCTCGTAATGGCCATTAGAGGATGGTCGTGGCCTGGATGGTCGTACATAACTGTGGTATTACCAGAAAAGTTAGGTTTTTACCTTGGACAGGAGAGTATAAGTACAGATGTGGGTATTGTATCGAGATTTTTTTTCTTTTTAGAGAAATTATAGGACTTTAAGGCATTGGATTCTCCCTGAGGAGAACTGTGTTATTCTGTTCGTAAAACGTTTGAATCTTGAGGTATCAAGAGGGAATCCTTGTTTTATTTTTTTGCTCAGGATCTGTATCTGTTTTTATTGCTTTATTTTCCAAGTTATTCAATTGATCTAATTTGCATATAACTTCCTCATTCCCTGCACCAAGTCTGAATATCTTTGATTATACGTTCCCTCAATCAGGAAATCTTTTACTTTCATATAGGACTAAAGATGTCTTTCAGGGAATTTTTAACATTCACCATTAGGATTTACGTCAGGTATCTTCCACTGATTCCTAAGAATATGTAATTGTTAGCTTCTATAAATATTCAGAAACGACAGAGTCACTCAACTTTTCCTCTGACGGTCGGAAGCAGGAGACAAACACACACCTCAGTTGACGTGTTTGCGCTCAACGACGCAAACTGCCCCGTGAACCACTCACACGCCTCTCACACGCCCAGGATGAGCTCTGGGCTTGAAAGTGAAAGGACGACCACGTTTCGGTCCGTCCTGGACCATTCTTAAGTCGTTTGTCGACTTGAGAATGGTCCAGGACGAACCGAAACGTCGTCGTCCCTTCACTTTCTAGTGTGTGGTCTGGTCAACATATTTCAGCCACGTTATTGTGACTCATCGTCTTCATCTGGGCTTGAAAACTCATCCTTGCCATAGTTGGGTCGTTAACAGTCAGTTGTAGGTGATTTATCCCCCCTGATAATTCCCTCTGCCACTCCCCCAGGATGGCCTCACGCCTCTCCACTACAGTGCCAGGGCGGGACAACTGGAGGTGGTGAAGCTCCTGGTGGAGGCAGGGGCGTCGCCGGAGGACAAGTCCACGGAGGGTAAGACGCCCATCACCTTCGCCGTGGCCAGCGAGCACGTCGACGTCTACAACTACCTCATCAACAAGAAACACGACTCGTACAAGCTCCTGGAGGATAAGAAGGTGAGGATGGAATGTAGAGGAAGAAGTGAAGTGAATTATCAAGAGAAAGCGCCAAGTAATTACGACTATATAGCACTGTGAAGGGGTCAGGATAAGGATTTGAGATGGGACGGGGAGAAGGAATGGTGCTCAACCACTTGGACGGTCGGGGATTGAACGCCGTGTAGAGGGAGAAAGAAAAAGGGGGAAAAAGACAGGTAGAAAAGGGAAGGAGGGAAGAAGTAATTGAGGAAGAGGACTAGAATAGCAGGAGAGAAATCAAAGGGCATATCAACAATAAATACAGAACTAGCAGGAAAATAGTAGACTGCGTTACACTGCATTTTCATGCATTTTATTACAATACATTATGGCTTATCATATCGCATTGCAATGCATTTCCTTGTAATTAATCGTGTTGAACTACATTATCTTGCATTAAATCGTGTTGAACTACATTTTTTTTTTATTAAATCGTGTCATTTTCTTGTAATATATTGCACGACATTTCGGTGTATTTACGGCCAATATAGGAATTTGTTGTTGCAGTACGTGCACGACCTGACGCTGATGAGTAAGAAGCACGGACACTCACCTCTGGAGGAGTTCATCCTCCTCTCTCCTGCACCGGTCGACCTGGCCACCAAGCTGGCCCACACGCTTCTCATACTCTCAGACAAGGTGGGTACACGGGGCGTGACTGAGGCTAGGCGGGCGTGACTGAGGCTAGGGGGGCGTGACTGAGGCTAGGCGGGCGTGATGAGGCTAGGGGGGCGTGACTGAGGCTAGGGGGGCGTGACTGAGGCTAGGGAGGCGTGCCTGAGGCTAGGGGGGCGTGACTGAGGCTAGGGGGGCGTGCCTGAGGCTAGGGGGGCGTGACTGACACTGGGGGGCGTGGGTGAGGCTAGGGAACGGGGTGTGTGTGTGTGTGTACCTGAGGCTCGGGGCGTGTCCGAGGCAAAAGGAGTGATTATTTTCAACCACAAATGGTATAAATGTCAACCAGAATATAACTATTTTCCTCTGTTCTCCATAGTCTAGGCTTGAGAGCTCATCCTTGACATAGTTGGGTCGTTAAAACTCAGTTGTAAGTGATTAAAGAGACAACGAGTAGTGGAGAAAGATGGGAAGAGGAAAAGTGTGAGAGGGGAAGAAAGGAAAGGAGATAAGAGAGAGAGAAAGAGAGAGAGAGAGAGAGAGAGAGAGAGAGAGAGAGAGAGAGAGAGAGAGAGAGAGAGAGAGAGAGAGAGAGAGAGAGAGAGAGAGAGAGAGAGAGAGAGAATGATACTTAAAAGTTCATATATGTGTTCAATGAAAGTCATCAAAAAATAATGCAGAGCTCTACTCACACAACGGGAACTCAAATCCCATTATGGAAAAAATTAAACAATAAGTAAATCATTTTTGCACGATAAAATAGTGTTAGGTCACGGGTGTGTATGTGTGTGTGTGTGTGTGTGTGTGTGTGTGTGTGTGTGTGTGTGTGTGTGTGTGTGTGTGTGTGTGTGTGTGTGTGTGTTAATATCCTGTACACAGCTGTAGGCTGTGTACGGGATTTTCTATGATAACTATTTGTCCAGTGACCTCATCCGCCACTTTGGGGTTTGTATGTAACGATAACCATATAAGTATTGAGTCCCAGGTAGGCTACAGGATGGTCAGGAAGCCATGCTTTAGCGTAAAGTTAATGAACTTGAGACTGATGTATGCCTACTAATGAGCAAGAACAATTAGTTAAGGCGAGAGAGAGAGGTGTATGATAATTCAATTTACAGATTAGTAATTAAATACCATAAGGAACAGGACGGAAACTGGGAAAATTTCTCAAAAACAATAAAGGAGATGGGAGGGGGGGGGGGGGGAACGTGTGACAAGCCGTTGGCTTCCTGTCCGTGTCGAGACCACTAGAGATAGTGGTCCCCAGGTAGCTCCAGCTAAACATGCATTAATCTGTGATTGTGTCTGCCGTGACCCTCTGCGGCTGCACCTCCTTCGTCGCCTCCTGTGCCCCCTCCACCATGACCTGACCTCGACCCCGTAAGTTCAGAAGGCGAGAGTAGTGAAGCATTCTGGCTCCTGTAGCGTGACTTAACCCTCGGTGTCTGGTGTGGCTCTCCCGGCACTCATAGCAAGCCTCGCCTGCCTCGTTAACTATGGCTGGTCTTCCGACGTGTTACTAATGAATTAACACTTGTTTTATCTCATAAGGATCTCACTATCTTATCTTCCCGCGTCTTTGACTCATCCTCTTATCTCTCTTTCTCTCTCTATCTCTCTTTCTGTCTCTTATCTGCAGCTTTCATAGCTATTAACAAGGGCAATACTGTCTTCATCGTTCATTCCTAATGCTGTTCTTTAATGGGTTCTCCTGAAACTATCCACTAACACTCTTATCTTCTCGTGTCTTCGATTCACCCTCTTCTCTCTCTTTCTCTCTCAATCTCTCTTTCTTTCTCTTATCTGCAGCTTTGATAGCTATTAACAAGGGCAATACTGTCTTCATCGTTCATTCCTAATGCTGCTCTTTAATGGGTTCTCCTGAAACTGTCCACTAACAATTCCCGGGGTTATTGACCGCTACGTGTAATACTTCATGTTGTGCTTTGCCATAACTTCTGCAATATATTGGCCACTTATTCGCTTTGACAAGTATGTGAAGCAAATTGTTTAATAACTCTCGGTGCAAGGTATACTAAAGTGGTTTGGATAAGTATGATTCTCTCTAATTTGTTTGTTAATTGCCCCTTCAAATTAATTGGTAAACTTCTAATTTTCTGTGATTTCTGAGTTGTATTTGAAGAGGTTGATTCACAGATTTTGGGTCCTGCTTTTCATCCCTGAATTGACTACATAGTTTTAATTAAAAATTGGTTATTATGCAGTGCTTGTATTATAATCACTAACAAATTCTGAGGATTGGAAGACAGCTTACAGATAGATTTTTGCTCCTGCAATACCATGATTAATGTTATATACCTCCGACCAACAAATACAAACTTCATTTAGTTCCTCTAATCCTCGAGCTTGAGACAGATATATATATATATATATATATATATATATATATATATATATATATATATATATATATAAAATATATATAAATATATATATATATATATATATATATATATATAATATATATATAAATATATATATATAAAATATATATAAATATATATAAATATATATAAATATATATATATAATATATAAATATATATAAATATATATATATATAAAATATATATAAATATATATAAATATAAATATATATAAATATATATATATATATATATAATATATATAAATATATATAAATATATATATATATATATATATTAATTTTTTTAATTTTTTTTTTTAAACCTAGAAGGGGTACCACCTCTGGTGCAAGTGTAGGGACCCATAGCCTCGGAGAAGAAAATAAAGAGTACTCAGAGAAGACCTTGTGGATCCTCACTGAAACAAATAAAACATACAGGAAATGAGGAAACATATCCTCATATATATATATATATATATACATATATATATATATATATATATATATTATATATATATATATATATATATATTTTACCTTGGATGCAATATATTCTTGTTAATGTCCTTTATACACAATTCTCCCCTCCCTTTCCTGCTCCATCTCTTGTTCCTTCTCTTCTTAATATCTCTCTCCCATTTAATTTCCTCTCACCACCCTCACACAAACATTACCAAAATCATAACTTGTGTCTATTGTTTCCTCCCCCTTCTGCCGCGACGTGGCCCTACAGGAGAAGGAGAGCAGCAGAGACCTGCTGGAGGCGTCGCTGTTCAGCGAGGCTCTGGCCACGGAGCTGGTGGCCATCTCTGCCGCCAGCTCCTCCCCAGGGCTGCTCCTTAGGGCCGTCGACAACAGGAATGTCGTCCTTCTAGACTCCCTTATCGAGCACGAGCAGAAAGAGGTATGTGTGTGTGTGTGTTTACTATTTGTGTCTGTGGGATTGAGCTGTTAGCTCTTGGACCCCGCCTTCCTAACTGTCGCGGTTGTCTAATGTACCGCTTCCGCTCCTAATTTTCTCTATCTTATTTACAACATATATTTCTCTCAAACTCACATATATATAGACAGCCCGTAGCAGCTGTCTAACTCCCGGGTACCTATTTACTGCTTGGTAAACAGGGGCATCAAATGAAAAGAACTGCTCATTTGTTTTTGCCTCGACCGGGAATCGAACTCGGGCCCTTTAAACTACGATTCCTGAGTGTGGGAGCATTCAGATATTACAAATTATAATTTCTTTTGTACCATAAATATAAGGTCACTTAGTCACTTATACCGAATAAATAATATATTATATATATATATATATATATATATATATATATATATATATATATATATATATATATATATATATATATATATATATATATATATATATATATATATATACTGTATTTACTTAAATACAAAAATATTATTTTAATCGTGTATTTGTATCGTGGGTCCAGGACTTTGTGATATACAATGACGCAAATTTGTTTTATTGGATTTTAAAGAATTCCGAAAAGAATATTTACCTTATGGTAAGTTTTATACAGTCCTGAGAGATTCATGATATAAAGTTTCCTTATTTCGGTACCGCAAGCCATCATATTCGTGAAGATCTTCTTAGCATACCGTGACAAAGTTACCCACAGTTATGGTGTTATTATATGTTCACGTCATAATAATATTGGAACTTAAAAAAATGTGTTTTTTTAAGCTTTAAGTTAATTTTTTAAGTAATCAAGCTACACTGCCCGAGGCGTTGGAGGACGCCTTACGATACCCTGAACACGACGACTGTCAACTTAAAGTTGTGTCTCTTACCGTAGAGAATTGTCGATATAATTCCTCAGTGTCCGGCGAGCACGACTGGTCACGGAACGACACTTTCACTTACAACCATTTCACTGTTATGATTTCTGCTTCTCTCTGCCTGAACCTAGACGCCTTAGAATCAAGTCATATTGCCAGCATGAGACGCGAGTCGAACCACTCTGAAACCTCGACTGCAATATTTACATACTAACGCGTCTGCTGTAACGAGGTCGGTAGTGTTGTGTGAGCGTTTATATTTTTATAACTGGCAAAAGATATTTGTATTAATTTTTTACATTTTTATATGTCTGTATAAACTCTTGTACATGTATTGATATCTAGGTTTTCTGATAATTATGTTTTTTCTGAGGAAATTCTTAATTTTATTTTAATCCAAATAATCCGAGGAAAACAGTACAAATTGATAATTATGTTCGAACTTTTTTTTGAACAGTGCTTCGAACTCTGTGTTCGAATCGCAAATTTCTAAATCCTTAGCCCACGTACTGCAAATACCTAAACAACTAACGTAAGTCAACTCAGGTCTAACTATACGTCAAATTCTAAAATATTATAATATTAACTTATCTTTGTGGAAATACAGAGTTCGAATATCCAGTACCGAAACATTTCTTGATAATTACTGCATGTGAATGAAGTAATTACCACATGCAGGCGATGAGTCACAATAACGTGGCTGAAGTATGTTGACCAGACCACACACTAGAGAGTGAAGGGACGACGACGTTTCGGTCCGTCCTGGACCATTCTCAAGTCGATTGTGATGTCACAATCGACAATCGACTTGAGAATGGTCCAGGACGGACCGAAACGTCGTCGTCCCTTCACTTCTAGTACGTGGTCTGGTCAAGTAATTACCACATTCACCTGAAAGGATTTCTCCCCGTTTTGTAAACACAAGCAATTGATGACACCTCACCATTGGACAGGAGGATATCTGTCTGTCGTACCTGTCAACATTACCGTCTCTCCCACAGGTGATCGCCCATCCAGCGGTACAGAGGTACCTGTATGATGTGTGGATGGGAAGCCTTGATTGGCCTGCCTGGAAGATGGTCATGATGTTCTTCGCCTTCCTGTTCTTGCCTCCAGTCTGGATCTTCTTCAGGTAGGAGACTGTTCTTAGCGTGTTCTTCTTCGTCTTTTTTTTTAGTGTCTGGTCTAATCTTTCCGTTTTCTATTTGTGTTGTTATTCGTTTTCTTTCTCTGTTAACGTTCAATTTAATTTTTCAGTTTTCAGCGTTTCAGAACTTTTTCAAATTATGTTTCGCTGTGTTCTACCGATTTTGTTATATAGTGTTCTAGATATTTGTTATACGGTGTTCTACCTATTTTATTATCCAGTGTTCTTAATTTGAAGAACTTTGTGTAACACTTATGTTACGAAGTGATCTTGTAAATGTTTCATAGTGTTCTGTAAATTGTTACTCTATTCTGTTCTGCAGCTTATGTTACGCAATGTTCTATAGATTATGTTCAACGGTGCTATACATATTATGCTATACATACTTTTCTTCATATATAAAAGACACAATCATTTTCTTCATATAGAAAAGACAAATCCATATAGAAAAGACACAATTTTCTTCATATAGATAAGACACAATTTTCTTCATATAGAAAAGACAATTTTCTTCATATAGATAAGACACAATTTTTTTTCATATAGATAATACACAATTTTCTTCATATAGATAAGACACAATAAAGGTCAAAACGTGTCTCACTTTGCCCTACTCCTTTCACAAAGAGATTCTCTCAAGGGCAGATTTTAGAGATTTTCAGAGAAGCCTTTGATTCAGAATTTGTTGATTGGGTATTGGGCTTAAGGCCAATTAACTGAAAGAGGGGGTTATTAAGGCCTATCAACCCCGGAAGGCTTATCAAGGCCTATATACCTGGAGGGAATTATTAAGACCTATCAATCTTTAAGAGGGTTATTAAGGCCAATTAACTTCGAAGGGAATCTAAAATAACAATAACAGCTAGCTAACTGACCAATCAGCAAGTATACCTTAGTCCTGAACATTATACAGGACTAAAGTATACTATCTCTCGGTGTAAATACACCGAAGAAAACATTCTCTATAAATATATTCCTGTGTACTTACCCCACGAAAGAATAAATACTCGAAGTGACCTAAATATTAGCGAATATCTAGAGTAGATATTCTCTAGAGTAGAGTAGGATAGAGTAGAGTAGAATATCTAGAGTAGAATAGCTATTAGAGTAGCGAATATTTATATTGCGGCTTCTAAAAACTCCTTAATTCTTGTGTCACTGTCTCATCTACTCATCTACAAAAAAAAATCTACCTCTCGAAGGGTGTTTAATAATGTAAGTCATTTTTATATGTATCGTCTGTGTGTGCGTGTGTGTGTGTGTGTGTGTGTGTGTGTGTGTGTGTGTGTGTGTGTGTGTGTGTGTGTGTGTGTGTGTGTGTGTGTGTGTGTGTGTGTGTAAATGTGTTTTTATAAATTGTTTGACTTTTCTTTTTCAAGTATGCCGCTGGGACACATGTACAACGAGGTGCCCATAGTGAAGTTCATCGCCTACCTTGTGTCGCATCTCTACTTACTGATGCTAATGATCATCTCTGTGGTCACGCCTCTCAGCCCAATCTGGGAGAACACCAACCTCATACCCAACTGGTGAGACATCTGGCGTGCTCAGACATCCCTCTTCCTCCCACTTTCTGTTTTTCAGGAATGTTTCTGCGCGAGCCCTTCTAAGTCTTACTCATTTCTGTCTTAAGTGGTTCGATGAGTGTTTATGACTCGCTTCGGTAAAGTTATGTTCAATGTGTTTAACAACACATTGTTATATGTGTTGTTAATCACGGTTTTAAATTGGTGTTGAATCTTAGTTGAAATTTTATTTGGTTTGTAACTATGCAGTGTGTTAGTTAATGGTCCAGTGGTCTGTTTGGGTTGTAACTCTGTACTGTGTTGGGTAATGTTCCAGTGGTCTGTCGGGCATTTCTTAACAATACTGACATTTCTTCTCTTAAACTTGCTTGTAGACGGTGCTGTTCTCTCCCTGCTGGTGATGTTTTGTCTGCTGGTAATGGGTCTGCTGGTGGTGCTGGTGTTACTAGTGATATTGTGTCTGCTGCTGCTGCTTCTGCTCCTGTTGCTTCTTTGTTACTATGTGTTTTCACTCCCTTTTGCTGTTGATGTATTTGCCTAATAATTAATAATGCTGCTGCTACTGTTCTACGTCACTGTTGGTGTTTATATATGTGTTGTGGTGGGTACTTGCTCTCCTGTTGCTGCTGTTATGGCTGACGTTGCACTGTTGTGGTGGGTACATTGCTCTCCTGTTGCTGCTGTTATGATTGATGTTGCACTGTTATGGTGGGTACATTGCTCTCCTGTTGCTGCTGTTATGGTTGATGTTGCACTGCTGTGGTGGGTCCATTGCTCTCCTGTTGCTGCTGTTATGATTGATGTTGCACTGTTATGGTGGGTACATTGCTCTCCTGTTGCTGCTGTTATGGTTGATGTTGCACTGTTATGGTGGGTACATTGCTCTCCTGTTGCTGCTGTTATGGTTGATGTTGCACTGTTGTGGTGGGTACATTGCTCTCCTGTTGCTGCTGTTATGATTGATGTTGCACTGTTGTGGTGGGTACATTGCTCTCCTGTTGCTGCTGTTATGATTGATGTTGCACTGCTGTGGTGGGTCCATTGCTCTCCTGTTGCTGCTGTTATGATTGATGTTGCACTGCTGTGGTGGGTACATTGCTCTCCTGTTGCTGCTGTTATGATTGATGTTGCACTGTTGTGGTGGGTCCATTGCTCTCCTGTTGCTGCTGTTATGGTTGATGTTGCACTGCTGTGGTGGGTACATTGCTCTCCTGTTGCTGAATTTGCAGAGCCAGCCAGCTTGTAGCCAGATGTTGACTGTTATCCCCAAAACCAGACGTGCAAAATTATAATGCAGTTTTAATAAATTAGTATTAGTGTTGATTCCATTAGAGTTTGGATATAATTTGCATAATTAATGCTTTGCAAATATACCCGAGTAGACGTTCTAGTTACTGTATATTTTTCATCACAAAATCTAATTTCTGTCTCCCCAACTCTCATGCAAATGCATGAGTTATATTTATATTTCCCGTCAAGGGCTAAGTACTTGATTGTGTATTATTAAGCTCTAATTTGTTTTCGATTTCATTGACTTATACCATTTCTGATCCTTGTAATGATAACACTTACTGCTCTACCTGCAACTGAATGTTGCAATTAGATATCTTATAGCAATAAAGTAGCAATACAAAGTAGCAATACAAAATATCTTATAGCAATACAAAGTAGCATTTAGATATATTAAAGCAACAGAGTACCAGCTTCGATGTTTGTATCCTCTCTACCACTGGGCCTCCTTCAGGTACGAATGGCTGCTCCTGCTGTGGCTGAGCGGCAACCTGGTGATGGAGCTCACTAACCCAGGGGACATCGCTGGCCTGGGCTGGATTAAGGTCTTCGTGCTGGTGTTCAGCGGCTTGGGCATCCTGGTGCACCTGGTAGGGTTCTTCTATCTGGGGGACACCGAACTCATCCCAGAGATGCTGTACATCAGGTGAGTTGTGTGTGTGTGTGTGTTTATGTGTGTGTGTGTGTGTGTGTGTGTGTGTGTGTGTGTGTGTGTGTGTGTGTGTGTGTGTGTGTGTGTACTCACCTACTCACCTAGTTGTGCTTGCGGGGGTTGAGCTCTGGCTCTTTGGTCCCGCCTCTCAACTGTCAATCAACAGGTGTACAGGTTCCTGAGCCTATTGGGCTCTATCATATCTACACTTGAAACTGTGTATGGAGTCAGCGTCCACCACATCACTTCCTAATGCATTCCATTTGTCAACCACTCTGACACTAAAAAAGTTCTTTCTAATATCTCTGTGGCTCATTTGGGCACTCAGTTTCCACCTGTGTCCCCTAGTGCGTGTGCCCCTTGTGTTAAACAGCCTGTCTTTATCAACCCTGTCAATTCCCTGTGTGTGTGTGTGTGTGTGTGTGTGTGTGTGTGTGTGTGTGTGTGTGTGTGTGTGTGTGTGTGTGTGTGTGTGTGTGTGTGTGTGTGTGTGTGTGTGTATGTGTGTGTGTGTATGTGTGTGTGTGTCCCTCGGGGGGGGGGGACCGTTCCCTGGGGGTCTATGTTTACCTCCGCAGTGAGGAGTGTGTGAGTGTAGGGCTGTTGACCAGACCACACACTAGAAAGTGAAGGGACGACGACGTTTCGGTCCGTCCTGGACCGTTGTCAATTCGATTGTGAATGGACTTGATCAACTTGAGAATGGTCCAGGACGGACCGAAACGTCGTCGTCCCTTCACCTTCTAGTGTGTGGTCTGGTCAACCTACTTCAGCCACGTTATTGTGTCTCGTAGCCTGCAGTGTAGGACTGTCGGGAGTTGTGGATAGAGAATTATTCTAAGTAGATATAGGGTTGATGGGTATTACAGATTGGAAGGTATATATGATTCATATAAAAAAAACTATATATGTAATTTGGAACCACACACCTCTGCAAGGAGTAATGTTACTGTATCATACAAAAAATGTATACGTCTTGCAATAAATTATGCAATTCTTGAGAGGGAATACAATTCTTTGAAGGATGAGCGGATATTGATTATTTAGAGACGTATATTGCTACGAGTAGACAAGTGATAATTCATTCCAGAAAATATATAATTATCATCGTAATAGTTCTATCTCATGAAGTATAACAATCAACATACTATAATATGTTATATTTTCACATAATATAATAAATATTCTTATAACATGATAATTTTCAACTCAGGAGAGATTCACTTCGTAAATGAGAAACTCAATTCTAGTTCACTTTCCCTCCCACTGTCTGTCATTTGACTTTATTATGTGTAATGCACATTGATGAAGTTGATCATTCTGATAAGTGTGTATACTTATTAAGAGGATTATTCCCATCTGTGTTTCGTTGATAATCCCTTCCGACAGTCCTTCCTTTCTAATATAGCTCTCTTCTTCCCATCAACCCTCTCATCAAATAGCCCTCTCGTTCATCAACTATCCTCAACTACTCTAACAGCTCTCTCCGATCCAAGAGCCTCCCCTTCTATCTCTCTCAATCAGCCCTAACATCCTTCAACGGCTCTCACCTTCTCATCCTCAATCCATCGCTATTCTATGCATACAATCGCTCGGAGTTACCCACAATCTGTCCATAACGTGTCTGTAACCCCCCTCTGTAACCTGCTCAACATGCATCTACATTGAGCTTCTTAATGATAGCCTATATACAATCCGGTAGCTTTCCTGTAGCCTCTCTGTAACCTGTACGTTATCTCTCAACTTCCCTGTGTCCGGTCAAAGGTTCTACAGGACCTACTCAATAACGTTTCTTAAAAAGGTAATACATTCACGCTACCATCCACCCTAAAATGCCCCAATCTCCCTTTTATTCTCCCCTTTAATCCAAAAAAATACCGTAATCATTTCCTTTCACAAGTCACTTTCACAAGTCACTTTCTCCTCCCAAAAATGTTTTTAATGCTACCTGTCCCCAAACCTTGCCTGTAACACTGCCTATCAGTGTTACAGGTAAGGTTACAGGCAACACTACCTCTCATAAACCCCGAGTATCGTTCAATGGGTATACTCACGGGGTATAACTACCATTTCTCGGTGTATATACATTGAGGGGGTTTATTATACTTCTGGACTATGTTAAGGGCTAAAGTATACTGGCTGGTTGGTCAGTATGCTATTGTGGTGGCCTTTAATAACCTTTCTGAAGGCCTTTAGACCAAATAAACAACGCATCATAGCCTATCGTGCCTCTCCTGCGCCAGGAACAACTTTTTGGCCATTGCGACTCTTCTGGCGTCCGTACAACTCTTGGACTTCCTCTCGTTCCATCACCTCTTCGGTCCCTGGGCCGTCATCATCGGTAAGCTGATGGTGGACCTGGGCCGGTTCTTGGTCATTCTCGCCATCTTCGTCTTCGGCTTCTCCATGTACGTGGCTGCCATCTACAACCCCATCAGACCCATCTATAGTGAGCTGAACATGACTAGTGAGAACACGGGCTATCCACCAGCAGGTAATTATAGTCCTACTTGGGGATCCTACCTAGGAGAGAGAGAGAGAGAGAGAGAGAGAGAGAGAGAGAGAGAGAGAGAGAGAGAGAGAGAGAGAGAGAGAGAGAGAGAGAGAGAGAGAGAGAGAGAGAGAGAGAGAGAGAGAGAGAGAGAGAGAGTTTACAAAGGCTAGGCAGTAGTAATGTTATATATCAATACTGTAGACATGCATCAAGAAGTTGAAAGAAGTTGTTGTGTGTATGAACGGCTGTGAGCGAGTCTGAGAATGATGGTAAGACCATCATTCTATATGTAAGGCTATATGTAAGACCGGAACTTGGAGCCCTTTCTTCTCCCTCCTTCTCCTTCCCCGCCTCCTCTTTCCTCACATCACTTATTACTAATTCTGTCCCATCTTATTATATATCTTCTTCTTTGCCTTCTGCCTCATCTTCCTTCATCTTTCTACCCTTCGCCCAGTCATCCTACTCCAGCTACGAAAGGTGTGTAGAGGAAGACAAACAATAACCCACTTACTGGGGTTCAACAAGGAAGTTTGCTTAAGTTTGCTTTCCTGGAAGACTTATCGCCGAACAATCAATGCGCAGTGAAAATCTGCAAACCCCAAACAATTTAAGGTGAATATTTGTAAACCCCAAACAGTTTAAGGTGAAAATTTGCAAACCCCAAACAATTTAAGGTGAAAATTTGCAATCCCCAAACAATTTAAGGTGAAAATTTGCAAACCCTAAACAATTTAAGGTGAAAATTTGCAAACCCCAAGCAATTTAAGGTGAAAATCCGCAAACCCCAAACAATTTAAGGTGAAAATTTGCAATCCCCAAACAATTTAAGGTGAAAATTTGCAAACCCTAAACAATTTAAGGTGAAAATTTGCAAAACCCAAACAATTCAAGGTGAAAATATGAATGAGTTTGGGTGGATATAAATAGAAGCTACTCCGTATGAGTGGAAATGAAATTATCAGGAGTAATTACTAAGCCATTACGACTATATAGCACTTGGAAGAGGTCAGGATAAGGATTTGGAATGGGACGGGAGAAGGAGAAGGAATGGTAGCCAACCACTTGGACGGTCGGGGGATTGAACGCCGACCAGTATGAAGGAGACCATCGCTCTACCATCCAACCCAAGTGGTTGTTCATATTTCCTGAAGTAAAGCTGTTTGATACAAGTTTTCTGTGCCATAAAGAGAATAAAATATCTTCATCTTCAGCCCCCTCTTACCTCACCTTCGCCTCTTTCTTCTCTTCTCCCTCCAGAGGCGCCTATCCAAACACCGCTACAGACGGGGGAGATGCTGTTCTTCTCTCTCTTCGGGTTGGTTGAGCCAGACTACATGCCTCCCTTCTACAGCCACCCCTCCTGGAGCCAGTCCCTCATGAAGGTCAGTGACTGATGTTGTAGGTGGCTAGGACTGAGGTAGTGGTCTGTGGTAGATGCTGGTGGTGGTGGTAGATGCTGGTGGTGGTGGTAGTTGCTGGTGGTGGTGGTTGGTAGTGGTGGTGCTCGCATTTGTCTACACTCCTCACATCCCGTTTGAAGTATATATATAAAAATATGTATTAGAGCAAAGTAAATATTCGAGCAAATTATATATAACAGCACGGTATAGATTACAATAATGTATTATAGCAAACTTAATATTATCAGAAAGTATATGGTATATATATATGTGTGTGTGGTTTGATGGTTTGATGGTGTGGTTAGGCTGATGTAGATGTGTTTTAGTTCAAGTGTTCGCATTGAGTGAAACATGTCTCAAGCCGAGGCTTGGAACATATTCATATTAACGTCAAGTACATATATGACTTACCCAGCAATTCAAACATACATATTTACCTTTCACCTTGTGAAGACACGGGGTAAATACATTTCGTCACCTTACACACACCATCCTTATATAACATGCCTAAACGCTTAATAATCCAGCCGCCAGACTACGATTATAAGAAAAAAAAGGATTATACGACGTTAAAATTGATGAATATGGGGGGTTGGCCGCATCATTGAAGAGGATGTATAGGGGAATGCAATCCCTCCCTTCGCTTCTCGACATTCCACAAACCCGTTCGAGAGACCTCTAGTGTACTTCCATTCACCTGGGCTGTATGGGTCTCGAACCGTCGACCCCACGCGTGTGAAGCCGAAACTCTATCAATAGGGCTATGAGTGGTCTTAAAAAGGAAAGAAGTTACACAGTGTTCGCAGTGTTAAGTTAAGGCAGCGTCTGAGATGTTCTCGGACGTAGGTTCGAACCCTCGTCACGGCCCTTGTGGATTTTTTTTTTTGGGGGGGGGGGAGTAAAGAGGAAGGAGAGGCATAGGTGAAGGGAAGTATAGAAGTGGGAAATACAGTGAGAGGTATGAAAGCAGGCGGGCTGTCCGCCTTGCTGACTCGAATTTGGATTTGTTCAGGAAAGAAGTTGTTTTTTTTAGTGCACTTGTCTCATCCAGCATGTCTCATGTGTCCCCACAGATCGTGTTCGGGATCTACCAGATGGTGACGGTGGTCGTGCTCATCAACCTCCTCATCGCTATGATGTCCGACACCTACCAGAGGATCCAGGCTAAGAGCGACACCGAGTGGAAGTTCGGCTTAGCCAAGCTGATCCGGAACATGAGTCGGACCTCCGGAACCCCCTCGCCTCTGAACTTGCTCGTTAAGCTCATTGTTTATATTGTAGCCGTCTTCAAGTTCAAGTGTAAGTTCAGCGTTCGCAGCCCGTATTCATAAACAATGGTTACATGCTCGTTAATTCAGCTGCCAAACCACCCTGTTTGTGAGCAAAAAAAAAAAATACTTTACTCAAGACTCAAATGAATTCGTAATGCAAATAAGTGATTACCAATAAAAACTAAAAAGAAACTAACCTACCCTACCTCTAACTATACGCAAAATTGTAATATACATTAATATTATTTGTATCTTCAAGAAAACATAAATTTCGCTACACAGAACTTTAAAATTTATTAATGTAACTTTATGGTCGGCATTAGTTTGGACAAGAATAACTTAAAGATTTATTGACTTGTTTTCATCTTTGTATTTCCCTTTGACATCTGACCTCTGACCTTTTCCCTCAGGCAACCTGTGTTCAGACAAGGCAATGGAGTACATGAGAACGGAGGGACGCCCGGAGGACCCTCACCAAGCTGACCTGAAGACCGAGTTCGGTGGAGGCTGGATCAAGAAGCTGAGATCGCGAAGCAAAGCCAGTATTATGCCACAGAGCACAGGTATGTCAAGGGCAGTATTATGCCACAAAGCACAGGTATGTCAAGGGCAGTATTATGCCACAAAGCACAGGTATGTCAAGGGCAGTATTATGCCACAGAGCACAGGTATGTCAAGGGCAGTATTATGCCACAAAGCACAGGTATGTCAAGGGCAGTATTATGCCACAGAGCACAGGTATGTCAAGGGCAGTATTATGCCACAGAGCACAGGTATGTCAAGGGCAGTATTATGCCACAGAGCACAGGTATGTCAAGGGCAGTATTATGCCACAGAGCACAGGTATGTCAAGGGCAGTATTATGCCACAGAGCACAGGTATGTCAAGGGCAGTATTATGCCACAAAGCACAGGTATGTCAAGGGCAGTATTATGCCACAAAGCACAGGTATGTCAAGGGCAGTATTATGCCACAAAGCACAGGTATGTCAAGGGCAGTATTATGCCACAGAGCACAGGTATGTCAAGGGCAGTATTATGCCACAAAGCACAGGTATGTCAAGGGCAGTATTATGCCACAAAGCACAGGTATGTCAAGGGCAGTATTATGCCACAGAGCACAGGTATGTCAAGGGCAGTATTATGCCACAAAGCACAGGTATGTCAAGGGCAGTATTATGCCACAAAGCACAGGTATGTCAAGGGCAGTATTATGCCACAGAGCACAGGTATGTCAAGGGCAGTATTATGCCACAGAGCACAGGTATGTCAAGGGCAGTATTATGCCACAGAGCACAGGTATGTCAAGGGCAGTATTATGCCACAGAGCACAGGTACGTCAAGGGCAGTATTATGCCACAAAGCACAGGTATGTCAAGGGCAGTATTATGCCACAGAGCACAGGTATGTCAAGGGCAGTATTATGCCACAGAGCACAGGTATGTCAAGGGCAGTATTATGCCACAGAGCACAGGTATGTCAAGGGCAGTATTATGCCACAGAGCACAGGTACGTCAAGGGTAGTATTATGCCACAGAGCACAGGTATGTCAAGGGAAGTATTATGCCACAAAGCACAGGTATGTCAAGGGAAGTATTATGCCACAAAGCATAGGTATGTCAAGGGAAGTATTATGCCACAAAGCATAGGTATGTCCAGGGAAGTATTATGCCACAAAGCACAGGTACGTCAGTTCTGGAGCAATGGTAACCAGGTTCTAGGAAGGGTGTTGCACTTAGCCAGGTAATGGTGTGACCAGGCCAGGGGTCATAAGCTGATTGTTGGACAACGTCCAGATAATGATGTAATCAAGCCACAGGTTGTAGCCAGGGGTGTAGAGCTGGACCAGGCAACCTAGTTCGGAAAGTAAACTAAACCATAGTTTGTAAATGATGAGGTCATGGGCCTTAGCAGGGTAAATGGCTAGTTACTATTGTTTAAGTTTTAGTCAAGCATCACGAATCTAAACCAGAACTCGCGAGTACGAAATGCAGAAGATGAGATTTACTCTGACATTAATCACATAATCTACACGAGCATGACCACAATATATATATATACGGTAATTTCAAGAACCTATGATGTAATTAATTACAATTTTCAGAGTTCTCGGTTAACTTAGTTAAAAGATGCTGGTAGGTAAGGTTAGAAAGTAGTGAATTTGTATAGACTAGTTTAGAAACTAGTGGGGTTGGATGTTAGCGGGAAGGTAGGTTTGAGAGTAATGAGTTTGGATGTTACAACCAATGACAGTCAAGTTTTCGAAGTTATCGGGTCGGGATGAGTATCCTTTTAGATTCCAGCAATGAGAGATGATAACTAGCCCTTTTCTCTTCCAATGGGAACAGAGAACCTGGTTCCCCTGAGCAACATGGAGGGTTCCCAGGGTGTGAGGAGGATTGAGAACGTGATCAAGTGGAGCCGCGTTGTGAACAGATACCGGATTATGCACCGGAAGGAGGTCCAGCCGGGGGAGGAAGCTAACCCGGAGCTGCCTACAGACTCCGTTGAGGACTTGCAGAACGAAGCCATGCTGAACGGAGGAGTCGAAAACTCGGAGCAGTCTTCCACGGCGTGAGCACCGTCAAGTTTCGCAGTGTTCCCTTAGTGGCCACAAGTACCCAAGGGGGCAGAGTAGAGTCCCCCTCTCGCGTGTGTAGAGTTTTGTTTACATGGTCTAATGATGACATGAACATTTCAGCATCAGGAGAGTTACGGGATTCAAAGGGCGAGCAAATCCTGAAGTCACACTGATGAGTGGATCACACACTGCCTGAGGTGTGGACATAACTAAGATGTAAATTATAATACCATAGATGCCAATGAAAGAATTTTATACTTGAGGTTCTCAATATAAAACATATATAGAGTAATTTACTCAGAGTGATTAACATCACCTTTTCATATAAATATATATAAATAAATAAATAAATATATATATATATATATATATATATATATATATATATATATATATATATATATATATATATATATATATATATATATATATATATATATATATATATATATATATATATATATATATATATATATATAATTTCTTGTCAGAGAGCACAAAATATCACGTCAATTGTTAACCACAAATATGTTACAACCATTCATCATAACATAGCGTATATCACAACCATGTATCACTCATAACCCTCCCTTCTCACAACCACGTATCATTTACTACCTTCGTTAACTACCATGTATCATTGATTACCCCATGTCACAATCACGTATCATTCATAGCTCACTCCCCTTTCACAACCATGTTGTATCACCTACAACCGCTGTCATAACAATGTATAAACACACACTCACAACTACACTCCATGTTTCACACTCATAACTACTCCTACATTCGTAAACCAAGTCCCAACCACAACAGCTTACTCGTCATAACTCACAAATATTATACTAAAAAGTTAGATTTTATGTTGGAAGGCAGAGAAAATTTTGTATAAACTGATTTTATGGATCTTTTTTAATACTAATTTCTTGCTCAAGAAATAATTATCTCGTAAAAGTTATTGTAATTTATTGACGGAAAAAATAACATATGAGGTTTTTATTCTTAAATTTATAAGAATGATTGAAAACTTTTTTGTGACACAATGAGACAAATTATTTGGTTCGATTACGAGTGTTTTATCAGAGATATTTATATTTGAAATAGTTATATAAATACTGTATATTATTACAGATACTATATATCATTATAGATACTGTACATTATTATATAAATAGTGGTCCTTTTGACTATAGTAATGGTGTATATAATAATTATTGGTAGCTTTCAGGAAATGATATGAACTGTTTTGTAATAATTAGCGATTAAAAAATTTAGAGAATTAAGGTCAATATCTTAAAAGAGTTTAGGGCAGCAGGGACATGATCTTTGTATTAAAAATCGACACCTTTTTGTGCGCTGAACTATGTGACGATTTGTAAGTTGATGAATATTAATTAAAAAAATTTTTGGATCCAAGATGTTGGAATTTGTTGAGATATACCGAGAGTGCCATGTGCAGAGTGCCATATGCAGAGTGCCATATGTAGAGAGTGCCATATACAGTTTATATATCCAGAAGGGTGCCATATGCAGAAATGTTTCACATAGAGGGTCTCATTTGAATTGTGTGGCATATACTAGAGGCGTTATATGCTAAGAAAGTCATATACAAAGAGGATCATATGCAAATGAACCCTTATGCAATGGGTGCCATAAAGTGCCATTTGCCTTGAGCTGTCAAGGACTAGCACAATAGATACTGGACTCCAATTAAATGAATTGTTTAAAGCAACTAACCATTGAGTTCCAAATAAATAAAAAATATGTCAATAAAAACAATCTGATTGTGGGAAGTACAATCGCAAATGACGTAATACAATTTGGTCGATATTAATTGAATTCCCATCAAAACAGAACTATTATTGCGGATTCGGAGATGAGAAAAATCATGATGTGTTTGTAGGATAAATAGGTCGCAGAAATGATGCTAAAACAAAAAGGTATCTATGACGAGTTTGTGAATTTCGAAGCGAAAACGTTCTCCTAGACGTCCCACTAGGAGAAGATTGAAGGGTATAGCATCACACTGTATTAAGAGCTAGTTGACAGGGGCCTTTGGGGAATCATCGAGTGAACCAACGCCTCGAACTTGGACTCATAAACCTTCCTTTCGTGCGTGTCTCCGTGTCGCAACCTACCACGGGAGTGCAGTGTTGTTACATATATATGTTTACATCGTATGGAGTTAATATCATTTCAAATTATATATTCATGTGTTAAAATGTTCATAAATTTATTTGTTGGGGAAGTAAACACTTGATATTTGTCAATATTTACATGAAACACAAATGTTTTTGTGTTTAATGGACTGATTGTGGCGGCAATGCATATAGTGTTTATAGGCTTTCATACCTACTTCCTGAGGGGAAAATAACTACCCTTCGCAAGGTAAATGTCGTGCAAGTTTCCACACTTTGATACTGACTTACAGAGCATTGCTCTAGTTAAGTACCTTTGTAAATTTGTTTTAGCGATGAAAATGTTTTATACAAAACTAGATTAGAAACAAAGTTTTGCATTATTTGTAAATAATCTTTGTAACCATTAGAGATAAATAAATAAATAAATAAATAGTTAATTCGTGAGTGGAGATTTTGTCAACTCATTCATGAGTGAAGATTTTGGTCAACTTATTCATTCATGAGTGGAGATTTTGTCAACTCATTCATTCATGAATGGAGATTTTTGTCAACTCATTCATTGATGAATGGAGATTTTTGTCAACTCATTCATTGATGAATGGAGATTTTTGTCAACTCATTCATTGATGAATGGAGATTTTGTCAACTCATTTATTCATGAGTGGAGATTTTGTCAACCTCATTCATTACTGAGTGGAAATTTTGTCAACTCATTCATTCATAACTTGAACTTCTATAAATGAGAATTCTAGGCATCGCAAACTGTTCGTAATAGTTTTAATTGTTTAGTTTTATATTTTGTGTTATATCTTATCGTTCATTTTGGCAAAAGGGCGAGAGTTATTTTACCTGAAACAAATTTAAACCCTTGAGTGTTAAAATCTATATTATGTCAAACATGACGTCACGAGTGTAAAGATAGTATGACGTCACGAGTGTAAACATAGTATGACGTCACGAGTGTAAACATAGTATGACGTCACGAGTGTAAACATAGTATGACGTCACGAGTGTAAACATAGTATGACGTCACGAGTGTAAACATAGTATGACGTCACGAGTGTAAACATAGTATGACGTCACGAGTGTAAACATAGTATGACGTCACGAGTGTAAACATATTATGACGTCACCAGTGTTATGTCACTAACATAAACAATTTTTGGTGAATTTAAGAGGTATTACAAGTCACGAAGGCACACGAATTCTGTCACTAATATATCCAATCGAACATAACGAAACTCTGATGTCACGAATATAAGCCAAAATAAAATAGAATCTGGTACGTGCAAACAACACGATTTTTAACAAAATCAAATGTCGACGGATTTAGACTTTGATAGAAAAAGCCGCAAATAGAAAAAAAAATACAGACATTCTTATAATTAATTAATTACAAATATTTAATTGCGTAAATAAAATATAATTAAACCACTATCTCTCTTTCCTACTGCTCTAAATGCTAATATAATATTCTCAATTTATTAATATCATTTTTAATTTAGTTTGTAATGGCTAAGTTTAATATGAAAGCAATTTTTCTCATCTCAATTATATACCAGACTTTCTGAAAAAAATAAGTTTTATGCAGCTAATATTACAGGTAAATTATATATATACAGTAATATTAAACTAATTTTTCGTTGCAATTTGCAAGAAGTCGAAATGAATGGAAAAAAATATATAACCCTACGTCACGTTGCCTTACCCACAGATGTCGAGTGGTGAACTTAATATTCATTGCCTAGTGATTTTTATTTTTCATTGTTGATATATTATAATTCCATTGATAATTTGTTATTATTACGCAATATATACCAAGTATTCTTAATCAGATTGATAATTTTATCCCTGCATATCCTCTACATTCTTGTATAGTTTTGTATTTTGCCAATGTGTTATGTAACATATGAGTGTGTATATGTAGAATAGAGACTTGAACTGAACGAAATCGAGTGAAACATATTGCGCAGGTAACGCAATAAATACTGTATTTTTATTTATGTTTTGGACCCTAATGGATTTAGGCCAAACAAGGTTTCACTATAGTGTTAGCAGAGTAATATAACCCATATACCTAGGTATCATAGAGAACATAATCACTTCACAAGTCATGCTATTTTTGTACATGGCCAGCCCAGCCGATCTCCGCCCCCACCCCCCTCGTCCCCCCTCTTCACCCTCCTCCCCATCCCTCCCCCTTTCCCCCAACCATGGTCTGGGTAGCCCCGCCCCCCCCCCCTATGTGTATATATATTGTAATTATTGTACAGATAGAATTGAAATATTATCTTAATAAAAAATACATCTCTCTCTCTCTCTCTCTCTCTCTCTCTCTCTCTCTCTCTCTCTCTCTCTCTCTCTCTCTCTCTCTCTCTCTCTCTCTCTTTCTCTCTCTCTCTCTCCCTCTCTCTCTCTCTCTCTCTCTCTCTCTCTCTCTCTCTCTCTCTCTCTCTCTCTCTCTCTCTCTCTCTCTCTCTCTCTCTCTCTCTCTCTCTCTTTCTCTCTCTCTCTCTCCCTCTCTCTCTCTCTCTCTCTCTCTCTCTCTCTCTCTCTCTCTCTCTCTCTCTCTCTCTCTCTCTCTCTGACAATATATATTTGTACATGTTGAATGTTTTCTACTTCACATTCCAGCATTTCTGGAAAGGTACTAAGCCCCATAATCCTCTAGAAACTAATAACTTTTGTATTACTTCCAATTTTCAATTTCTCTTCAAATGTAAATGGGTCTGACTGTCCCATCCCCCATTAGAATAGCCTTAGTTCTTCCATTTATAAGTACCTAAAAGGTACTCTCTCTACTCTGTATGTACAAGTACACTTTACCTTGTACTCGTCAGAGACTCCTTGTGTGCAACTCAATATTTTTAAGATATCAGAAAATATTATACATCCTTGTATTCATACTTACATTCATACATGTACGTAACATATACACACTCACTCACACATGAATAGACACGCAAATGTAGAAATACATTCATACATTATTGCACACAAACAAATGCACGCGCATGCAGTATGCAATTACACAGTTTTATGGAACAGTTACAAAAGGGCATTTACAACTTCCTGGTTGTTGTTACAAGAGTTGTGGTCACTACAGCTGTATAACTACATATAGAGGCTCGGCGAGGAGGTGTTGTAGAGTGAGGTTGTGGTCAAGGTACACTATCTGTATTGAATTCTGACGAGTGCCTAAAAACTAATTTAAGGGCCTCCGTGTAACACACACACACACACACACACACACACACACACACACACACACACACACACACACACACACACACACACACACACATACACATACACATACACATACACATGCACATGCACATGCACATGCACATACACATACACATACACATACACACACATACACATACACACACACACACACACACACACACACACACACACACACACACACACACACACATACACACACACACACACACACATATATATATATACACACACTACATTCATTAGGTCCTTTGACCGGTTCTTCTTTCTGTATTTGTTTAATCACTGAATGAATATGTATTTTCTAAAGTATTTTTTCGATGTGAATAAATAATGTCAATGTATAGTAAAAAAAATAAATTATTTTGCAAAAAAAAAAAGAGAAGAAAGTGTTTAATTATCCAAATCTCTCCCACATTGTTAACTTAGTTATAAGATTAATACAAAATAAAACGTTTCTTTCCTAATGCTATTCATGACTTTCAGTCACTTAGGAAGTTACTTCAGGATATAAGTAGGATTTAATATATATATCCAATATCCTAATTAATTAATACAAAAATAGGAAAATAATAACACGTAAGAAACCTAATTAAGGCCTCACGCCACTCTCGAATATGCGTCTTGTAGGCCTATTATAGGCTTATATTGCTCATGCCACTCTCACTGCCCCAGTCTACCAATGATAATTCAGAACACGACTGTCTAGAACCCTATGAGATAGTCACATCACATCACATCTCACATGGTGTTCATTACGTAAAAATCTGATCATTTCTATTCACTTTTCCGCTTGTCGTCAAAGATGATAAAGACTCCTTCGAAGTCTCTCTTTGTTTAGAGACTTAGTTTTGTTTAGACTTTGTTTAGAGACTTTGCTTAGACTCGTTGTTTAGAGACTCGCGTCAAACTCAATACAAATGTAAAGTCAGTTATATTTTTTTCAATTTAATCCCCAAGCAAGAGCAATATAAATAAGATTCGTGCGGGAATCGTTGATCTAATCCCTTACTGTCACGTTCAGTAACTCATGTTTGTCAAAAATACTGCTTCCACATGAGGTGGAAGTCTGGCCGTCATGTTATCAAGGGAATATGACGGTGAGGAAGACAAGGGTTGTAAAAGTAGGAATATTACAGGAGGGTTTGGCTTCCACCTGATCAATTATCTAGTCACCGGAAGGGGGAGAGGCATTACAGGTGAGTTATTTTGTGGCGTCTGTCTGTCTGTCTGTCTGCCTGTTCTTGATCTGTCTCCTTGTACTCAGCTAGATGTAAATACCTAGATATTTTTTCCCCTTCTAGATACGTGTGTTCCGATTTGCCTGTTAACTTTCCGATATTCTATTATAAATCTATATTTTAGTTCGTGAAACAAATGGCCAAGAAAATGGAAATATATTTTATCACGTTGCCAAATTTTAACTAGGGGTAACCATTGACTTTGATCTGGTCTCGAAATACAGAGATTGAGTTTGAGCTAGCCAAGAGGTATACTGGTCGCCTATAACCTCTCGCGGGACAAAGATTGACTTCGACTTGACTTCGAGGTGACAAAAGTCAACCTCGACTTGACATCGAGGGGACCAAAAGTCAACTTCGACTTGACATCGAGGGAAAGAGATTACCCTCGACTTGTCCTTAAGGGACAGAGATCAACTTCGACTTGGCCTTGATAGACAGATCGATAGGACGACACCTTGAAGGACAGAAAGAGAGATGAACTTTGAATTGACTTCAAATAAGAGAGCGACGATGATCGAACCTGTGAAAACATAAATCGACTACGACGTGACCTCAAAAAGACAAAGATCGACTTCGACTCTACCTTGAGAGATAGACCGACTCAGACCTCCCTCATACGCGTTCGCTAGTAAACGCGAAGGGTTGTTTATACATAAATAATTCGGGATGAAGCCTTGAGACAGCGCGCCCTCCTGGTACGTGATTCTTAAGGGGCAATGCATGAGTGGTAACTCATAAATGCTCTCATCAGTGAGGAACCACACACACACACACACACACATACACACACACACATACACACACACACACACACACACACACACACACGGGACCAAAGAGCCAGAGGCGGTGACCATGAGCCATGAGGCTGGACCAAAGAGCCAGAGCTCAACCCACGTAAGTACAACTAGGTGAGTACAGACACACACACACAGGCTTGATAAGGGGTAAGCTTTCCTTCAGAGGGGTAAGCTTAAACTTACCCCTCTGAAGGAAAGAAGAGGCAGAGTGGATATGATAACAACATACAAGATATAAAAAAATCAGGGCAGACAGAGAGGCAATATTCTGAATGAAAAATAATAGGCATTGATTCATGTACAGAAACAAATAGTCACTGAGCCGTCGACATATTAGAATGACAATTTTCATTGTCCTAAGTAGTTAGAATGAGCTGGAGAAAGATATTGCAAGGGAGAATTTCATAAATAATTTACAATTACGCATGACAATGTTCTTGTATATATATATATATATATATATATATATATATATATATATATATATATATATATATATATATATATATATATATATATATATATATATATATATATATATTTGCAAGATTTGGCTCTGTTGCCTCATTTCTCGTGTTTGTTGATTTAATCGAATCGCTACGTGGCCATTCACAGCTGTAGCAACAGTATTTCAATGGTATTTCGAAGCTATTTTAACGTTATTTCACCTATATTTCATCGTTGGTGTGTAGTTATTTCACTGTTGCTTCACGCCAGCATTTTTATGTAAACATTTAAATCTCGTCTCAAAAGCTAAATTCGAAATGTTATAATTGACTGAAACGTTTTTTTAACAGCTTAATCAAAATATAATTATCAACGTTTTTTTTCCACATAGTTGAAATAGAAATTCATTGCAAGCAAAGCGTTTATTTTGTAACGAAAACGTTCGTACGCGCCAACACACAATAGCTGAGTCGAGAACGTTGTAAAGAAACAACTCAAACATAACTACCGAACCACTGGTCAGCTGACAAACGTAAAAATGCGACCATCCATAGGTCTACCGTATTAGCCTTAAAACACATAAAATAACGTTCATAATTAATTTGAAACGTTTCTACTGGTGTGAAGAAATATGTAGCAAATATTTTGGGAGCATTTTAGATAATGTGAAGTCTGTTCTTTCACTCTCTTAAAAGGCAAGTGTCTCTTTAACTCTTTAAAACCCAGTAAGTTATTTCTCTTTAAAACGCAGAAAGTTATTTCTCTTTAAAACACAAGAAGTTCTTTCACTCTATATAATGCAAGACGTTCTTGCATTACTTAACAACATTTGACAGAGTTTAACATCAGAGCTGCGCTGTGAACTCACGACAATTGAGTTCAGAGCGCAGCAGGTTTGTAAATGTACCAGGTATGGAAATGTTGCAGGTTTGAAAATGTTCCAGGTCTGGCAGTGAAGGAGGTTTGTAAATGAATCATGTCTGAAAGTGTAGCAGGCTTGTATATACTTTTAGATCTGATTCATTTACAAACCTCCTGCACTGCCAGACCTGCTACATTTTCAAACCTGCAACAGCTCCACACATTTACAAACCTGCCACATTTATAAATTTACCAAATTTGCAAATCTACGATTCTTCTCAACCTTCTACATTTGCAAACCTGCAACTTCTAAACCTACTCTGTTTCCAAACCTGCTACACTTCCAAGCCTATTAGATTTACAAATCTGACCTCCACTATAGCTCTCCAAGCCAGCTATATAATTCCAAACTTGGTTCCAGGGAGTGTACGAAACCTTCGAGAGTGAATCCGTCGCGTTTACTTAATAATGTATAGACCTTCATTGATTGGTGGAATATCCTTGCGTTGAGGAAATGGCGCTGCACCTTACTCGACACGAACGCACATGTAATACGCACAGGTAGACGCACAGCTTGACGCACAGGTAATACGCATCTAACGCAGGTTTTGGGGAGCGTTTGTGTGTGCTTATGCGTGTATAAGTGAGCATGTGTGTGTGTGAAAGAGAGAAAGAGAGAGACAGACAGACAGACAGACAGAGAGAGACAGACAGAGAGAAAGAAAGCAATAAAGTATAAAATACGAATCAAAACAAAAGTTTACGTTCAATTACCGTGAAAATTTCGGCAACGTCGCCCGTCACCGTTGATAGTACCAACAGGTGAGTGCTTAATTAACTGGCCACCTTTAATTCAACTAATGCTGTGACGTCATCGTTTGGTCCCCGTGACGTCACTACGGTTGTGTAAGGGAACATGATGATAATAGATGTCAAAATTCTCGCTTTTCTTACTGTTCCAGCTTTAAACAAGCCCCGTGGCCAAGCGAATTCCAAACAAATCAACTTATCACATTCTTATTCCAACAGACACGAATATGTTTCCAGCGCCGTTCTTCGCGAGGATCCAGTGCCGTTCTTCGGGAGGATCCAGCGCCGTTCTTCGGGAGGATCCAGCGCCGTTCTTCGGGATGATCCAGTGCCGTTCTTCGGGTGGATCCAGTGCCGTTCTTCGGGTGGATCCAGTGCCGTTCTTCTGGAGGATCCAGCGCCGTTCTTCGTGTGGATCCAGTGCCGTTCTTCGGGAGGATCCAGCGCCGTTCTTCGGGTGGATCCAGCGCCGTTCTTCGGGAGGATCCAGCGACGTCTTTCGGGAGGATCCAGCGCCGTTATTCGGGAGGATCCAGCGACGTCTTTCGGGAGGATCCAGCGCCGTTATTCGGGTGGATCCAGCGCCGTTCTTCGGGAGGATCCAGCGCCGTTCTTCGGGAGGATCCAGCGCCGTCCATCGGCAGGGGACCACATCATCCACTTGCCAGGCAGGCCGTGCAGAAGGGCCGTCCTGGAGCGTGGGATTGGCTTGTTGTGGGGGCCAGGTCGGCCCGTCACGGTGGTATGGAAGCCGTGTGCTCACCAGTATATTTCCCGCGCGTTCCAGGTGAGGTCGTTGGCGCGACTCGCTCCCTCTCGTGCTTCGGGCCCAAGACACTCGGCCCACGAATCACGTGTCCTGTGTGGTGTGTTGGTCTGTGTGTGTCTGTCTCTCTCGCTCGCTAGCACGAGTGATGGAAACTTCAGTCGCTGTAGTTTTTCTTCTTTCCGAACTTATGAGGGAAAGTTATACGCCGTAGTGGAAGTTATATGTTAAGGATATCAACTTTGTTCATACGCTCGTCCGTGTGTCTGTCATCAGTCACGTGTCTCAAGAGGAGCAAAACGCAGGTAATATGCTACAATAGTTTATAGTCAGCTTAAAAGGTGTTTCCCACTGGTGTCTGAGGCTTACACGAAGACCTATTTAACTCTATACATTCCTTCCACTGAGCCTCACAAACATGCGGGTGTTGCGTGCTAAACCTCAGGGGCCAGATGCACGAAAGCACTTACGCAAGCACTTACGAACCTGTACATCTTTTCTCAATCTTTGGCGGCTTTGTTTGCAATTATTAAACAGTTAATGAGCTCTGAAGCATCAGGAGGCTGTTTATAACACTAACAATAGTCGAATGGGAAGTTTTCATGCTTGTAAACTGTTTAATAAATGTAACCAAAGCCGTCAAAGATTGAGGAAAGATGTACTAGTTCGTAAGTACTTGCGTAAGTGCTTTCGTGAATCTGGCCCCTGGACTTCATCCTACAAAGTGTTGCTTCAATAATACCCTGTTAATGACATAAAGAATTCTAACGAGAATTCCCTTGAACTCAACAAACAAACAAAGCAACCATAACGTCTTTCCTGTTAAGTTTGCTTTGCTCTAACGCAAGAAAAAAAGTGTTTTTCGGGGAACTACTGTTCTTAAATACATGAGAACTTCACATAGGCTTTTTCACATAACATAAACATTTGTGTAGATATTCCTTTACATTTGTTTAAGTCAATCAACACTCAATGGAAAGTTTAATCTCTTGACATATCATTCATAACAGATATGAAATGTTCGGGATTTTGGACATGAATGTAATGTCGATGTGAAGCAGACATGGGAAGTGTGGTTAACTAGATTGTTGTGTCGTTACTCCTGCAGTGTCGTTAACAACTGCGAATTCAGGTAGGGTGAATTTTTTGTTATGGGGGGGGGGGAGGGGGAGGAAACTAATTTGATTTGAAAAGTCAGTCACTGGAGTGTCCTGGGGAGGGTCCCTTCCATTGGGTCGGAAACTGTGATAAACGATAATGAAACGGAGACGATGGATAACTTAAACAAAGAAAGATAAGTGAAACGGAAAAAGAAAAATTAGCGAAATAGAGAAAATAGAAATATATAAACAATAAAATGAATGATTTTTAGAGACAGGGAGACAGAAGACAAGCGAAATTTCCCCTATATATATATATATATATATATATATATATATATATATATATATATATATATATATATATATATATATATATATATATATATATATATATATATGTATGTATGTGTATATCACGAAAATAAACACGTGATTAAGAATGTGACAATGTCAGACCACGGAGGAAAATGAAACAGGAATTTCCTTAAGTACTTTCGTATATTAAATACATCTTCAGAAGGAATGAAGATGTATTTAATGTGGTCTGACATTGTCATATATATATATATATAAGCAGAAAAAAGTATGGTTACGCGTGATGAAAAAATGTCTTTTTAATGAGTTAATGAATATAAGGAAAAAGGAAACGTCAGGCCTAATGATTGGTGTAGGCCAGTTCCTAAAAGTATTGAATAGTGTGAGCCCCCAGTCAGTCCACGCCTAATAGTATATATTGAACTTAAGGTTAGAAGTGCTAACTTTAAGTACTAACTTTAAGTAATAACCTTAAGTAGCGGCCTTAAGTACTAACATTTAGTACTAAGCATTGTACTATAACATATATATAATGAACTATGGCTTCATTTAACAAAAATAAAAGAGAACAAGAGAGGAAGCAGTGAGAGAGAGAGAGAGAGAGAGAGAGAGAGAGAGAGAGAGAGAGAGAGAGAGAGAGAGAGAGAGAGAGAGAGAGAGAGAGAGAAAGAGAGAGAGAGAGAGAGAGAGAGAGAGAGAGAGAGAGAGAGAGAGAGAGAGAGAGAGAGAGAGAGAGAGAGAGAGAGAGAGAGAGAGAGAGAGAGAGAGAGAGAGAGAGAGAGAGAGAGAGATGCGTCGTGAGGAAGTAGGAGTCTGCCAACCGGAGATATGAGAGATAAAGAAGCAGCAAGCAGCAGAGAGGTGGAACAAACAAACACGCACACACACCAACAGTTCCGATGATAGCAGTATCTATCCTTTCTCTCTCTATTCCCCTGTTTATTTCCCCTACCCTTCTCCATCATTACCTACCTCCATCTCTCCACACTTCCTCTCCTCTTCCTCACCCTCTCCCACACTTCACCTCCGCCTATTATCAAGTACCCATTTCAATTACCCTATTTCAGTATTGCATTAACAGTATTGCAATACAGTATTGCATTAACTGTAATAGTGAAAATGTCGGTGTGTTGAGGAGAGCCAGTGTGTGTTGGGAAGGGCCAGGGTGTGTTGGGGAGAGCCAGGGTGTGTTGGGGAGGGCCAGGGTGTGTTGGGGAGGACCAGGGTGTGCTGGGGAGGGCCAGGGTGTGTTGGGGAGGGCTAGGGTGTGTTGGGGAGAGCCAGGGTGTGTTGGGGAGAGCCAGGGTGTGTTGGGGAGGGCCAGGGTGTGTTGGGGAGGGCCAGGGTGTGTTGGAGAGGCCCAGGGTGTGCTGGGGAGGGCCAGGGTGTGTTGGGGAGAGCCAGGGTGTGTTGGGGAGAGCCAGGGTGTGTTGGGGAGGGCCAGGGTGTGTTGGGGAGGGCCAGGGTGTGTTGGAGAGGCCCAGGGTGTGCTGGGGAGGGCCAGGGTGTGTTGGCGAGATGGAATAAATGTATCCATGTCCTGTTTTCTAATTGAAATCTGAACAGTTTTACCTAATCAACGTATCCTATCAAAAGCTAATCTTACCTAAACTAATCGATTATTCCCCCCCCCCCCCCCTCCTCTGAAGAAGTGGGTGGGGGGGGGGGGGTTATAGTTTAGAGTATGTGAATCTGCGTTTCACATACTCTACGAAATCCAAGATTTTTTCCGTGGGCAGCATCTTCCATCTCAAAGGAACACGTAATATTAGCATCAGTAATTTCAAAGAGGAGATGACAAAGACACCTTGTTCATTAGAGACGTATTGAGTCTGAAAAGACTATCCTGAATGAGCTCTTTTTCCACTTTTTTTGTCTTCTTTTTTTGAGGCGGCGATGAGTAGGAAGGATGGAACTATCAGGGTGAAAGCGCCAAGCCATTACGACTATATAGCAATGGGAAAGGGTGAGGATAAGGATTTGGGGTGGGACGGGAGGGAAGGGAGGGGGAAGGAATTGTGCCCAACCACTTGTGGACGGTCGGGGATTGAACGCCGACTTGCATGAAGCGAGACCGTCGCCCTACCGTCCAGACCCAAGTGGTACGCCCTGGTTCTTTGGTCATAAGCCCTGCTGAAAGCAGGACTTATGACTCTTCCTGTGTCTTCACAATGAGTGAGGTATATATAAAGAATCTACAATGAGGCGTATGATATGTATACGATTCCCTGGTCTTCTCCAGTTTCCTGGCACCCCCTGGCTTCCTGCCCTCCCCCCCCCCCCTGTTGTATCTGGCATCCCCTCCCCGAGTATCTGGCACCCTCCTGGCATCCCCCGGATTCTTGACACCCTCCAGGCCTTCCTGGCACCGTCCATGGATTCATGGCACGTCCTGGCACTCACTCCCACGTGTTTCTGGCACCCCTCCTACTCATCTCTCCCCCTCCCCCCCAACCCTCCCACCACATCGGTTCAGTCACATTCATATCAGCAACTCATTTTAAAATTCTTATATATATATATATATATATATATATATATATATATATATATATATATATATATATATATATATATATATATATATATATTATTAAATATGACCAAAAAAGTAAGATTAATAATTCTAACACGAATTTTCTCAATCTTTCGTACATTTCTTTTCACTGTTGGAGGTAATTCAAAAATCAATTCTCCAAAATTCATTTTTATTTCTAATAAAAATAAAAATGAATTTTGGAGAATTGTTTTTTGAATTTCCTCCAACAGTGAAAAGAAATGTACGAAAGATTGAGAAAATTCGTGTTAGAATTATTAATCTTACTTTTTCGGTCATATTTAATAATATATGTCTACAGGAAAGACGGCTACCAAAATATACTAATATATATATATATTATATATATATATATATATATATATATATATATATATATATATATATATATATATATATATATATATATATATATATATATATATATATATATATATATTACAATAGTTTTATTAAATTTTCTACATGTGGTAGCCAATTTTCTCGGTCGGTAGAGGGAGTTATTTTTATTATATTATTATTGTTATGCGTTCGAGTGTTTTTTGTGGTGTTTGATTTCACGTGTTTTTTGTCTTTTTAGTACTTTTTTTCTATTATAATTTTGTTTTCCTTCTGTGTGGTTGACTGGTTTTGTGTATTTAATTTAGAGCTATTGATAATTATTTTCTATCATTTTAAAATATAATTGAATGGTACTTTATACGCTGATAATCATGTAAACTCGAACGAAGGCACGGAAAAAAAACAGAAAATTAAATAATTGTGACAAAAGGGACAAGCATGAATACATTAGGGGGATGAAGGGCACAGCGGGGGGGGGGAGGGGTGATGAAAAAGGGAGTCATTATACACCTCTGAAAGAGGAAAAATATAGAGGCGAAAGTTATGGGAAAAAACCCAGAGAGGGAGCGAAGCAAACAGTTTTGTTTGCGTTTTGTTTTGTTTTGTTTGGAGGCCTAGAGTGACCATCCGGCCCAACAATGGGCTGGATGGTCACTCTAGGCCTCCGAGTGTTCTTCGTGCACTCGCTCGCTGAACTCTCATGTTATATCGGCGTACATTGTCCTTAAAGCACGCTTGTTTGTGTACGTGTATGTACAGGCGTACATATGCACGCACAAACGCACTATCTTCAGACACACACGCACTCACACATACACTCTGGGTGGCTTGGTGGCCGAGTTGACAGTGCTCTACACTCGTAGACCTAGGGACCTGGATTCGATCCCCGCACCCGGCGGAGATAGATGGGCAGTTTCCTTAACCTTGATGCACCTGTTACCTAGCAGTAAATAGGTACCTGGGAGTTAGACAGCTGCTACGGGCTGCTTCCTGGGTGTATGTGTATGTGTGGAGGAAAAAGAAATTGTTCATAGCTGGTAACGGTTAATTGATTGACAGTTGAGAGGTGGGCCTAAAGAGCAGAGCTCAATCCCCGCAAGCACAACTAGGTGGATGCAACTAGGTGAATACACACACACACACACACACACACACACACACACACACACACACACACACACACACACACACACACACACACACACACACACTCACACACACACACACACACACACACACACACACACACACACACACACACACACACACACACACACACACCTACTCACACTCCTCGGCCCCTTCCCGACCCACACTCAACTACCTATTCGATTGACTGATTGACAAAAGATTAAGCCACTCACGACGTGGCACGGGCATGAATAACCCGTAAATCCACCTATTCCCTACACACTCTCCTATCTACTCACCTCTCACCCCCCCCTCTCATTTCCCATACTCACCTCACCTACGCACCAACAGCCTGACCTCCCCCTTCACCCCTTTTCATGACGTCACTCCAGCACACACGGATGATTGATGGATTGAGTCAGATCAGAGCCAAGCGGCAATGGCTGCCGGGGGGGGGGGAGGGAAATATTAACCCCTTTTATCCTCCCCTTTCTCTTCTTTCATCATTTATTCGCCTTTTCTTTCCACCTTTTTTTCGTTCTTTTTTCTTTTCATTCCTTGCCTCTTCTTTCATTACCTTGTCTATCATTTTTTTTGCGGGGTTTTGCATGTTTTGCGCTGTTGCTTTGACGCAGCTTTTAATTTTGTTATTTTCTCTCTTCCTTCCTTTCTTTTCCTCCATTTTATTTCCCATTTTCTCTCTCTCTACCCATTTTTCCCTCAACTTTCTATTTGTCTCCCTTTTTATATGTCTTTACTCTCTGTCTCTTCGGTCTATTGCCCATTCTTCTACCCCCTTTTTTCACCCTTTCTCCGCATTTATTCTATTTTTATGTCCAATATAATAACGTTTTCCTTCTCTTTCTGTCACTCGATACGCCCTTAATCCTTCTGTTATTCATCTCTATTCACTTTTCAGCCAACAAGCCAGAGAATTCAAGGCCTGAAATGGGATTAAGATTAATGATCATTAATCCCCCCTTAATCCTCTTTTCAGGCCCTAATTACCCCCCTGGTTAGGGAATTTTCAACTTCTTGCCACAAAGGAAGGGGGTTATTGTCACCCCTTTCATTCTCCCTGTTCGGCAGTGCTTTTCCCCTTTTTACCGGTCTGTATATTTAGGTTTTTCATTAGGTAAGCTGAGGGTCGTCGTCAAGTTAGACAGCTGCTACGGCCCTGGGTGTGTGTGTGTGTGTGTGTGTGTGTGTGTGTGTGTGTGTGTGTGTGTGTGTGTGTATGTGTGTGTGTGTGGGTGTGTGTGGGTGTGTGTGTGTGTGTGTGGGTGTGTGTGGGTGTGGGTGTGTGGGTGTGAAATATATGTAGTAGACATGATTGAGAAAAACTGATCGGAAGCGAGAACATTAGACAACTGATGGTTAGAGAGGCGGGGTCCAAGAGCTAACAGCCTGATCCTGCAGACACAGATATTAAATACAAGCAGTAAGTACGAACACTGGTGATGTGGTGGAGGCTGACTCCATACACAGTTTCAAGTGTAGATATAATAGAGCCCAGTAGGCTCAGGAACCTGTACATCCGTTGATTGACAGTTGAGAGGCAGGACCAAAGAGCCAGAGCTCAACTCCCGCAAGCACAAATAGCTGAGTATACAAAAAGCGACTAGAATCGATAGTAAAGAAACAGTTCTCAGAAACATGAAGAGACCAGCAATGAAAAAACTGTGTTAAAAAAAATATGTTGTAGTGTCACTGAGAATTTGAATGTGATTTCGAATGTGAGGGTCATTACGAATGTGAGGGTCATTACGAATGTGAGGGTCATTACGAATGTGAGGGTCATTACGAATGTGAGGGTCATTACGAATGTGAGGGTCATTACGAATGTGAGGGTCATTACGAATGTGAGGGTCATTACGAATGTGAGGGTCATTACTAAGTCAAACCCGGCGTGTAAGCATATACAAGTGTCCGGACCTTGACGCCTCGTTTGATGATTGACATTTCAAAAGACTCCCGACTCTCAATGACGTCTTCTCCCGTTGAACTTGAACAACAGATATAAGACAAGAAAATATAACAATTTACAGCAACTGACATCTTACCGACCGAGCGATGATGACGCCTCGGGTACCAGGAATAGACTGATGTCAATCATGCCTTGACCTCGTAAACAAACGATTTGTCGGTGCTTACCGGCACGTAGTTCAACTCCTGTCCTGGTGCCAGATTCACGAAAGCACTTACGCAAGCACTTACGAACGTGTACATCTTTCCTCAATCTTTGACGGCTTTGGTTACATTTATTAAACAGTTTACTAGAATGAAAACTTGCCAATCAACTGTTGTTATTGTTATAAACAGCCTCCTGGTGCTTCGGAGCTCATTAACTGTTTAATAATTGGAAACAAAGCTGCCAAAGATTGAGAAAAGATGTACAGGTTCGTAAGTGCTTGCGTAAGTGCTTTCGTGAATGTGGCCCCAGCGTTCCGTCTCTCAACTTTCGATTAACATATGTACATATTTTCAAACTTTTCATGCTTTGCTCAAGTCTACTTTTCAGTCCGTTCTCATAAAAAATGGTCAAATGCTCGTTAATCAAGCAGCCCGTCCTCGCATACAAAGATCCAAATTCGTTAATCTCGCCGCCATACCCTCTGTTTATGAATGAAAAATGGTTTACTCACAACTCACAACTGATGACGTCCGAACACTTACGGAACAAGTGCTTCGCTCACGTCCTCTGTTCGAACCACAATTCTATAAATGCTTCACCTCACGTACTTCAAATACATATAATCGGAAACAGAACCTAAATACCTAACCTAACCTACGCTTAACTATACATATAAATTGTATGTATCAGAATATTAATTTCTATATGAGAACAAACCAATTTTTAATACACAGTGTATTAAAATTTATGAATGCGTCTGGGGAGGACGGCCGCTACTTTAACCAGCCTAGTGTGAGGACGGGTTCATCCAGCAACCAATTTTCAAACAAGGCTCGTTCAAGCTGCGGCCGAGCCCAAAGAAGCACTCTAAAATGTTTTCATATTGTGTAAACAATATGAAAATCATCGCGAATATATATTAAACTTATTAAATATGTTAATTTGATGTATAGCTCTGCTTAATGCTTTGATTCTCTTGGTAATTACGTATATTTGCAATACGTGCATGAAGCCCTTTGAGACAGAATTCGAACCTATGGAAGAGTTCGAAACACTTTCCAGAGCAGCGTATGTATAGTCTGTAAAGAATTTCACGGTCATAAACAAGGGGAATTGGCGGCTGGATTAAGCCTGTTATGACACAAATTGCCAAATACTCACTAATCCAGCCGCCAAACCCCATGTTTAAAAATATCTTCCATTCCATATTAAGAATATCGCATAGCGTTTCTGGCCGGAACGCTATGCGTGTTAGCGGCTTTGCATGAATGTAAAAATACCAGTCTTATGTAATTTCACAAACCCATTGTACCTTCTTGCAAATAAAAATGAATATTATTATTATTATTAATATTATTATTACTGTAAACTCACTACTCGACTCTCTTCTATTTATCTTCAAGTTCTTTTAGAAAAGTTCTGCTCTCTCTTTCAGTGTTCGAATCGCATCTCCTAAATGCTTTAGCCAAGCAGGGCAATCAACCCGTACTGATCACAACTCTTCCTAATCAGCAATGGTTACAAATGCCCATTAATTCAGTTCCTAAACCGAAGTGATAACGTTCGAATATTTCTCGAACACTGCTTCGCTGATGACCTCTGTTCGAATCGCAACGCCGTAAATGCTTCACCCACGTATTCCAAATACGAAATAATCGCCCACAGGACATAAGAACCTAAACTATATTACGCCTAACTATACATAGAACTTTAAGGTATAAAAATAGTAATCTTTATAAAAACAAACATATTTTTAACACTAAATAACTTTAAATTGATGAACGTGTCTTGGGAGACGGGCCGCTGCTTTAACGAGCCTGGCCTGATGACTGGATGACATACAAATAACTACCAAAAGAACCCAAAACACTAAACCTAACTATACACAAAATTATAATATATTTTATTATTATTTCTACATTTGCGAAAAATATTAAAATTAGTTAGACGATAATTGACAATTTACGAACGCAAACTGTGACACAATTATCAGCAAATTCAGGATTATTATGAACAAATCCACAAGGGCCGTGACGAGGATTCGAACCTGCGTCCCGGAGCATCCCAGACACTGCCTTTGTTAATTTGATGCATCACGTTAGTGTGATCTCTGTGTGTCAGGATTATTATTTTAATGCTTTATATTTAACACTTTGCCACCTGTTGTGGTTAATCCTCAGCTTTACACGAACTTTACACGAACTTTACACATGTATCCGGTTTACACAAACTCTCCCTCCTGTTTGTTTTCCCGCACAATTTGTTTAACTTCTCGGCGGATTTCATATCTTCTCGTGTGCCTTCATATACGCTAAAGGCCTCATCCCTGTTGCTCATTATTTTCCAAATTCTGGAATACCGTTTTTATTATTGAATACTGATCGACTTTTCTATTTTGTTTACTTGTCATTAGGTACGAGAACCTACGGTGCTCATTCCTAATTACATGTAAACAAAAATAGAAACGCATGACGTCTTAGACTTCTAATGACGTCTGAGGATGTCACGTGACTCAGAGACCCCCCGTGCCATAATTGAAATGTTCCACGCATAATATTTATTATAATATACCTATATACGTATATAAGTGAGTGTGGGTTATCTTGAGGTTATCTTGAGATGATTTCGGGGCTTTTTTAGTGTCCCCGCGGCCCGGTCCTCGACCAGGCCTCCACCCCCAGGAAGCAGCCCGTGACAGCTGACTAACACCCAGGTACCTATTTTACTGCTAGGTAACAGCAGTAGGGTGGTTGTAAATCGGAGCTGCCTTTTATAGGCCATTAGACCTTACTACAGATTTCAATATTCTTACGCTATCGTCTTCCATTCATCGTGGGCATTTAATTCATCTCGGAATCTGGCTACTGCAAGTTTGTGATTCGTCGAAATTACTAGTGAGAAACTCGCTGTCGATAACCCCACACATCGACACAGGTGGCAGCAGCGTTCAGTGTTCCCCTTGAAGGGACGCGGGACGGAAGGGTCCTTCAACAAAATCATTATTTGGCGCAACTAGATAGAAAGGAATGCAGTTACGCAGGAAAGGTAGGTAAGGTAAGGGGAGGCTGTTAGGGAGGGAGGGAGGCAGGCACTTAAGAAGGTAGTTATGGGCAGGTAAGCAAGGAGATGTGTAAGTATGGGTGTGATTAACTACGTAAGATAGGTTAGGGTAAGATAGGTGAGGCAGGTATTCAGGAAGGAAGATAACCAGGAGAGTAGGCATATAAGTAGGTAGGTAGGATAGCAGAGAGAACGGTAGAGATGGTATGATAACAGGGACATTATAACCAATTCTGAGCATGAATGAGACCTCATAGTTCTCCTACTCACCGTGTGATAGTGAGCCCACACTTCTCCTACTCACCATGTGATAGTGATCCAACACTTCTCCTACTCACAGTGTGATAGTGAGCCCACACTTCCCCTACTCACCGTGTGATAGTGAGCCAACACTTCTCCTACTCACCGTGTTATAGTGAGCCCACACTTCTCCTACTCACCTTGTGATAGTGAGCCCACACTTCTCCTACTCACCTTGTGATAGTGAGCCCACACTTCTCCTACTCACCTTGTGATAGTGAGCCCACACTTCTCCTACTCACCATGTGATAGTGAGGCTGGTGCTCCCTACACTCAGCATGTTAGAGTGAAACCTCCACTAATCTTACAGTATTATTTTACTCTCAGGACCATTAAAACATTGTTGCGTACCTCTGGTATCACGTGACGGCAATCATGTGCGGCTTGATGAGATCAAGACCTGTGGGGGCTGGTGCAGGAGTGGGGGCTGGTGTAGAAGTGGGGGCTGGTGCAGGAGTGGGGGCTGGTGTAGGAGTGGGGGCTGGTGTAGGAGTGGGGGCTGGTGTAGAAGTGGGGGCTGGTGCAGGAGTGGGGGCTGGTGTAGGAGTGGGGGCTGGTGCAGGAGTGGGGGCTGGTGCAGGAGTGGGGGCTGGTGCAGGAGTGGGGGCTGGTGTAGGAGTGGGGGCTGGTGCAAGAGTGGGGGCTGGTGCAGGAGTGGGGGCTGGTGCAGGAGTGGGGGCTGGTGCAGGAGTGGGGGCTGGTGTAAGAGTGGGG
>NC_091155.1:25041932-25141932 GCF_040958095.1 Procambarus clarkii
TAATATTTCATTACCTAGTTACCCACTTTCTCCTTCACCTAACGTCTATCTTCCCTCACCTGACGTCTGTTGCCTCTCACAAGACGTCAGTCGCCCCCCTCACCTGACGTCAGTCTTCCCTCACTTGAGTTTCTTCCCTCACCTAATCCGAGTGTATAGCGCCTGAGCTGAACTTGGCTGAGGTCACGGAAGCTCTGAGATGCGTATCTACGCACGATCGTCTTCGCCTTGTTTGTGTTCAGACGTCTTACCAGTGCGTAGAGATTTCGTCAAGACAAGTCTGCGGGCTCACCATAGCCCACACTACTTGGAACTTTTTGTTCCAAGTAGCGAATCTTAAACAACAACAAACAGCCAAGACAATGAAAACACAATTTAATAAGCAAACCATCTCAGGAAATAGGAATTAGCGTCATAGACAATTACAGGTGCTTCGTGTGGAAACAGAGGATTGTTTTGACTAAGGATCTTAAGGGGAGAATAAACCCTCTGAATGAAGCTGATGCTTCAGTAGGATATAAATATGAATTTCAATGCTTTATTACAGTGTAGAAAATTTTGCAAATGAATAAATAAATAATAAAGGGACTACTTGAAACAACCAATTACTGTCATTAAATGGATTTTTGACACTCGTAGTGATGTAGAAATTGTTATTCAATTTTAACTATTTTTCACTACTCTTTTCAAAGTCAAAGTTTTATTTTGTTTTGGAATTAGTATAAACTATCAAAAACAACAAAATATATGATTGATAAACGAACAATTAAGGCTCAAGTGAGGAAATTGGGGTAACACTGCTCAGGACAGCGACGTGACACGTCCCCCTCCAGGTCGTGAGGAACACTGACCGCAACCTACAAGGACTCCACCTCCTAGCCTGGGGAGACAAATGACGCGAGTGATCCGCTATATCAAATGGCGAACGAACTGTGAAAATAAGTTAATTTCCCCTTGGTTCTGAATGAAGGGCAAAGCTGGGACTCCACGCCCACCCTCCCAGAGCTGAGACTCCACGCTGAGACTCCACGCCCACCCTCCCAGAGCTGAGACTCCACGCCCACCCTCTTAGAGCTGAGACTCCACGCTGAGACTCCACGCCTTGCTACAAAGAGCTGAGACGCCCGTGTTTGAGAACGACGTGAAGGTTCTCAGAAACAGTTTGTGTTGGCCCGTGGTAGTGTGTGGAGGCGTGGGCGTGCATGTAGTCCCTCCCCTGAGGCGTGGGCGTGCATGCAGTTCCTCCTCTGAGGCGTGGGCGTGCATGCAGTTCCTCCTCTGAGTCGTGGGCGTGCCTGTAGACCCCTCCTCTGAGGCGTGGGCGTGCCTGAAGTCCCTCCCTGACGATGGCTCCTGACAGTAACGAGGGCCAGGAACGCCGTGCATCCCTGCGACAACTCTTGACAAGAATTTTCAGGTAAGTGATCCAGCGGCTCTGTTGTGGTCGCTCTACACCACCCACGTGTTTTCCCCTCTACAAGAACCAAGTGTTTAGGCTCTACAACAATTAATATTATTTTATTGGCACTGTTATCTCCATTATTATTCATATTATCACATTCACCCCCTTTGATCCATAATTACCATTTGTCTTAATTTCTGTCATAAATCATTCATCAATTGCGTCAGAACAGCTGACAGCATCAACAGATACGAGATCCGGTCAACTGTCCGTATCCTCGTTTAAGTTTAATGGAACATAAGAACGATTATTTGTCGGACTGGAGTATATGTGAAGCCTTTCGAACGTCCATTTTTGGGAGCTGTGGATTCAGGACGTAAATATTATTTCAAGGCTACTGGCTGTATCCTGTGCGCTCAGTTTTATACACTGCACACGTGAGATAATGACTTCGGGTTAGTGGCCCGAGAGAGAGAGAGAGAGAGAGAGAGAGAGAGAGAGAGAGAGAGAGAGAGAGAGAGAGAGAGGAGAGAGAGAGAGAGAGAGAGAGAGAGAGAGAGAGACAGACAGACAGACAGACAGACAGACAGACAGACAGACAGACAGACAGACAGACAGACAGACAGACAAACAGACAGACAGACAGACAGACAGACAGACAGACAGACAGACAGACAGACAGACAGACAGACAGACAGACAGACAGACAGACAGACAGACAGACAGACAGATAGATAGACAGAGATCAACAGGGACAAAACGACACATAAATTATCAAATTAACCATTCCGAACAGGAAAGACGAAAGGATACAGATGTTTTCAGCTATCTGTACTTGTAGAGTCGAACTTGGGCTCCTGGGGTCCCGCCATAATAGCTGTCGTCTGCTTAACGCAGTGAAATCAGAACCACAACAGTCTATTATCACTGATTGATGCGAAGAAAATTTTTGAGAGCAGATGCCCAATTCAAACAAACATAACTACCCCACAAATAGGCAATTAGTTTTGAGCACACACACACACACACACACACACACACACACACACACACACACACACACACACACACACACACACACACACACACACACACACACACACACACACACACACACACACTCATCTATAGTAAAGCTTCAGAGACAAGAAAAACAGAATAAAACACAATGCCAATAATACAGGAGATGGAGACAAACAGAAGCAAGAGCAGACGCAGGGGGCCACAGACCGTTAAAACCGTTAATTAACCGTTGAAATTCATGGGCTCTAACTGAGCTATTATGACTAATGACTTCCTACCAACGGGTCTCTCACGGCTCCCTTGTTGACAACACGTCACGCGGGCTACACCTTACTCCCGGAGCCCTAGTCCGAGCAGGAGGAGGAGGAGGCTAGAGGCTACCTTACCTGGTGCTCCTATTATTTTGAACCGAGCACTAAGTTAGGAGAGACTTGGAGAGTTGTAGCCTTGAGCAATGGTTGAAGAGGTCGGAAACTGCATAAGATCTTGCTAATGAGATCTTAACCTCTCTCTCAGCAAGAAACAGAGAGAGAGAGAGAGAGAGAGAGAGAGAGAGAGAGAGAGAGAGAGAGAGAGAGAGAGAGAGAGAGAGAGAGAGAGAGAGAGAGAGAGAGAGAGAAAAGAGAAAACAAGGACTGTTCACAGCTCCTTGAAAGGTCATTCCGGAGCATTAGTGCGCATATTCGGTGTCAAATGAGGGATTATGGAGCATTGTTTTGTAAAAGCCGTCCTCTATTAATGCCCATTTTAGACGAAGACATTTCTAAGGTCTCTTTCAATTAGTTTTCTTAATATGGATTTATGGCAAAAAACTAATTTGGCTCAAAGTTTTTTCTCTAATGATTAAAATATAATTTTTGAGAAATTTCAAATTGTTTAAGGTTTCTTATGAGTTGCTTTTTGTGGATCATATATATGAGCGATAGCTATTGATATCTACGAGGAAGAGAAAGATATTTAGAGATAACTATGATGAAAGGAAAGATAACTACGAAAAAGGGAAATATAACTAGGAGAAAGGGAAAGATAACTAAGAGGAAGAGAAAGATAACTAAGAAGAAGAAAAAGACAACTATATAGGATAACCGTGAAAGTATAGGGAAGGATTAGTATAGAAATGAAGCAGATTATTTTTCTTACAATGCACTTAGATGAATGATAATGTTATACATTTAAGCAGAGAAGACACGTGCAAACATAGACGTGAATGTGTATGGAAGAATAATAATTTACAAGAATTTGGGTAAATTATATCGCATATCAGGTCGATATCACAAGCAACATATCAAGGGCTAACTTCAAGGAAACTCTATCCAACCGATGATCTAATTTGATTGTGACGGAAATTTCCTAGTAATATCAAGTCACCCAGTTTGGAGGGGATTCCCATTTTCTTTGTCGACGATTATATTTATTTCGTCTTGTAGACCTGCAAAAGCATTATATACGTCACTTATTCTTCATGTTTACATTCATACAAATGTGTTGATACTCAAGGCAAAGATGGAGTGTACTCTGTTTCCTGTGTTGACCAGACCACACACTAGAAGGTGAAGGGACGACGACGTTTCGGTCCGTCCTGGACCATTCTCAAGTCGAACTTGAGAATGGTCTATCTCCTGTCTCCTGCCTCTCAGTTGCCGTTCTCCTAGACGGGTCTGGTGAGAGGGACGTCTACATCAGATTCGTAATTCTTCGCTCTACTTTTCGTGTCATCGACCAATGTCCGTCGGCCCAAGAGGCTGTAGGGAAGACTATCCTATTTCGCCGTTTTCCGAAAACTAAGCTGCCGGGACGCATGCGATCCTACGATTATCGACGCCGCCCCTAAATCAATAACAATAACGATGAGAGAGTGACCTGCATTGAAAAAAGAGTATAAAAATGAGCTAATGATTGTTAGCTGGAGAGGTGATTCCATAATGAGAAAAGTTGAATGTTCTTATGAGAATTATTTCATGGATTAGTGCAGACATGAGGCAAGAAGGCAAGTTGCAGTGAGTGAGTACCTGGACATCTTAGATACGTCTTAAGCATTTGCTTCAAGCACGATTTAGCCTACAATGGTCAGTCTTCACTGGTCCTATAGTTCGCAAATATTCGAAGTGATTCACTGAATATGAAATAATGATGCCAACTACCAGGTATGTACATAATTTAGATAATTCAATATGACATTATTTCTGATAATTATATATCTGATGGCATTCGCAAATTTTCTGGTCATATTGAGGATATTATATGAACCAGAAATATGAGCTGTTTCTAACCAATAATATTATTCACGAAAGAATATAAATTGTCCATCAAGCAATGTGATATATTAATAACCAGAACTAGGCTGAGATATCGTTACCTACGACAGATAACTGTGGGAACAAATTTTCCGACACTTGAGCACTTCAATTATAAATTTCGTATAAAAAAGGAGCGAGGACATACTTTTCAATATATCTGCAATAATAAATTTAATAGCATAAGAAATAGGGAGCACAGCAACAGGCCTCTTTGCCACTTTTGAGTGTCCCAATTTTGTATTCAATGAAAAGGAAATATACAGAACATACTCTTCAATATTACATTTACAATAAGAAGACGATGAGTCCCAATAACGTGGCTGAAGATATGATGACCGAACTACACACCAGAAGATGATGAGACGACGACGTTTCGGTACGTCCTGGATCATTATCAAATCGATTATGATTGTCATTATAAATGATTTCAGACCAAGTGGCATGACATACCTGAAGCCATTCTTAACTTTTTAATTCACTAGAAGAAGACAGACAAGCTAAGTATTGTATCAAACTCTTGGAGACGGGGCCAGACAATGTCGCTTGTCGTATGCCTTGTAAAACACCTTCATCTTCCTGTCAATCTTTCTCAGTATCCTCAGTATTTCGCAGACGAGCGTTACCCGCAGTCATTCAGCAAAGCTCAACTAAATCCGCCTGTCGGTTTCTTCAAGTTGAAGGACCTTCAAGAGTCATCGGAAACTAGTACGTTTTTCCCCACGCTCGACGGGCCAAAATGCAATCTTCCAAGATGTCAACATGACTCCAGGTGCCCATGTCTGTTGTTGATGGCTACTCACGCCGCCAGGGGGTCGTAAGATGGTCCACCAGAGGCCTGCTGGTCGTAAACAAACCCTTGGTGTATGTGTTTTTGTCCCAACCTTCGCCTTTTAAACAGCGATTTATTTTTTTGGTAAAGCAGATGGTATGGTACATGTAATAAATTTAATAAAAATGCTTGATGGCAATTGACGAATTGGCCAAAGCTTTGAACAATAAAATACAGTGTATAGTGAGCTTGTGAAGACATGAAGTGTACTTGTGCACTTACATTAGTAAATGGTCATTATGCCAACTCCCCGCAGCTCTGGATTTGTTAAGGGCGACGGAAATAAGGTGATTTGCAACAGATAACAACATCTGACTACTGATAACCCATGTCAGGGTCTAACACAGTATGTATTATTATTATTACGGCCTAATTGTATGTATCTTGTTGCAGAGAAGTTGAGCTACTGCATAGTTGATTAAATTGCATTTATATGTGTTTAATTGATACTGATATATATATATATATATATATATATATATATATATATATATATATATATATATATATATATATATATATATATATATATATATATATATATATGTCGTACCTAGTAGCCAGAACGCACTTTTATGCCTACTATGCAAGGCCCGATTTGCCTAATAAGCCAAGTTTTCCTGAATTAATATATTTTCTCTATTTTTTTTCTTATGAAATGATAAAGCTACCCATTTCATTATGTATGAGGTCAATTTTTTTTATTGGAGTTAAAATTAACGTAGATATATGACCAAACCTAACCAACCCTACCTAACCTAACCTAACCTATCTTTAGAGGTTAGGTTAGGTGAGGTAGCCGAAAAAGTTAGGTTAGGTTAGGTTAGGTAGGTTAGGTTGTCGAAAAACAATTAATTCAGGAAAACTTGGCTTATTAGGCAAATCGGGCCTTGCATAGTAGGCATAAAAGTGCGTTCTGGCTACTAGGTACGACATATATATATATATATATATATATATATATATATATATATATATATATATATATATATGTCGTACCTAATAGCCAGAACGCACTTCTCAGCCTACTATTCAAGGCCCGATTTGCCTAATAAGCCAAGTTTTCATGAATTAATGTTTTTTCGTCTACCTAACCTACCTAACCTAACCTAACCTAGCTTTTTTTGGCTACCTAACCTAACCTTACCTATAAATATAGGTTAGGTTAGGTTAGGTAGGGTTGGTTAGGTTCGGTCATATATCTACGTTAATTTTAACTCCAATAAAAAAAAATTGACCTCATACATAGAGAAAAGGGTTGCTTTATCATTTCATAAGAAAAAAATTATAGTAAATATATTAATTCAGGAAAACTTGGCTTATTAGGCAAATCGGGCCTTGAATAGTAGGCTGAGAAGTGAGTTCTGGCTACTAGGTACGACATATATATATATATATATATATATATATATATATATATATATATATATATATATATATATATATATATATATATATATATATATGATCGACATCCGTTGTATCGTTGAAAAGATACAGCCATGTTTCTCATCAGTTGTTGTTGTTGTGGTTTCATAAGAGTCAAAGTTTTGAGAAGTAGAGAATACATTCCCACTGAGTTACTGAATAAAGGTTAGGCGTGAAATGAAAATTTCAGTTGCGAACCAGCAAAGGTCATTGGTTGACTCATATGAAAATCTTTATTCCTAAATAGCAATACATTTATAGTTTGGAAAGTTTAGATTAAAATGTTCAGTCCATTAATTACGTAAGAGTGAGTCACAATAAGAGTACATCAGAAACAGAAACATAATCAGTAACAACTTATTCAAATCATTACAATACTGGCTGGATTCTACAGGTGTATAGGATTCTCACACACAGAGATCACACTAACGTGATGCATCAAATGAACAAATCCACAAGGGCAGTGACGAGGATTCGAACCTGCGTCTGGGAGCATCCCAGACACTGCCTTAATCAACTGAGCTACGACAGGGTAGCTCAGTCGATTAAGGCAGATTCGAGACGCAGGTTCGAATCCTCGTCACTGCCCTTGTGGATTTGTTCATTTGATGCATCACGTTAGTGTGATCTCTGTGTGTGAGAATCCTATACACCTGTAGAATCCAGCCAGTATTGTAATGATTTGAATAAGTTGTTACTGATTATGTTTCTGTTTCTGATGTACTCTTATTGTGACTCACTCTTACGTAATTAATTATCCTGCCTTGTACATCTTGATACTTTGACCACTTATTCGCAGGAAATAATTATACTCTGGTAATTTAATCCACACCCTCCCCCCCCCATTGTTGCCCAACCACTTGGACGGGTTGGTATAGTGACGGACTCGCTTCTTGCAGGTCAGCGTTCGATCCCCCTGGTCCAAGTGGTTGGCCACAGTTTCTTCGCTCTATACTTACATTTAGGCTCCTTCCCCTCCCTTAAGAAGCTTGGACTTTAGCTTATTTTTTTTTTTTTTTTTTTTTTAGATATATACAAGAGTTGTTACATTCTTGTACAGCCACTAGTACGCGTAGCGTTTCGGGCAAGTCCTTAATCCTATGGTCCCTGGAATACGATCCCCTGCCGCGAAGAATCGTTTTTTCATCCAAGTACACATTTTACTGTTGCGTTAAACAGAGGCTACAGTTAAGGAATTGCGCCCAGTAAATCCTCCCCGGCCAGGATACGAACCCATGACATAGCGCTCGCGGAACGCCAGGCGAGTGTCTTACCACTACACCACGGAGACTGTTATCGAAGACCCCTAACCCTACCAAGGACAGTTATTGACCTTCTTCACCCACAATAGTGACCTAATTCCCAGCTGGTACCTATTTTAATTCTAGGTGAACAGAAACATCAGATGACAAGAAACTTGCCAAAGCGTTTCTGTCCTGTCCAAGATTTAAACCCAGCGTGGGACTTACAGACCACTATGCTATGATAGCTACTTGCAGTCGCTCTCCGATTTACGAACGCTCGATAATAACATTCAAACACACGTAAATATAAAAGCTAAATGTTCTCATTTCAAGGAAAAAAACTAGCATTTTCATGTGTGTGATCGACCATTAAAACAAAATGTAAACATATTGCCGATAAAGAAAGGTTAAAAGTCTGAGTGCTTTTTTTTTTAACACACTAAGCAGTCTTTTATTCAAACTTCTGGCGTATAAATGACATATACGCCCGAAGGAACTTCTTGAGTTAGTTGTTAAAAAAAAATAATAATATTAGTTGAAGAAATGGTTGAAGTTAACGAGAGAACCAGGTCATTTCTTATAACTACCAGCGTGTCTAAGGAGGCCCAGGTGTTGATGTTGAACCTTGCAAGCCTGTTTAGGTGGCTAAACAAGTGCCTTCACACATATGCATATATATAGATTCTTAGACAATGCAATCACATACTCTTAGACAAATCAAACACACATTCGTAGACACATGTTTGCACATATTCGTAAACACACATGACCACGCACCAAATTTTACATATTACATGTTCAATAATCTAATAGACAGTATTTACAAACGAACATGACAAGTTCATAAGATCTAAAGGTCCGATAGACGGATATGACAGAACGCCAGGCGATCTTGACAGAACAGACAGGTGGACAGAGGAATAGATGAAGAACTGACAGGATTGAAAAACCGACGAATGGATAGATGGACGGTATGAAAGACAGAGAAGACAGCATAACATGACAGACAGAAGGACAGACGATCGGAAAAAAGCGCAGACAGAGGCCAACAGAGACTGTACTGTCAGTCTGTCTTGTTTGATGTTTTTTTTTAAGAACCAACAAGGTACAAGACCACCACAAAACAGTAGCAGAATATCCACTTTGCTTGCTAAATTTATTATTGAGTTATACACTCTCTCTCTCTCTCTCTCTCTCTCTCTCTCTCTCTCTCTCTCTCTCTCTCTCTCTCTCTCTCTCTCTCTCTCTCTCTCTCTCTCTCTCTCTCTCTCTCTCTCTCTCTCTCTCTCTCTCTCTCTCTCTCTCTCTCTCTCTCTCTCTCTCTCTCTCTCTCTCTCTCTCTCTCTCTCTCTCTCTCTCTCTTTATTTAAACCTCCAGCTCCCACGGTGCCCAGGGCACAAGTAGCAAGCCTCCAGGACAATTTAAGTACTTAGAAGAATCGACCCCTTTTTGCATGGGCCTGGAACAACGCCTGGAGCCCAGCGTTGCAAGGAAACAGGAATCAAGATAAGAGCTCCTTTGTTGCAGTCGTTCAATAGGTGCAATGGAACTCCATCTCCGCCTAGAGTCTTAACATCGGCGAAAATTTAAATTACGGCCAAGTATTCTTCTGTATCAGGAACATGATAGCTCTCTTTCAATGGTTTTTTTCTGGAAATTGAACTTTTTTGTCCTGAACTAAAATGCGGGTAACAGAAAATGTATACTCTGAATACAAAAGATAAAACATTGATTACGGGAAAGTGAAACATTATCTATAGGAACTCAAACACTGACTACAGGAACTGAAACATTGACTACAAGAAGTGAAAGTTTGCCTACATGAATTTAAATATCACGTGCATATCCAACACTCAGAATACAGAGCCATATATGTATATTTATATATCCCTATATATCCTACACACATATATCCAATATGTCAGCTAGCCATGTGTATAACCCACACAGCTTATGTAGCAAAAAAATTCGGAAATCACTTCGATTTTCATTTTCCTTGTTTCTGAAAGTTGAATATTGCAATTTTTTTATCAAAACAAGAACACGATATATTTGTTTGGTTATCTGTAAAAAAAAAATCTTTAATCCAGGTGCTACATATAATTTACATAACAGAAACGTGTTCCCTGGCTATATGGTTTCGTTCGTTTCACCTAATTACCTACGAGCTGGTTCCCTCGTTATGGTGTCTCGTTATGAAGGCTCGTTACTTGATATATAGACATAGTGAGTATTCTCAGGCTCTTCCTGTAGTAATTTTTCCTTATGTTTTCCCTCTTACTAGGTTATTCTCTTATTGCTTTCTTCACTCTTTTTTCCACTGCTCTTGAATCCACGGCACTTCTCTTTTTCCTTTCTTTTCCCTTCTCTTTAAAATTCTCTTTTTCTCTTCTCTTTTCACGTTCCTGGTATATATATATCTCGGCTCTCTATACAGGCTTTCTTCGTTTACTTCTATTTCGCTGTTTATTTTTCATTTCTGGCGTCTCCTTTGGTTCTCTTGATTCCCGCGTCTCTCCATGCACCTTTTCGTTCCGCCTCCACTTCCACCCCTGTCTTTCTCCTCCTCCTTTATTTCTATTCCCCTTTTGGTGCTCTTCTGCTGTGCCGGCTTCTTCACTTTCCATTCAGGCTTCGAACCCTTGTCCATTCATCTCAAGGCGTTGCCTAATTACCCTTGGCAAAGTAGAGAGGGTTTCATATATATTCTCTAATGCTTTGTAGCGTCTATAATGCCTTGTAATTTCTTGGGTAGTGGTTTCTGCATCTATAATTAAATTTTTTATTTGGATGTGTGCGTGTAATTAATTCTTTGTTTGCATATAATTCATTTCCAGTTTTATGGCTATTACGAAGACTTTTATCAATAATTAGTATATATATATATATATATATATATATATATATATATATATATATATATATATATATATATATATATATATATATATATATATATATATATATATATATGTCGTACCTAGTAGCCAGAACTCACTTTTTGGCCAACTATGCAAGGCCTGATATGCCTAATAAGCCAAGCTTTCCTGAATTAATATATTTTCTCTAATTTTTTTCTTATGAAATGATAAAGCTAACCATTTCATTATGTATGAGGTCAATTTTTTTTTATTGGAGTTAAAATTAACGTAGATATATGACCGAACCTAACCAACCCTACCTAACCTAACCTAACCTATCTTTATAGGTTAGGTTACGTTAGGTAGCCGAAAAAGTTAGGTTAGGTTAGGTTAGGTTAGGTAGGTTAGGTAGTCGAAAAACAATTAGTTCATGAAAACTTGGCTTATTAGGCAAATCGGGCCTTGCATAGTAGGCTGAGAAGTGCGTTCTGGCTACTAGGTACGACATATATATATATATATATATATATATATATATATATATATATATATATATATATATATATATATATATATATATATATATATATATATATATATATATATAAAGAAGAGGGTGAAAAAAAAAATCCCGAAAAGGCAATGGATTTTTGACACACTCTTCCACCTCAAACCTCCCTCCACCCCCCTTACCCATACCCTCACGCTTACCCCGAATCCTTCCCCCCCCCCCTCCAACCCTTACCCTCTAGCTTACCCATGACCCCCCAACCACTAACAACCTTACCTGACGCGACCTGACCCCGTTTCTTTTCACTGTAATCAGTGCGATGCAGGTCATGTATCTATTAATAGAAGCTTCCACTGTGATGTAAGTAAATGACTGCGGTGTCTGTCTCGCCTGCAGCGGCCCCGCCCACCGTCCACGCCCACTGTCCACACGCCCACCCCCGAGGGCGGACACCATACGCCTGACCACGCCCACTTCACGACACGCCTCTTCCCGCCCTAGACGGCTTCCTTTTCCATTTCACGCCCCTTTCCATCCCCTCCCTTCCTCACCACAATCTTCCCTCATCTCATTTCTCACTCATGTTTCATTGCCATACGTTCCCTACCTCACTAACCTACTTTGCCTCACTGCTCTTCCCTAAATCACTAACCTACCCTTGCCTTACTCTTCTCCCTTACCTTAGCACCGTATCTCTGCTTCACTGTTCTAATAATTCCAGTACCGGAATGTTTTAGAATATATTGACATTTGACGTATTTGCTGCACCTGACGCTCGGTATAATTCGACAAATTATATTATTGATGGATATGATAAAGTCTAGTAAGATGGAAATTATTATTATTGGTATTTTGACCACTAATGACCAAACCACGACTCTGAAGATGGAGAAGCGACGTACGACGTTTCGGTCCTTCCAGAAACACTATCCAAGTCGTGTCTTGATAATGCTCCACGACGGACCGAAACGTCGTCGTTATACTGTCCCGTTTTCTGTTTAGGGTACCCTGGTAGGTTAGGATAGGGGCACTGAGTACGACAGTTTCCTAACGTTGGAAAACCTTAAAAGGACGGGCGGACTGACTGCATCTGGTTCAAAGAGATATCATAAAGGATATATCGGATCATTGGAACCGAGATATCCTTAAGGATATCTCATTCGATGTTTGTAATAAGTCGAGGTGATGATAGCGGTGACGATACCACTCACCCCTCCCTTCTACCCCTGCCTCCCCATCTTCTTGAGATGAGATAAGTTATCTTGAGATGATTTCGGGGCTTTTTAGTGTCCCCGCGGCCCGGTCCTCGACCAGGCCTCCATCCCCAGGAAGAAGCCCGTGACAGCTGACTAACACCCAGGTACCTATTTTACTGCTAGGTAACAGGGGCATAGGGTGAAAGAAACTCTGCCCATTGTGTCTCGCCGGCGCCTGGGATCGAACCCAGGACCACAGGATCATAAGTCCAGCGTGCTGTCCGCTCGGCCGACCGGCTCCCATGTGTGTATTTGTTTTCCTTGTCGCAAGGACACGCTCGCGTCAATCGCCAGTGACCGCGATCAATCACGTCGGCTCCAGGTAGATCGATTCTCCTGTTTTTGTGGCGTTTATGAATCTTTTATATATCCGGTGGTGGATTGGTTGGTTCCGGTGTCCGGGTGGATTAGATTCAGTTGTTGTTGATCGATTGCGTCCGGAGGTTTGTGGTCGAATCGGTTCGACTCTCGGTTCGTTGTGGTCGATTCGGTTCGACCCCTGGAAACACAAACCGTAACTGACCCTATATTCCGCTTGTTACAACTTGTAATAAAGTTGTTACATCTTGGCTTAACGTGTTTTTGACGTATTAGAACGTTGTTACAACTTGTTATATTGGTTGTTATAACTTGTTAGGAGGTGTTATATCTTGTTCGAACGTTGTAGCAACGTCGTAGTTTCGCTGTGTGTTTGGCGGGACTCTCGGTTCGTTGTGGTCGTTTCGGTTCGACTCTCGGTTCGTTGTGGTCTATGCGGTACGTTGGTTCGTTGATATCGTAGACGAACCGCATCGACCGCATCTATAGTTGATATAGACTTCCTGTGGATTCAGCGGAATGTTGTTGGTGTTTCAGATTTAGCTACTCAGAACGAAATGTCCATGTAGCACGGGCTATGGTGATCCCGTAATTCAGCGGAATATCTGTTGCATCACTTATACCATCTTGTGGTGCAGGAGGTAAGGTGCGGCGGCTCTCACTCTCTCTCCTTCATTCCCTGAAGGCGGATTCGAGTCACCTCAGTGTTCTAATTGATTTTCTCGAAGGAATAATTTTAATTAACTTGACGGAGTTTCATGGTTGCTGCTGACAAACTTAAGAAATGAGACGTCTTGAAGTGGGTAGCTAAAGACAGTACATCAGAGGCTGACATTGTCATGGTTTAACAACACGATCTGGGAGGAATTGACAAACTTAAGAAATGAGACGTCTTGAAGTGGGTAGCTAAAGACAGTACATCAGAGGCTGACATTGTCATGGTTTAACAACACGATCTGGGAGGAATTAGGTAATATTGGAAGATAAATTATATTTCCTGCTGTTTTTATCTAAGCCTCTCCCTGGCGTCTTTGGATTTATTTATCTCTTAGCTTAAATATCGAATTCAATTAGTCCTCAAACTACTGCCTCGAAAACAGGTTTATTGGTCGTATAACTCACAAGACACTCATGCTAAGCCTTGCAACGCCTACACGCACACGCAACGCCTACACGCACACGCAACGCTACACGCACACACGCACACAATACTCCGAGAAGGTGGTGGATGCCAAAATCGCCAGTAGTTTTAAAACGTCATATGGCAAAGAGTACTGGGAATACTGGGAAGTACTGGCGTACCGGGAAGTACTAGAGTACCGGGTAGTACTGGAAATACTGGAAATTACTGAGAAGACGAGAGGACTGTCACATCAGCGTTTAATCAACTATTAATTAATTGTACCTCTTGTACCTAATTAATATTCTATTAATTAGGTACAAGAGGTAGATAATCTAACCTTCTCTTCTGATTTCTTAAGCACTCTTCTCCCATCTCATATCACCTTATTCACCCCCCCCTATCCCTTCCATCTTTCTGTCCCTCACCTTGTTCATTCCCTTTCCCCCCTCTTCTCCTGTTCCAAACCTTTCCCACTCCCCATCCCTTCCTTTCCTCCCCTTCTATCTCACGTCACGTCATAGTCAAACACAGCGCGTGGGACTCTATTATTCCAACATTTGCTATTGTGCTCCCCTTTCCCTATCTCCCACGTCTCCTCCCACGTTTCTACCCCCACGCTTTTTCCCTTCCATCCATATCTTGCCTACTTTAATATGTATAGTCTTCTCTACTTTCTCGTGTACCTCTCTGTCCCTCTTACAGGCTTCTTGACTGTCTCTCTTGCTCTCTCTTTTTATTACATTTATTGCTTTCCGTCTCTGTGTATCTTATAGTTTATTTGCAAACTGGCTTGTGTCCCCCCCCCTTTCTCACCTCTCATATTTCTCATTCTCTCTTCATTCTCAAACTATTTCGTTTTCTCATTTTTCCTCTGTCCTTTGTTCGCTATTTTCACTCTTAATACAATTTTAATCCTTGTCCTTGCATCCGACGTATTACCCTATCCATTTCCCACCTCCTCTACTAGCTTCCTATCCCCCCCTCCCTATTCCCCACTGGCTGACATCCAAGCTACCTCACACGCCAAGCTTGGCCGTCGTCAAGACTGTCAACTGGTTTAAACAGTTCAACTTTAATTACTTGACATGGTCGTGAGGCCTCGATGACTGTTGGCTATTACAAGTAGGTGTGTGAGGTGTGTGTGTGTGTGTGTGTGTGTGTGTGTGTGTGTGTGTGTGTGTGTGTGTGTGTGTGTGTGTGTGTGTGTGTGTGTGTGTGTGTGTGTACTCACCTATTTGTGCTTGCAGGATCGAGCATTGACTCTTGGATCCCGCCTAACCAATGTGTGTGTGTGTGTGTGTCACACACACACACACACACACACACACACACACACACACACACACACACACACACACACACACACACACACACACACACACACACACAGAATAAACAAATCACTAGGCAGCGATGATGAGCGCTCTGGTTCCTAAATATAGCAACACTGGCAAAGGTAAGCGGGGACGCCGCCCCCCAATGGATACTACATGGTAGAGTACTTGGCACTGGTGCGTGTTTATGCTTGGCTCGTGCTTGTGTGTGTGTTTGGACGTGTCCTTGCTTGTGTGTTTGTGCTTGCCTTTGGGGTGCGTGTTTATGTTTGCTTCCACCTGTGTTTGTGCTTGACTGTGTGTACATGTTTGTGTTTGCCTTTGGGGTGTATGTTTATGTTTGCTTCCACTTGTGTTTGTGCTTGACTGTGTGTACATGTTTGTGCTTGACTGTGAGGGGTTTGTACCGATCTGTTCGTACGTATTCGTGTTTGTTTACACGTCTATGTTTATGTTCGCTTGCGTGTTTGTGTAATAAGGTTGATATCAGGCTGAGTTTATGTTTTATATATTGGGTCAAACAAAATAACGTTTCTTGAACGTTTTTTTTTTTTCGTCACGTGATCTGCTGTAGTCAATAGAATACCTGTGACGTCATGCGCCATCGAGACTGCCCGTTACTGGACTGAAATCGTTCAATTGCGTTGTTGGTCAGCTACTAGGACAATTCAGCTACTAGGACAGCCCGTTACCTCCAGCATTTACAGCGTTGTAGTTCGAACAAAAATCGTCAGCGAAGCACTTGTTCCGGAAGTGTTCGGATGTCAGTAGTGAATCGTGTGTAAACCGCTTGTCATCCATAAACAGGGGGTTTGGCGGCTGGATTAACGTAGCTTGGATCTTTGTATGCGAGGATGGGTTGGCTTCCAAATAGACCTAGTCGACGGTATGTAGATTTAGTGCAGGGAGTCGAGAGTGCTGTGGCGTGTGACAGTCAATTATTGCTCAGTAACTGTGGCTGATGTGAGGAATTATCGACCATCCGGTCGTGTGTGGGAGGGAACAAGAAGCTATCTGGTGTCTGGAGGAGCAATGTGCGACGCATTTACCTAATTCTCCTTGAAGGGGGTTGGACCTCGGCTCTCTGGTCCCGCCTGACGTGCTAAATTCTCCGTGCTAGACCGCTATTTGTCTGTAAGTACGAAGACAAGTTGCCATATTCAGTAGTGTGGTCGAGGCTCTCTCCGTTGTGTGAATGTTTCTAAATTTTATATATCTCGTTATCTGTGTTTATCTTCTTGACTTAGGCTGGACGGTAGAGCGACTGTCTCGCTTCATGCAGGTCGGCGTTCAAGCCCCGACCGTCCAAGTGGGTTGAGCACCATTCCTTTTCCCTCCGTCTCATCCCAAATCCTTATCCTGGCCCCTTTCAACTGCTATTTAGTCGTGATGGTGTAGTACTTTCTCCTGATAGTTCTTTTCCTACCTACATGTCTTTGTGTGTTTTTCCTTGTCCATTCATTTGCTCTCTCTCCTCTTTCTGTCCCCCACACCCTCTCTCTCTCTCTCTCTCTCTCTCTCTCTCTCTCTCTCTCTCTCTCTCTCTCTCTCTCTCTCTCTCTCTCTCTCTCTCTCTCTCTCTCTCTCTCTCTCTCTCTCTCTCTCTTTTCCTCCTCTGGCATCCCACATCCCTACCCCCCCTCTCTCCCACATGCCACACTCACTCATCTCTCGCTTCTCCCTACCCTTATCACCCTCCCTCCTTCCTCTCACTCCCTCCTCCTTCCCCCTTCCTCACCAGCTCTCCTCTCTTCCCCTCATTCCCTCACATCATACGCCTCCTTCACCCTCATCAAGCAGGAGTTACACAGTGAGCAACCCCTCCGACACCCACACGACGCGACGCGTGGCTCCACTCAACGTGATGGGACTTGTCTTAGTCGCATGGTATGACGGGGTATGTCAGGGGTATATTGGTCTAGCATCGGTTATAATTGCTCTCTAACAATAAGGTATAGCACCGTGTTTATATATGTGTGTCTTATGGTTATGTGGTGTGGCAGGGGGTATGCTATAGTTCCTATGGTATGTTATTGTTCCAATGGTACGATATTGTTCCAATGGTACGATATAGTTCCAATGGTACGATATAGTTCCAATGGTACGATATAGTTCCAATGGTACGATATAGTTCCAATGGTACGATATAGTTCCTATTATATATTGCAGTTTCCACGATATATAGTACAACAGGTTATGGCAACATGCTAATTTGTGTGTATTTACTATTTGTGTTTACTGTTTGTACCTGCAGGATCGAGCTGTTAGCTCTTGGACCCCGCCTCTCTAACCGTCGGTTGTCTAATGTACTGACTCCATATTTATTTTTCTATCATATCTACTACGTATTTTTCTCTCTCACACACACAAACACACACACACAGAAAGCAGCCCGTAGAAGCTGTTTAACTCCCATGTACCTATTTCTGCTAGGTGAACAGGCGTATTCGGTGAAAGAAATCTTAACCATTTGTGTGTTTAGTGGGATGATTACGAGTGCCAGTGTGTAAATTATGGCAACAAGGAGCAGGGAGCGACCCCATGGCAGGGGGTCACAACAAGGAATGACCCCACAGGGTAGAATGTGGAAATCTTGTCACATTCTATTGATGTGGCGTTTGGGTTTGACTTCACCCAAACTTTTGTGGCTTCACTTCGGGTTTGAGGAATGGTGTGGGATGTGGCCCGAGGTGAGTTCGGGCCACACCAAGTGCCATTGGCACTATTCACTCATGAAAGCTACAGTGTTATGCAGGGAATGACACTGTTCAAATTTTCCGATTTGAGGATTGTGAGGAATTCTGATTTAGTATGTTGCTCTAATACGCTATTTAAGTTGACCAGACCACACACTAGAAGGTGAAGGGACGACGACGTTTCGGTCCGTCCTGGACCATTCTCAAGTCGATTGCCATTCTCACAATCGACGTGAGAATGGTCCAAGACGGACCGAAACGTCGTCGTCCCTTCACCTTCTAGTGTGTAGTCTGGTCAACATACTTTAGCCACGTTATTGTGACTCATCACCTGCACGCTATTTAATATGCTAAATGAACCGAAGTTTCATGCGTAGGTGTGCGTTAGATACGCCAACATCCCTGGGCTTGTCACCTAGTGAGAACGGTCCCATGGAGCAACAGGCATGGCCACGCTAGCCTCGGTCCTAGGGAGGAGAACGGTCCCATGAAGCAACAAGCATGGCCACGCTAGCCTCGGTCCTAGGGAGGAGAACGGTCCCATGAAGCAACAAGCATGGCCACGCTAGCCTCGGTCCTAGGGAGGAGAACGGTCCCATGAAGCAACAAGCATGGCCACGCTCGCCTCGGTCCTAGGGAGGAGAACGGTCCCATGAAGCAACAAGCATGGCCACGCTAGCCTCGGTCCTAGGGAGGAGAACGGTCCCATAGAACTAGTATTCAACACAAAATTGGGAGCCGCAATCTAAGCGTGTGTAGGGATGATCGGACGGTAATTGCCGCCGCGCCCCGATTAATGCGGAACTCGACAGTGCTGACTTAATCGATGATGGAAGGTTCAGGCAGGCTGGGCAGCAAGCAGGCAAGAAGGCAGGCAAGCAGGCGGCCTAAGCCGACAGGTTGATGGGTAAGTGAGAGGGAAGTAGGTAGAAAGACATGCAAGGGGAACAGGTAGGTTCTAAATATATATATATATATATATATATATATATATATATATATATATATATATATATATATATATATATATATATATATATATATATATGTATATATATATATATATATATATATATATATATATATATATATATATATATGTATATATATATATATATATATATATATATATATATATATATATATATATATATATATATATATATATTATATATATATATATATATATAAACAGAAAACCACAAGGCTCTCTCCCTACTCCACCTTCCACCATGAGCCAGAATGAAGAAGTTGAGACAAGAAACCACTCGATAAATCAACAATTAGAAAAGAGGAATGACCATCGTTATATAACTCACATTATTATTATTTCCCGTATTAACTATTCATTTTGATTATTATTATTCATTATCTTTATTAATAACCCAACACTATTTCTGCATCAACCGCTGCAGATACTGCAACCATTGCTGTCCCAGCATCCACTGCTGAGATCATTCTTAAGATGGTATACACTACCACTGTTGATGCTCCCACCACTATAACAGTAGACGGGTTATCTTGAGATGATTTCGGGGCTTTAGTGTCCCCGCGGCCCGGTCCTCGACCAGGCCTCCACCCCCAGGAAGCAGCCTGTGACAACTGACTAACACCCAGGTACCTATTTTACTGCTAGGTAAAAATAGGGTGAAAGAAACTCTGCCCATTGTTTCTCGCCGGCGCCCGGGATCGAACCCGGGACCACAGGTATCGGGTGGCCACGATACTCACACACACTGGAGAATTGTTCCCTTACATGTCAGATACAACGTGTCGTAGCCCCCCGTTAGTATTCACGATACTGGAGACTGCCCCTCTCGCAGCTGAGGCTGTGATCTGAATTGAATCCTGGGGGTTGCATTGAGATATGTAGGGTTGCTAGAGTCCCCTCTGGGGTTACTGAGGTTAAGGTTGAGGTTGCAGTTTGTGTGAGAAAGCCACTGTTGGGCCAATGGGCAGAGATGGCGATTCACATACTTCTATCTCTGATGACATTCAGATGGTTAGTGTGATAAGTACACCTTTCAACAAGGCACAAACCTCATATTTAATGTTGCTGGGGATGGTTAAGGACTCACACTTGAAGGGGGAGGGGGAGATATGGGACCGGGGGGTGTGTGTTCGAGGGGAACCCTTCAGGGGGCGAGAGTTGGTAAGAAGGGGTTTTAAGTTAGGGTGAGTCGAGTACTTTACTAGGAATGGTGATTGGGATTTTTGGGCATCCCAAATTTTTGGAAGGTGAAGGGAGACAATAACATCTTTTGGGACCCCTTCCCCTGTGGATTTATTGTTGTATTGGACGAGGACTTGTCCCATTTATCACAAAATTTATCAATTCAATCGCCTTGCTAGGGATTGATTAGCATAGGGTATCATGCGTTTTATTTAATAAATGCAATTGTTAAACATATCAGTTAGTAAATTTCAGTCACAATCGATTAATTGTATCAATTAGACTCCTGGTTGTGACAAATGAAGACTAACAAGTTCAGTGCTCTTGAACACCCTCTTGCGGAAGCGTCTTGAGTTAAACATTAGAGCCCCCCTCTCCAACTCAAGTAATTATCAAAAAGTCCAATTGAACAAGGGATGTGTGATGGTTTACATGTCTGAACAGTATTTAGGGAGGGCGGGGATAGGCCCCCAGGCATTGCCCGAGTTTAAATTACCCCGATGCCTATTGTTTAGCAAACATCTAGACTTACTGAACATCTATAGGCCCAGATATAACTCGTTTTCGTCACAGCCAGTAAAGTAATTATCAAAATACTTGATTTCACCTGCGGAGGTGGTGGCAGTTTAAGACTTATTTAAGTCTTAGTAGCAGCAATTAAGACCATTAAGAAGAAGAATTGTTAAGCGTAAAATTAAGGTTGAAGAATCTAAGGGTTAATTCAGTGTTTTACCACTGTGGATGAAACCATCACTTTTGTAACAAGTACCACTGCTGTTGTTGCAAACACCATTGCAATGCAACCACTGCAGTTATTGCAAGTACATATAGGAACAAATAGTCCTTAGTGCAACACCAATTTCATGGATAACCTTTGGTATTGTACATAATGCACTCAAAATTTATAATCAATCGATTTATTGTTTGTTTGGCATTTGTACACTCAACATAAGCGAATGCAATTGGTTTCAGTACTGTGATTGTTGCAAGGTCAGTGTTCGACTCCCGAGGGTCCATGTGGTGGGTTATCTTTATTCTGTTCTTGTATCTCAGCTCGTCTTGATATCAAAGCTGCTAGTTATCATATCCCAGCTCCTAGCTCTCATATCTTACCTCCTAGTCCTCATTTCCACTTCCTAGTCCACATACTCCAAACCCTAGTCCTCATATCCCAGCGCCTTGTCCTCATACCCCTGCGCCTTGTCCCTCATATCCCAGCTTCTTGTCCTCATATCCCAGTTCCTTGTCCTCATATTCCAGCTTCTTGTCCTCATATTCCAGCTCCTTGTCCTCATATCCCAGCTCCTTGTCCTCATATTCCAGTTCCTTGTCCTCATATCCCAGCTACTTGTCCTCATATTCCAGCTCCTTGTCCTCATATTCCAGTTCCTTGTCCTCATATCCCAGCTCCTTGTTCTCATATCCCAGCTACTTGTCCTCATATTCCAGCTCCTTGTCCTCATATTCCAGCTCCTTGTCCTCATATTCCAGTTCCTTGTCTTCATATCCCAGCTTCTGTTCCTCATATATCTATATGGGTTTAAATCCTATTATGGATTTTTTCAAGCGTAAGGTTAGACATAAATATATTTGGGCGGATAAAGGAATGAACTGCCTTGCATTGACCCAATAGGACTTCTTTATTTTTTTTTAATTCTCATGTTCTTAGACTGTGTTCTTTTGAAGTACGAGAACATTTCCTTCATGCCGGGTTTATCATAGTTATTCATTAAGGAGTCTTCGTAAGTCTTTTTGTACAGACTTCTCAGTTATGTATGCTGAGAAGTCTTAAGGGGAGGACTTTTATGTTGATTAATTCTGCCTTTGAGTTCTCGTTTGCAAGATTTGGGATTTCTTTTGCAATTTTTCTCTCTAGATTTGCTTGGTTTGCAACATTTTATGAACTTTTTTTTTACCTTGTAGCACTAGATAGACTTGTTTTGCTTGCAACATTAAATAGACTTTTTTTAGCATGTTACATTAGGTAGACTTCTATAGATAGACCTCTTTATTCTTTTAAATAGACTTCTTTAGATAGATTCAGTAAAGGTCTCTCTCTCTCTCTCTCTCTCTCTCTCTCTCTCTCTCTCTCTCTCTCTCTCTCTCTCTCTCTCTCTCTCTCTCTCTCTCTCTCTCTCTCTCTCTGATGCAATCTATGGATTGCATTCTGGGAAACGGTGGCGTTGTTGTAGTACTCTCGCTCTGCGTCTCGCGAGCGATTTGGTCTGGGTTCGAGACCTGGCGAGAGAGGAATGAAAATATGCGCTAATCCTTAACTGCTCGATCGGCCCTGTTCACCCAGCAGTAACTGGTCACCCTGGTTGTTAGCTGACTGACCGGTCGTGTTCCAGGGGGAAACTAGTGGGAAAGGCCTACCATGAGCTATAGGAAGGAAAAAAATTCTCAGCCTGCTACCAGGAGTCACATGTCTTTTATTCCTGTACCCACTTATGGAAGAAAATTAAATTAATGGTTAGCGGTTTGCCTAAGGGACATCTCTATAGGTTTAATTAGTTTCCTATCATGCTTTTTGTAAATCGATCGAAATAGTCAGACCTAAATCTTAGGCCTCTAAATTGGGTAAGAAATGTAAATTGGGTAAATTAAAAGTATTGTGGCTTTACGTTAAGACATTTTCAGTGTTAAGTACTCATTCTCGATAATATAAATTGACTCTCTTGAGTCTTGACCTTATAATGTCCCAATTTATATTTTTACGGTTAAAATCGTCCACGATCATAGTCAAAATTTGCAGGCAGAAAGAAAACGGGTGATGGGGAGGAGGTAGGTAGGTAAGTATAGGTGAATGGGTAGTGGTGGGGGATGGGGAGGGAGTGTTGTGGTGATAGTGAAGGGAGAGAGAGTGATGGTGGTAACGGAATTTTGGTAATGGGGAAAGGTAGGAGTTGGGGGGGGGATAGTAAAGGTACTGGTTTGGCTAACTTTTAGTGACTGATTAAGATTAATCCACTCAAGAGATGGCACGGGCATGAATAGCCCTTAAAACCTTGAGTCAAACCAGTTGTTGTTGTTGTTATAGATTCAGCTACTCGGAACAAGTTCCAAGCAGCACGGGCTATAGTGAGCCCGTAACTTACTTGGCACATGAGCGGGGCAAGTAGCACAGGCTATGGTGAGCCCGTAACTTACCTGGCACATGAGCGGGGCAAGTAGCACGGGCTATGGTTAGCCTGCCCGTCAAACCAGTGATGTGACTGGTAGATGTAGTAGTGCAAGTAGTTGTGGTGATGTAGATGAAGAAGATAGATCTTAGACAGAGATAGAGGGTTACTTGAGATAATAGGGTGGTGATAATGAGAGGTGAGATGATGGAAGGTGATGTGGTGGAGGTGTTGGAGGGAAGGGTAGTGTTGGGAGGGGAGTGATATGTGATACAGATGACGCTGGTGGCACAGCGTGTGAGTCCCAGTGAGGGAGACATTTGTCTCTGTCGCCACAAACGTAAACGAAGCCAAGGGATCGAGCGGATGAAGAGAACAAAAAACACCAAGAGAGCTTCAGGGAATAAAGAGAAGAGTTATATTCAAAATAAAAGAAAGTGCCAGGTGTGAAGGCCAGGAAGCGGGGGTTGCTTAGACTTTATGTATACATCACTTATACATTAATTATACATGTATACATAAGCACGACTATCGATATGCTACATATACCAGAGAGTTCAATAAGAGAACTTGCCTCAGCAGTCGTTTAATTAAGACTGAAAAAGTTATTTCTAAAATACATTCTGTTTATAATATATTTAGAGCAGCTAATATTAAAAGATAGCGCCCTGAAGTGCACCCCCTTCCCTGCTCCTCTAGCATGTGAGAACGATTAGGGTTCGAGCCCCAAGCTAAGTGGGACGACTAGACAGTTAACTGACTGTTCACGGTTTCCCAACCAGTTATAACTGAGAACGTGGTTGTAAAGCAATTAGCGGATTATGTTGAGGTGGGGTGGGGGGGTGGGTATAAACAAGTAGAATAATTCTTCAAATGAGATATAGGAGGAAGAGGTTTTAAGACTCTTTTAAAGTTATGTTTTTAAGAGGAAGTATGTGCCAATAGGCCTTCTGCAGTTACTTCCATTCTTATGTTTTTATACCCATTGGTTCGTGTTCTGTCATGTGCAAATGTCAATCCCCGCCCCCAAAACTTTTGTATCATATATATATATATATATATATATATATATATATATATATATATATATATATATATATATATATATATATATATATATATACATATATATATATAATATATATATATATATATATATATATATATATATATATATATATATATATATATATATATATATATATATATGATTAAGGCGTCCTGTAGATACCAGTTGCATTGCTCCTGGGAGTATGGATTCGAGTCACTTCTGGGGTGTGAGTTTTCAGTCGCATATAGTCCTGGGGACCATTCAGGCTTGTTCGCATATATATATATATATATATATATATATATATATATATATATATATATATATATATATATATATATATATATATATATATATATGCATTGTTTCCAAAATGCAGCGAGAAGGTTGGGCAGACCTCATTCACCTTCCTGTAGCGCTGCTCTGCTTTCCATTTTTCCTGTGAGAGGAAACGAACCTTCCATAAAAGAAAAAGTCTGCTCCCGCAGGAGGAAAATGAAAATTTGAAGAGTTTTACCTTGCGGCGTCCAGGGTCAAGGCTTTTTGAGACATTTTTTTTTTATTTTTATCAAGGTGCAAAGAATTTTGTTTTAGCTCTACGAGTTTTTTATTTTTTTTAAGCGTTTAATGTTTCTTTTGTTGCTGTTTTTTTGTGCTTGTTAAGGGGGGTTTAAGGGGCTATGGGGTTGAAAATGGGGAGGGGGAGGGGGAGGGGATAAGGGGTGCGGAAGTGAATGGATTATGACCTCAAGGAAGAGCAGTAAGCCACACTTCCTCCCTCTCACACCTCCACTATTCGGGACCGAAGAGCCAGAGCTCACCCCCCCTGCAAGCAACAACTAGGTGAGTACACAGATGCTGGCTGTAAGCGAGGCAAGTGTTTAATTGTTGTTGTTGCTTTAGATTCAGCTACCTGGAACAAAAAAGTTGCAAGTAGCACGGGTTATGGTGAGCCCGTAGTGGACTAACCTGGTACAGGAGCGGGGCTGTAACTTGGATGGAGTTGTTTGGGCGACCACCCGTCCAGTGCCTGGTTTCTGACTAGCACTGCAGCTTTACTGGAGCAGCCAAGTAACACAGTTACTTACTTACAAGTTAAAACACTTTAACTCTCATGACTATGCCTCAAGCAAGCATATTCAAATCCATGAGAACAAAACACACACACACGCGCATGCGTGTACTTGCAAAACAAAACAAAAATCCACCTCCGGATTTCAGTTTTAACTGAACCTTGAAACATTTTAAGCAAATTAAATCTTTGAAGTTTAGACACAATGGTCTCTGGGCGCCTCTGTCTCTCTGGCTACGAGAAGTACTTGAAAAGAATGTTTTATAAATGAATCTTTGCATGGATGGGACCATAGACGCCAGTGGCTGTTGTTGTGAAATATGGACGATACTCTGGCCTTGGTAGTGAGGAAGTTGATTTAGTCTTCAGTGTGGCATGGGGATGTGTCTGGGTATGTACAAGGGATAGGGATGTGTACTCGCCTACATAGACTTACCTTTACTGGCTTGCACAGCGAGACTTTAGCTCCTGAGCTCCGTCGGCTCCACACTGCAATTACTCCCGACTTCCTGGTGTCTTATCATGCTCTTGAGTCCTTGTATGGAATTGAAATCTCCATTTGGAGATTAGAGGCTGCCTCAGCAACCTTCAATCTTATCTCATTACACTTTCTCGTAACTCTTACACTGTAGAGATGTTTCCATTCATCCGTATGGTCCATCTGGGCCCTATTGTCTTAACCTTGATTGAGCTCGGTATTTAAATTTGGTCCATAATTTCAATGTCTTGGGGAGTGTAGTATGTATTTTAATGTCTTGTGAAGTCTGATATGTTAAAACTCCTCTGTCTCATATCCTTTCTTTTGTCTTTGTTTGCATGACAGTGAGGTCTCGCTTCCTCAATTTAATTCCTAGTTCAGCCCCCTTAAGTTCAGAGATATCCCTGCCAGTGGTTATAAATTTTAGACGAATATTTGAGTAGCTTTGTCCAAGAGAAAATAAATTTTGGCTGAATCTACGTTTGGGTCATCTAAAATTTTTAAAATTTCCAGGAGTTGTAGACCCGGGTAGGCGTAGGAAGTTGGACAGTTGGGATGGTGGACAGGTGTTGGGGGGGGGGGGGGGGGAGAGAGTGGACAGTTGGGGCAGGAGACAGGTGGTATATAAAAGATGCACAGGGGATGAAATAGGCAGGTGGTGTGTTGGATAGGTAGGTGAGGCGACAGACACGTGTAGCGACCGTCAGGTAAGGCGGTAGAGACATGTCGGTCGGGTGGCCAGGTGGGGTGATTGTGAGGGGTGGGTAGTGGTGGTGGTGGGGGGGGGGGCTGTTGAGTGGGATGGTGCCAAGTAGTGGGTGCCATGCAGCGGTAGTCATCACTTGCAACCAGTGTGCTCACCACCACCACCACCATCTCGCTAAACCACTTCTATCGTGGCCCTCCCCCTCCTTCACTACCGCCACCAGTCCCACTGAATCAGGTGGTGATCGCTCCCTCCCTACATCCCCCCCTTACCACAAACCACTCCCACAACCGCAGCGGCGCGAAGGACCAATGAAGGTTTGCGAATCTCGCGCCAGGGGGATTAAAAACTACAATTCTCCGAGTACTTTCTCCACGATGAGAGGTTAAGGGAGCGGGTAAACGGCGGGAGTAAAAAGCGGTGATCGCTACAGGAATTGAGTTGTCAACAAGAACACAAGGATTAATGTTATTTGCGTCCGTTACCCCCCACACCGCTCCGCCGGACAGGGTGCTCCAGTGACCTCGTGTTTCATGACCAGTGAAAAGCATGATCAGTGAGGGTGAAGCATTTGTTGTTGTTTAAGATTCGCTACCTTGGAACAAAAAGTTCCAAGTAGCACGGGCTATGGTGAGCCCGTAGTGTGTGAAGCAGTGGTTATATCACTGCCGCTACAACTCACTCTAAATGCCTGAACGATGGTAGATGTTTAAAAAAAAACTGTGAATTATTAGAAGTGTACATTAAACTTGTGTTAATGATTCGCATCTTTAAATATGAATATATAACTGATACTTTGATTTGTTGGAGGAAAAGTCTGGTTAACAGTGAAAACGTTCGACAGACGACATTGTGTTGTAATTCTTGAATGGTGAAATGATATAATGTGTTGCACATATTTACAGCATTAGAGTTCATTAACATCTTACGTGAAGGGTTAAGACACCATCTTAACTTAAAAGGGAGCCGGTCGGCCGAGCGGACAGCACGCTGGACTTGTGATCCTGTGGTCCCGGGTTCGATCCCGGGTGCCGGCGAGAAACAATGGGCAGAGTTTCTTTCACCCTATGCCCCTGTTACCTAGCAGTAAAATAGGTACCTGAGTGTTAGTCAGCTGTCACGGGCTGCTTCCTGGGGGTGGAGGCCTGGTCGAGGACCGGGCCGCGGGGACACTAAAGCCCCGAAATCATCTCAAGATAACTTCAAGATAACCATGGCGGGGGTATCCGGAACACCATATTGTACATATTGTGCCCTGTTGATCTCTGCTTGAGGGAGTAGGCCCCTGAAGGCCTGGTCGGAGACCGGGCTGTGAGGTCATTGATCCCCGGTAGCTACACAAGGTAGCCACAAGGTAGGTAGCAGTCGTCGATCATCACAGGCAAGAAGATCCACCTTCACAGAACTATAGTGCTCCACTAGTGATCACAGGTGAACGTGTTGTCGCCTTTAAGGCGAAAATGTCATTGCAGCAAAACAGTGTCTTAGGAAAATGCCAAGACAATTGTGTCCTTCGATAAATATTGAAAACAATAAAATGATCTAGATAAAATGAGCTATATTTATTCAAGTTAATAAATGTAATAAAATTTAATAATATTAAAAGTATCTTTTTCGATGCAAATATTTAGTGAAAAGAACTAGAAATAATGTTTTAAAATATATATATCTATTTTTATTATGACTGCAATTACAAAAATGTAACTAAACATATTAATAGACAAAAAAAATTATACATATATTAACAAGCTCTCAAGAAACAAGAGAACTGTTCAAAATCACAATAGGGTTCAATTCCACTCAACTCCAAACCATTTTCCAACATGAAATGTGATCTAGTTGGAAGTGGTTTCCAAACACACTCTTGTCGTTTGAGTGACACAGGTGTAGGCCGTGTGAGTGCCAACAGAGGTCACTCCAGGCACTCCTTGTGTGTACCAACGGTGTTGTATATATAGCAGCTGACAGTGAAATTCGGATTCACTGAATTTTGCCTTGAATAGCTCCAGGATATCTTCACTCAACACCCTGTGGGGCTCAAGATACCTTCACTCAGCACCTTGTGTGGCTCAGGACACCTTCACTCAACACCTTGTGAGGTTCAGGATACCTTCACTCAACACCTTGTGAGGCTCAGGATATCTTCACTCAACACCTTCTGTGGCTCAGGATACCTTCACTCAATGCTATGATTAAAACCAATAATAATAATGATAATAATAATAATACGTACATACATACATACATAAATATCATACATGTTAGGCCAGAATTTACAAAGAATTTACGAGCCACTTGCGAAACCTGTACATCTTTCCACAATCACGGCGGCTTAATCCGTATTTATTAAACGGTTTGCGAGCTACGAAAACAAAGGTCTTTCTCAACCCAAAGTTATTATTGCTATAGATTTCCTCATAGCGCCTTGGAGCACATCAACTGTTTAATAATCGCAAAGTAAGACGCCAGGGCTAAGGGGTAAGATGTAGAGGTTTCGTAAAGTGGACACGTCAATACGTGTGATGAATCTCGTCCCAGTCAGGTCCTGGTTCTCAGATCCGGCTACAAGAGGTAAGAAATCCTTGTTTGGTGCCACCTGGCACTGAGGCGACCTCTTGATTCCGGTGGCTGAGAAGAGAAGGGCGAGGAGCCATGATGGCCCCATTGTTACCCTCCTCCCTCCCTTCCCTCTCTCTCTCTCCACCCTCCGAGACAGATGACAGACACACAATAGAGAGGCCCGTCAGAGGGGATTATACATAGCGCTCAGGTTGGCGACGCGCTTTAATGAGGGGAGTGTAGCGAGAGGTGGAGACAGGTGGAAGAAAGAGATGCATGAAACACTTTCATGAAACTCTCCGTCAAGACGGAGTGAGAAAATCGGTCCCAGAGGAGACAGGGACGGGAACAAGAGGTCTCATGAGACATGGAGAGACAAGACGGTCAGAGATCACCGTACGCCGAGGGGAGAGAACGAGGAAAGTAATCTATTTTAACATTGAAAGAGGTCAGTCGTAGGGATCTGTACCGGATGAAGGGAGTGGGGGGAGGAAGAGAAGGGAGTTTGGAGATTATTTGGAGACTTCACATGCTTGGGGGGTCCACGGTTCGAGTCTCCTACAGCCCAGGCGAAGGGAACAATTGGTATGTAATGGTTTGGTGGGGGTGAGGGGGGGGGGAGAGATGAGGACGGAGAGACCGGTATATCGAGGAGGCCGGAGTAGGGGGACAAGAACGCCCTAGATGTCTCAGAGAGTTCTGCCGGGTTCTCGAAAATAAATATTTTAGATTGGTTAACGTTTAATTTATACTTCTTATTGTTATATTTCGGGTCTCAATGTTTTTGTTACATTAGGTGCAGATTAGGGCCTTCGGATCCCATTTCGTCAAGAGCTTCGAGGAAATCACATATAAGTCAGCAGTCATGAAATGTGGAGACGTGTGTTCTGGTGCACAGGTACACAGAAAGTGATCACATTAACGTGACTGCATCAGTGAGAAAATCCGTTGGAGCCGTGATGAGGATTCGAATCTATGCTTTGGGTGTTCCTACGGATTTTCAGATTGATGCAGTTACGTTAGTGTGATTACTCTCTGTGTACGGACATTCTCTCTCGTTAAAGACTGTTTTAAATAATAAAATAAACTTTTAATCTCATCAGTTTTGTACCTTTTTAAGGAAAATGAAAACAAATTACACAAATCCTCGTTTTATGACGTTAAATCCATATTAAACTATTTACATTGCACTGGAGTTGACGCGTTGACCCGTATTGTATCTATGCATGAAAAGTGCATTGATCCCATTGCAGCCCGTTCGCTTGATTAGTCACTCCGTCAAAAATGCAACTGTTTTCCCCTAACCAGGAACGTACAAACCTAAGCAACCCACTTAACCTATGTCAAGGAAGATGAAAACGTTATTATTACGATGCGTTAATGTTTAATAATACGTCACATTTTAAGAGGGTTAAGAATTACGAAACAAAGGCTAATTTCTTAATTGTTTGTTTGACCAAACATCGAAAATATTCTTTTTGTTCTGTAATGATAATATTGGAGTGTGTTTCTGTTTGTTTACACATGTGTCCACTGGACGGGCGTGACTGTTCCCCTCACATGTTTGACTTTGCTCCCATCCACACGCCTCATGCCAACATACACACACACACCAGGTGTGTGTGTATGTTGGCATGAGGCGCCATACACACACACCATACACACCAGGTTCACTAGTGGAGTGGGAGGGGTAATCAGGCAACTTCGAAGTGAAAAAGTGTGTACAAGTGAATGAAAAAACCTTGAGTTTTGGCCAGAGCCATAAAGTAGTGAAGAAAAACAGTTTAAATAGCGTAATTCAAAATAGTTGTAGTATTGTGGCAGTGTGTAGTGTGGAGCAGACCTCACCGACCTCTGACCGCGTGACCTCACCCCGGCAGCAACCCTCCTACCACCACGGGGACGACGCTTGGAGATTCACTCACCTATTGTGTTAGCAGGACGGTAAGATACTTGGAACCCCTGTGGGTAAGGTTGCATTATAGCAATGACTAGGTCAGGAAGGGTGTCTAGGTCCAACAGTATTATGATTGAGGAAGAAGATAGGTTTGTGGAGAAGATGATTGGGAAATTTGTAGAGAAGAGGGATGTTTGGATAGGTGATCTAATCCAGGGGATTAAAAGTGAAGTCTTTAATAAGATACAGGACGAGGTTCAAAGACTCAAACAAGAGTTTATGGATTATATTCAAGAGGAAATCACGAAGAGCAGGGTAGAATGGCAAGGAGAAATATCTAGGCTTACTAATGAATTTGGCAGGAATAAGGGAAGCTTGGCAGGGGAAGGGGAAGTAGTAGTAGTAGGTGGAGTAGCGGGTGTAGGAGGGGTGGGGGTCAGCCAGGGAGAGGGCCACCAGCATGACCCTGAACTGAGAAAGAGGACAATCATAATCCATGGATTACTTGAAGCCAGGGCACCATCGAGGCAGGAAAGGATGGAGATTGAGGATTTGGAACTACAGGGGATCTTGAGAGACATGAGAGCCCAGATGGCAGGGAATGAGGTGCAAGTCCACCGACGCATTGGACCATACAACTGTAACAGGAAACGACCTGTCCTGGTACAGTTCACTAACGAAGAGGCAGTGGATTACATACTGCATCACAAACACCTACTCAGAGGTAGCGAAAATTACTACAACGTATTTATTGACAAATTCATGACGAAGGAGGAACAGATTGCCCACAGAGCAAGCAAACAACAATACGACTCTTCCCATTTGAGCGCAGCTACACACCCCAGTGCTAATCCACCCCATGCTAACCAGCTCACACGTGCTTCTCAGGTCACCCCTTTCCCAAATCAGCCGCCCCTGCTTATCTCCCCAGCACATCCCTTGACCCCTCTGACCCCACTGGAGTCAAATTCATCCCACATTCCAAGGACCCCCTCATCACCTCAACCCCCAAAACCCGTCCAGCCCTCGTCCCCTCAACCCCCAAAACCCACCCAGCTCTCATCCCCTCAACCCCCAAATCCCATCCAGACCTCATCCCCACAACCCCAAGAACCCACCCAGACCTCATCCCCTCAACACCCAAAGCCTGCCCTGCCCTCACCCCTCCTCATCCCCTCTCCTTCCATGTGACCCCCCACCCTTGCGAGGGAGGTGGGAGGTCCCCCCCACCCCCTCTATCCATCCCCCTCCCAACCTCTCAACCTCTATCTGTCTCCCAACCTTACGCCATCTCCCAACCCCTCTATGCCCTCCCTAATCTTCAGACCCAGTATGCCCTTCCTACTCCAGACCTACCTACCCAGGCCCTACCCCAGACCCTCCTACCTACCTTCCTAGAAGCCCAGCCCCCAGTAGCCCCCCAAGCACCCCTCCTGAACTCTTTCACCCCCCATACACCCCCCGGACCCCCCCAGACACCCCCTGGATCCCCCCGGACATCCCCCGGACCCTCCCCGCCCCCAGTCATCCCCCAGACACCCCCCAGATCCCCCAGATCCCCTCTGCCCCCAGTCACCCCCCCAGACCCCCAGAGAAAGGGAGAACTCTGGTACAAGAGTTTCCATGAAGAATCTCAAGGTTTGGTACACCAATGCTGATGGGGTATCTAATAAAGCAGAAGAGATAAAAGAAAGAGTGAGTGAAGCAGATCCTGACATAGTTGCAATTGTGGAAACTAAAATTAATGACATGATCTCAGATGCAATCTTTCCTGAAGGGTACCAGGTGATACGAAAAGAGAGGACACAGAGACAGGGAGGGGGAGTAGCACTCCTAATAAAGCGGAAATGGAAGTTTGAAGACCTGGGAAATCGAGTTACCAATGAGTGCACAAGCTTCATACATGGAACTCTGACAGTAGATGGGAGGAAGATTGTGATCATGGTAATCTACAATCCCCCACCAAACAGTAGAAGACCCAGACAGGAGTATGATGACAACAACAAAGCATGTATAGATGAACTGCAGAAGGCAGCAACACTAGCCCACAGAATGAGAGCGAAGCTGCTGATCATGGGGGACCTAAATCATGGAGAGATAAATTGGGAATCAAGGAATCCCCATGGAGGGGATGAAACGTGGGGAGCAAAATTAGTAGATGTTATAGACAGGAATTTCCTGACACAACATGTGAAGGAAGACACAAGGGAAAGAGGAGGAGATGCACCGAGCCTATTAGACCTGATTTTCACCCAGAACGTAGAAGATATCGAGAATTTAGAGCATGAAATACCTCTAGGGGCCAGTGACCATTGTGTCCTAGTCTTTGACTACATGATGGAATTCAAAATTATGACCATGGGACAAGAGATCTGGGAAAGGAGAGCTGACTACAGGAAAGGGGACTATATGAGGATAAGGGACTATCTGGGTGAAGTGCAGTGGGAGGAAGAAATTAGAGGAAAAACAGTCCAAGATATGATGGACCTAGTCATACAGAAATGCCAGGAGGCCGAAGAGAGATTTATACCAACGGTAAAGGGAAAAAATAAGAAGGAATATAATAACCCATGGTTTAATAGACAGTGTCAGGAAGCAAAAATGGCCAGCAGGCGGGAGTGGAGGAAGTACAGAAGACAAAGAACAGAGGACAACAGAAGCAGATATAACAGAGCTAGGAACGATTACATTAACATAAGACGAACATCGGAAAGGGACTATGAGAACGATATTGCAATCAAAGCGAAAAAACAACCTAAGTTACTACACAGTCATATAAGAAGAAAAATGTCGGTGAACGACCAAGTGACAAGACTAAGGAAGACAGAGGGGGCATATACTGAAAGTGACAAGGAAATCTGCGAGGCACTGAATGCCAGTTTCCATGGAGTGTTCACTACCGAGCCTGAGCAGCTCCCATTGTTGGAAGGGGTTACCCTAGATGAAAGACTATCAGATATAGAGGTGACAGCAGAGGAGGTAATGAAACAGTTGACAACTCTAGATGCAACTAAAGCAGTTGGACCAGACAAAGTATCACCGTGGATACTAAAAGAAGCAGCACAGGCCCTCAGCGTGCCTCTGGCAATGATCTTTAATGAGTCACTTATGTCAGGAGAATTGCCCAGTTGCTGGAAGAAGGCAAATGTCGTGCCGATCTTCAAGAAAGGAGATAGGGAGGAGGCACTTAACTACAGACCTGTATCACTGACAAGCATCCCCTGTAAAATACTGGAAAGAATAATTAGGCTACGACTGGTTGCACACCTGGAGAACATTAGGTTTGTGAACAAACATCAACATGGGTTCTGGACAGGGAAATCGTGCCTAACAAACCTTCTGGAATTCTATGATAAAATAACGAGGATAAGACAGGACAGAGATGGTTGGGCAGACTGCATATTTCTGGACTGCCAAAAAGCCTTTGATACAGTACCGCACATGAGACTGCTGTTCAAGCTCGAGAGGCAGGCGGGGGTGGGGGGAAAGGTCCTAGAATGGATAAGGAACTACCTAACAGGAAGGAGCCAAAGAGTTACGGTAAGGGGCGAGAAGTCGGACTGGCGAACAGTAACAAGTGGAGTACCACAAGGATCGGTGCTGGGACCAATTCTATTTCTTGTATATGTTAACGACATGTTTACAGGCGTAGAGTCCTACATGTCGATGTTTGCGGATGATGCAAAGTTGATGAGAAGAGTTGTGACAGATGAGGATTGCAGGATCCTCCAAGAGGACCTGAACAGATTGCAGAGATGGTCAGAGAAATGGCTACTAGAATTCAACACGAGCAAATGTAAAGTTATGGAAATGGGACTAGGAGATAGGAGACCAAAGGGACAGTACACAATGAAGGGGAACAGCCTACCTGTAACGACGCGTGAAAGAGACCTGGGGGTGGACGTAACACCTAATCTATCTCCTGAGGCACATATTAATAGGATAACGACAGCAGCGTACTCTACACTGGCAAAAGTTAGAACATCATTCAGAAACCTAAGTAAGGAGGCATTTAGGGCGCTTTACACTGCCTACGTAAGGCCAGTCTTAGAGTATGCCGCCTCATCATGGAGTCCCCATCTGAAGAAGCATATAATGAAACTGGAAAAGGTTCAGAGGTTTGCAACGAGACTCGTCCCAGAGCTACGAGGGATGGGGTATGAAGAGCGCCTGAGGGAACTGTGCCTTACGACACTAGAAAGAAGAAGGGAGAGGGGGGACATGATAGGAACGTATAAGATACTCAGAGGAATTGACAGAGTGGACATAGACGAAATGTTCACACGGAATAGTAACAGAACGAGAGGACATGGATGGAAGCTTGAAACTCAGATGAGTCACAGAGATGTAAGGAAGTTTTCTTTTAGCGTGAGAGTAGTGGGGAAATGGAATGCACTTCAGGAACAGGTTGTGGAAGCAAATACTATTCATAATTTTAAAACCAGGTATGATAGGGAAATGGGACAGGAGTCATTGCTGTAAACAACCGATGCTCGAAAGGCGGGATCCAAGAGTCAATGCTCGATCCTGCAAGCACATATAGGTGAGTACATATAGGTGAGTACACACACACACACACACACACACACACACACACACACACACACACACACACACACACGCACACACACACACCCACACACCCCTGGCCTACAATCACACTCCCCTTGCCTACAACGAACGTCCCTTGCTTCCAACTACTCACACACACACACACACACACACACACACACACACACACACACACACACACACACACACACACACACACACACACACACACACACACACACACTCAAAGTCCGGGACTAAAGAGCCAGAACTCAACCCCGCAAGCACAACTAGGTGAGTACACATTCACAACCCCCCCCCCCCCTCCTCAACCCGAATACTCCACCACATACACACAACAGACCTTGAACATGAACACAAGTCACTTATTCCCCAAATCCTACACCTGCAGACAAGCAGAGGCAAGTGTGTGAAATGGGGCGGCAAGCAGAGGCAGGTGTGTGAAATGGGGAGGCGAGAAGGCATTAAGAATATTTTTCCTACGAGGTAAACCCAACGTTTTCCCCTGGCTTTACACCTGTGGCAGGGACAAGGGAAGCCAGTCAGGGGGAAACATAGATCCAGGGATATACGCGAGACATAGACGAAAAAGCTTTGTCACATGTTTGATATGTCTCACCATGGTGTGGCACATGTCATTTGTTAGTGCCAGGGTTGTCGTTAGCGCCAGGGTTGTCGTTAGTACCAGTGTTATTATCCAAACTATCCCTCTACAGACATGAATTTAAATCATAACAATTATCCTATTTTCCTTCTTATTTCCATAACAAATAAGAAAATCAAGGATCAAACGACTGAGAAGAAGTCGTAATAACATTACTAAAATAACCCAAACCAAACCCGTCGACTAAGAGTTGAGAGGCGGGACCCAAGAGCCATGGCTCATCCCTTCCTGAAGTACAAGTAAATGAGTATAGGTATAATAATGACGGTGCTTAAGTCCCTCGAGAACCCTTAACAGGTGTTCTCCTAACCCACCCCTTATGTACTTCATCCTTACCTCCTACTCAAGCATTCGAGTACAAGTAGCACTTGAACCCCCTCACAGTCCCAAGCTATTCCGCTGATGTAAACAATGAGAGCACCCAGGCAGGGGTCGAGGGGGCATGCATGTAAGGACTTCCAAAGTCAATACACAGTGAGGGGAAACTGATTACAATTTTATGGAACAGTGAATGGAATGGTGTTGAAACAAATGGGAGGAAAGGAGAGGGAGAGAGAGATGAATGTGGGATAGAAAGCATCTGATCACAAGGAGAGTGGCGCTGGTGTTGGTCTATAGTCCGTTGCTGAGGGCTTTGTGTTATGACGTGAGGGTGGGTACAGGAGTAGACGACTTTTGGTTCCTTGTAGAAGAGGGAGGGAGAGGGGCACGTAGAATGGGAGGAGAATTTGAAAAGGGGAAATGGTGGGAGAGATGGAGGGGGAAAGGGGGGGGGAGGGGAATAGGTTGTCTTGTTTTTTTCTTTATCTTGCATAAAGTATTGTCCACATTCACACACACACATTCACACACGCAAACACACACACACACACACACACACACACACACACACACACACACACACACACACACACACACACACACACACACACACACACACACACACACACACACACATACACACACACACACACACACACACACACACACACACACACACATTCACACACGTAAACACACACACACACACACACACACACACACACACACACACACACACACACACACACACACAGGTGGGGGTGGCCTCGTAGCCTGGTGGATAGCGCGCAGGACTCGTAATTCTCTGGCGCGGGTTCGATTCCCGCACGAGGCAGAAACAAATGGGCAAAGTTTCTATCACCCTAAGTGCCCCTGTTACCTAGCAGTAAATAGGTACCTGGGAGTTAGTCAGCTGTCACGGGCTGCTTCCTGGGGTGTGTGTGTGTGGTGTGGAAAAAAAAAAAAAAAAAAAAAAAGTAGTTAGTAAACAGTTGATTGACAGTTGAGAGGCGGGCCGAAAGAGCAAAGCTCAACCCCCGCAAAAACACAACTAGTAAACACAACTAGTAAACACACACACTCTCTCTCTCACACTCTCACACACTCACACTCACACACTCATGACAAAAATTCCCCCAACAGATTATCCTCTATAACTCTAAAATTGAAATTCCCTGAACATGAGAAAGTTTGAGTTAGGAAAATACTATCTGTCAAATATAAATGCGGTTCTCAAAAGATTCCCCCATTTTGCACACGCAAGATAACGTAAGTTTTTAAGGGGTTAACAGATGTAAATCTTCTTATTTGATAAGCTGTTCACCTGAGACACCTAAACAAGTTCCAGGTGTGTCTAGGTACAAGTGACAGGATGAACAACCCAGCGGGTTTTCTTACTTTTTTTGGGAGTGATTTACAAGCTGCGTAATGGTGGTGTGTCCACTCACAGGTTGAGTGGCGCAGCCCAATAAACTCGCCCCTCTGGGAAAATTTTGAAAAATTATGAGAAAGTTCTCATACAAGCGGTAAACGAGAGAGAGAGAGAGAGAGAGAGAGAGAGAGAGAGAGAGAGAGAGAGAGAGAGAGAGAGAGAGAGAGAGAGAGAGAGAGAGAGAGAGAGAGAGAGAGATAGAGAGAGAGAGAGAGAGAGAGAGAGAGGCAAAGTTTACAAGCTCCACAAGCCATCCTCAGCCTCCAGGGCAAGCCGTACCGGAAACCGTAGTCGGATAACAAGTTTCATACAGGAATTACAGACGCAGTTGACTCGAGTTCCCGGCAAACATACAAGTTGTCTAACTTCAAACTTAGTAAATCTGCAGAAGGCTATTAATCATTAATCTTACCTTTTCGGTCATATTCAACAACGTTATATATATATATATATATATATATATATATATATATATATATATATATATATATATATATATATATATATATATATATATATATATATATAATGTCATGAAACGCTTGAAACAATAAAGGAATCACAAGTCTATTATATGTTTCCTGGTCTTTTGTTGAACAAAATCAACAAATCCCTAAATCTCTACATATCCAATTTATATCCATTGTTTCGTGTTCTATTTTGTGTTGATATATTGAACACCGTATGTGGGGTTGGCTGTCTAATGTTCAGCCACATTATTGTGACTTACAGTCTGCAGGTCAATGGATTTGTGGGAATGAACTGTGTTTTACTGACCTATATAACGGTTTCATCGATATTAGTTGCATATATCAGGTCAGGAGAGGTCACATGAGTTGCATATATCAGGTCAGGAGAGGTCGCATGAGGCAACAGGTCAGGACCTTAGGTCAGATCAATTGCTTTCGTGAGGTTCAGATCCTCTAACTACGGTTAAATTGCCTTGGTATGGTAAGATCCTTCGGCAACTTCCAAATACCACTATGACAACAGATCCGACCACAACTGCCAAAAGCCACGGTGAGGTGGAGACTACGAGGGAACAAGCCAATTATTATGCAACTGCCGCTCAACTCTCTCTGAAAGCACAGACAAAAAAAACTTTTTACAAGTTAGGAAACAAAGTTGTAAAACTCTCAAAGATTTTATTAACAAAGCTTTTTATAATTATATATATATATTTGAATTAAGATATTGAAATGTTTCTAAATACCGCAGTAAAAGGTTTTTAATCAATCTTTTACGGTTGTTGGTATTAATGATGGAAAGTGGTTGGTCGTGTTTGTTTTCGTTGGGTAGTTTTGTACATTAGTTATGCGTATGAGTCTTAACTCTTTTATGGTTATGTGTGTGTGTGTGTGTGTGTGTGTGTGTGTGTGTGTGTGTGTGTGTGTGTGAGTGTGTGTGTGTGTGTGTGAGTGTGTGTGTGTGTGTGTGTGTGTGTGTGTGTGTCTGTGTGTGTGTGTGTGTGTGTGTGTGTGTACTCACCTAGTTGTTGTACTCACCTAGTTGTGTTTGCGGGGGTTGAGCTCTGGCTCTTTGGTCCCGCCTCTCAACCGTCAATCAACAGGTGTACAGATTCCTGAGCCTATCGGGCTCTGTCATATCTACACTTGAAACTGTGTATGGAGTGAGCCTCCACCACATCACCCCCTAATGCATTCCATTTGTCAACCACTCTGACACTAAAAAAGTTCTTTCTAATATCTCTGTGGCTCATTTGGGCACTCAGTTTCCACCTGTGTCCCCTTGTGCGTGTTCCCCTTGTGTGTGTGTGTGTGTGTGTGTGTGTGTGTGTGTGTGTGTGTGTGTGTGTGTGTGTGTGTGTGTGTGTGTGTGTGTGTGCTTATCCCTAATCGTTACTCATTTATTTTAACCAGCATTATGCTTTTATGTTTCTCCTCTTATGTTCTCACATTTCTCCTTCTTTCTCCTTCCACCTCTCTTTCTCTTTTCCACTTTCACTCTAAACCCTTCTTCCCCATTCTCTCATCTGTTACTCCTGACAAGAATCTCACAAGACAGGAAGACGTCCGTCACATATGAGACAGATGTGTCCGTCAGGGACTGATATCATCAGGCGTAAGACGCGAGCTGTCATTCCTACCTTGCAAGTCCTTTTAACCTGTGCAATGTGAGCACTCTGCCTGCCTTGAGACAGCTCCACTGTCTTGAACAGTATTTATCCCCGTCGTGAGGCGCCTTGGGCATCCAGTAGCCCGGGGAACGTGTTGTCTGCTTGAGTTCCTTGGGCAGTCAAGCGTGGATTATTTTCAAGACTAAAGTCTACTCTCTGATTGATTATTTAGCGATTAAAGTAGCCTTAATGACCCACCGTGAGGTTGATTGGTCTTAATCTCAACTGCTAAAAGAATCCAGTTTCGAAGTAGGTAGGTACTGCCTGCAATGACAGGATTATAAGTGATCTACGACTCACAACAGAGATGTGAGTCGTAGATTACTACGACTCACGACAGAGATGTGAGTCGTAGATTACTACGACTCACGACAGAGATGTGAGTCGTAGATTACTACGACTCACGACAGAGATGTGAGTCGTAGATTACTACGACTTACGACAGTGGCCGCCGGTCCTTAAGACACGTCTCAAACGTCTTTGAAGGTTCCTCTTTAAGCCAAGCTATAAATAGACACTTCCATTAGTTACTCAAAATGAGAATGATAAGGTTTTTAGCGCACTCACTTATCCGGATTTTTTTTGCATGGGGGAGGGGGGGGGGTCAAGAACGTACACATGTGCGCAAGCTAAAATGGAAATACGTGTACATACATAAGTGCACATGCTGAAATACTGTCATGTGTACATTAGTGTGCACATTGAGTCGTGTGAACATTCGAAAGCAAAGTTACGTTTATATAGGTCCCCGTATAGCGTTGTTTCGAGTGTGAATATATAAGAGGGTGGTAGGAGAAGACAGTATGTGCCAGTGCACATGAGAGCCCGACATGACTCCCCCGGGTGCTGCATATCCTCTTCTTCAAGGATTGTGGGTCCCTACAAACAGCCAAAGGTGGTACACCCCCCCCCCCCCTAAATTTTATATAGAACAATTAATGTACGACTTGCATATATACTTAAATATATGATCAAAAGCTCTATTTGTGCATTGAAAATACTTAGTTTATCTTCATATTGGCTAAAGCACCTAATCTTTTTTTAATTTTCTTCTCTTTCCTTATCCTAATCGTATGTTTTCACCTTTTTCCAGTCTGTTTTCTTACTGATCTTTCAAATTTGTAGTTTTCTTTGATACACATATCTCGCTCACTTATCTTTTCAATTTCTCTTCGAGTACCTCTGTCTAACATTCTCTCTCTCTCTCTCTCTCTCTCTCTCTCTCTCTCTCTCTCTCTCTCTCTCTCTCTCTCTCTCTCTCTCTCTCTCTCTCTCTCTCTCTCTCTCTCTCTCTCTCTCTCTCTCTCTCTCTCTCTCTCTCTCTCTCTCTCTCTCTCTCTCTCTCTCTCTCTCTCTCACACTCTATCTCTCTCTTTCTCTCTCTCACACTCTATCTCTCTCTCCCCGAGTTCCCAGGAAAGCCTGTTAACATACTCTTAGATATAAGTTAGATTCATCAGTACATGTCTATAGGGAGTTTGCCATGCTGCTTCGCGAATATCCATGGCTTCCCTTGGTCTGAAACACGTCTGGCGAGCCTGAGTTCGTGTGGTCTGAGATGTGCCAAGGTGGCTGCTTGACTTTAATCCAAACAAACTCAATGAAATTATATTTTTGATGTGATTTAGAAGGTCGCAGGCATTGAAACAGTTTATGAAACAGCAAAATAATTTAGTAGAAAATATATAATTTTGTAGCAGACATTCCCTCATACCAGAAGAAAGAAGAGTTTGAGGCATTATACATAACCAATTCTACCACTAGAACATTTGGCTCCTGTGTGGAATCCCAATCTAAAAAAAAAACTGAGAAAAACTAGTGTAATTACAGTGGATTGCTATATGACTGGTCCCTGAACCTAGAGGACTGAGCTATGAGGAAAGGCTGAAGTGAGCTAGAGTTCTCCAAGCTTGAAGAAGAAGGAGCAAGGGGGACATTTCCCCCTATATGCTTCTCAAGCATCGTCACCCACGCTATGGGGTCGAACCCCTTACTTTCCTCCTCTCGCCCTAACCATCGTACCGTGACAACAATTCCTTCCCTTGAGTCAGTACCTTCAACAATTCTTCACCTCTTCTTCCTTCTATCCTTCACCGCCTCTCCTTCCCTCCTTCCATCCCCAACTATTCCACCTTTGCTTCATCAGTTGACAAATATTGACCCAGTAACCTCCAATAAAAAGAGATGAAGGTCAACGAGTTCTCAATAGAGATGGCTTCGTGACTATCGGCAGGCTGGTAGGCTTTACAGGCTTTAAAGGCTGGTAGGCGTTATTGGCCGGTTGGCCTATTCATCTTACTTGCCTGCAATCTAGTGGGCTGTTTGCTAGGCTGCAATTGACATTCGGATGTTATTTCTGCTTCATTTGGTTATACATATTCTTATATAAATACACTTCCTTATGATTTTGTTGATTTGAAGATGAAACATCTAAGATAGAAAACTTCAGGCTTTATGATTAACTTAAGCTTTTAGTTTACCATGTTACTGTCGCCATTCTGTTTTTTGTTACTACACCATTTGCACTTAAAAGAGGGATATAAATTGTCTCTAAAACCCTCCAACCAGGCTTTGATTAACACACACACACACACACACACACACACACACACACACACACACACACACACACACACACACACACACACACACACACACACACACACACACACACACACACGCGCACACACACACACACACACACACATACTTCAACTTTGCTGGCCCGGAACGTCTCCTGTCACCCACATACATCTCCTGACTCCTGATACGTCGTCATTTAAACTCAGAGCGGGAAGCAGCGCGAATATCGATAGCCGCGAGCCAAATTAACGACCATTGGCAACGAGGGGGACGACACCCCCAGTGCTCATTGCCTGTCGTCTAGTGCCGCCACACACACACACACACACACACACACACACACACACACACACACACACACACACACACACACACACACACACACACACACACACACCTGCCGCGTCTGAAGGCTGGGTTAGTGGGGTCTCTGGTTGGGGAAGTGTTGAGGTATGACATGCCCTGAGGTGTGTGTCATGCCCTGAGGTGTGTGTCATGCCCTGAGGGTGTGTCATGCCCTGAGGGGTGTGTCATACCCTGAGGGGTGTGTCATACCCTGAGACTGTGTCATACCCCGTCCCATCCCAAATCCTTATCCTGACCACTTCCGAGTGCTACATTGTCATAATGGCTTGGCGCTTTCTCCTGATACTTCCCTTCCTTTCCCTTCGGCCTCCCTCTTTTGGGGTCCACGGTTCGAGTCTCCTAGAGCCCAGGTGAATTTAAAAATGATTAACTTTTTTTCCGGCTAGGGTAGGTAGGGGTCGCAAGACAATCATGGATGTTTTTCAAGATTTTTTTCCGTGTCCTGTGAGTCAATGATAGGAAGTTTCCGAAGAAGAGTTTAATAGATGGCATATAACTCGTGAACACTTCTGATCTATGGGACGCAGTCTGTGGGACGCAGTCTGTGGGACGCAGTCTGTGGGACGCAGTCTGTGGGACGCAGTCTGTGGGACGCAGTCTGTGGGACGCAGTCTGTGGGACACAGTCTGTGGGACACCGTCTTGTGTGTTGCATAGAAGTTTGTGAAAACACGAAAACTGATTTTAATACACGGGTGTTACTATCTGAGTGCTACTGAAATGGTTTAAAAAAAACATTTTAACACCCGTTCCTTCAGGACAAACGGTTAATTAGCCAATCAGAGAGGGGTCCATTCGACACCAGGTAATGACACGAGGGAAGGAATGGGGGGGCGGGGTGGTTTAATCGATAATTAGTGTTAGTTATGCCATGAAATATTAATATTTAGGAGGCATTTATAACGTAAATAATTCCTAACATATTTATAACATAAATAATTCCTAACATGTCGATGTAGTTCAGAATAAACCCAACATATTTATGTAAATTACTGTGAATATGTAAATGCCTCCATACACATTACATCACTCAGATAGGCGCCATAGGCTCCGAATTAGAATTTTCTTACACACAGAAATCACAATAGCGTGATGCATCAAATGAACAAATCCACAAGCGTCTGGGATCCTCTCGGACGCAGGTTCGAACCCTCATCACGGCCCTTGTGGATTTGTTCATTAGAATTTTCTTCTTCAAAAAAGTACTTCTTCGAGAGTGGACGCACTAAGAGTGTCTATGAATGTATTTTACACGTCAAAGAGTGGTGTATTGTTACCCCCTTTCACTAATATTTAGTGAAATATTTAAATGATTTTGAGAGGGGGTGTTGGAGGGTGTAAGGGTTGATAGGGGGGGGGATGGTTAGGGGGAGGGGAGGTTGATAATGGGAGTGGTTGGCATAAGCGAAGCATAGGAGTACATAATACGTTATTCATAACGCAATAAATAAAAGATAACTCATTTAGTAAGCCAAAAGTTTAATAAGTCTTAGGCTTCAGGAGAGAAGATTAATAAAACTGAATATCTTGTTCAGTTGAATGGGCTCGTGTGTGTACCTTGAGGACCCCTGAGGACGCTTTACTAATTATGTTGATATAAGATGAACTAACTCGCGCAAGTGGAAAGTGAATTTCAATTTGTCTTGAATTAACGACTGAATTCAGTGCGCTTCAGATGTGATTGATACCACTTAGAAAATATAAACAAGCATTCAGATTTCAAGACGTGTTTCTGGTCAAGTTTTCTGATTCGTCATTACCTGGAAAATTCTGCCTGACCAATATTTACAATTTGCCACACATGCAAACTCAATTTGGCTGTAGAAAAACACGTGTTCAGCTTGTGTGGTTTCCATTCACACTATTGAAATGTGACACATTGTATCTTCCTGCAACTTGTCCAGCATCCGAGAAGTGGTCTCCGGGTTAGTGTCCGAGAAGAGATTGTAACACCCTGGCGCAGATATCTAGCTCTTCTTCGGCAAGTCTCCCCGTCGATCTGACTGGACCAACAGCTCGTGGCAGACGAGCATGGCGTGGAGCGGTGACCGCTGCAGCAGCGACGTCAGCTCCCGAAGTAGTCACAGCAGCAGGCACGGCCTCATCACTCACTCCACCGACAGCTCCGAACCCTCAACACCCACACACAGAGTGGTCACCTTCGCCAACACCTCTTCCGAGAGCTCGGAGTCATCAACCACTTCGCACAAGGCGGTCAGCTTCGCGCAAGGGCTCAAGGACCATAGCGAGTCAGCCGCCTCCGCCACCAACTTCGGCAGAAGGACGTCCCTAACGGAGGCCATAGAGAATTCCATCTTTCGGCGCCACGGAGTGTATAAGCGAAGAACAACGCTGAGACGGACAGAGTCCTTGTTCGTGTCGGTCTGGCGTCGTTGTCTGCCCTGCACCATCGCCTCTGGTTACAGGTAAGTCAACTGCTGCATGGAACTGTTTGGGGGGTGTTTCTAGCCATCACCTTCTAGTTAGTGAACACAAAATACCCCAATTGGCTTAGAACTTTTCATAATTGCCATGTCAAGTTGCTTGTAGTAGCTGTTCTAGCCAATCATTCACCCAGTATTGCTGAATGGTCGCTATCATTCACCTAGCAGGGTGAATGATTGATTTCATTCTCTCCATATTTTCATTTATTATTTCTCAGTTCCACGTTTCCCACACTCAGTCCGGCATTACTCACAACTGAACGTATTCTATTAGACTCAGCCATGGGGCTGAGTGTTCATGTTCAATTGCCATCTGGTTGGTATATATATTTTTTGACGTTAACGAATTTTTAATCAAACACTTCAAGACACTAAATATCGTACTACTTTATTGACTCTTCCTACGTGACTGATGTTTTTTTTGAGTGTGGTGCTAAATTGCCTTTCCGTTCCATGCTGGACTCTTTATGTCTACTGTTCTCGTTTCTCTTCTTAACCAAATAGAAGCCAGCTGAGCTCCTCAGGATTGGCCAGGTGGTTGGACTGTCACGTGTACACAGCTGGTGCGCTGACATTTGTCATCTGTTACTTGATAAGGTCTGACAGGTGGAGAAAGTTAGTGTTTGTGCATGTTTTCAAGCGGTTCATTTACCTTGATTATTTGTCTTAATGTTGTCAGGCTGCTTCTTCTTCTCTCTCTCTCTCTCTCTCGCTCTCTCTCTCTCTCTCTCTCTCTCTCTCTCTCTCTCTCTCTCTCTCTCTCTCTCTCTCTCTCTCTCTCTCTCTCTCTCTCTCTCTCTTTATCTCTCCTTCTCTCTATCTCGTACACTAACCCCTAGGTTTCAATTTATGGCTAGGTGAGCAGTCACATCAAGTGAAAGAAACTCTCCGGATATGGTTCTACCGTCTGAGAATGGGACCAGGGTCCATTGGACTATGACTCCCGAGCGCTGTTCGGATAGCTTCGAAGATCTCTGTGTACTCCCTAGTTGTGCTTGTGAGGGGTTGAACTCTAGCTCTTTGGTCCCGCCCTTCAACGGCTAATCAACTGGTGTACAGATTCTTGAGCCTACTGGGCTCTATCATATCTATATTTGAAACTGTGTATGGAGTCAGCCTCCGCTTCAACACTACTTAATGCATTCCATTTGTTAACTACTCTGACACTGAAAAAATTCTTTCTAACGTCTCTGTGGCTCATCTGGGTACTAAGTTTCCACCTGTGTCCCCTTGTTCGTGTTCCACCCGTGCTAAAGAGTTTGTCTTTGTCCATCCTGTCAATTCCCCTGAGAATTTTGTAGGTGGTTATCATGTCTCCTGTGTGTGTCTCACATGTCTACTCATGTGTGTGTGTGTGTGTGTGTGTGTGTGTGTGTGTGTGTGTGTGTGTGTGTGTGTGTGTGTGTGTGTGTGTGTGTGTGTGTGTGTGTGTTTGCGCGCGCGTGTTTTTTTTTTTTGAAGAAACACATGTTTCTCTTTACACAATAAATATTCCACTATAAACTCGAAAAAGTGAGGCAGATATATCAAAGGTCAAGATGAGTGTCTTCAGCTCACAGAGGACGGCGTCTGTGGTGTACTGTGAGGCGCTCATTTATGAGGGTTCTCCTGTCATTATTTATGAGAATCCTGGTCCCCCTCATTCATGAGAATCCTAATACTACCCTCCACCATAGAACACAATTAGGATATTGCATCAAATTTCACCACGAACCCAGCAAACACACACCAAAACTACGACGTTGCTACAACGGTCGAACAAGTTTTAACACCTAACAAGTTATAACAACCAATATAGCAAGTTGTAACAACGTTCTAATACGTCTTAAACACGTTAAGCCAAGATGTAACAACTTTATTACAAGTTGTAACAAGCGGAAAATAGAGACAGTTTCGGTTTGTATTTCCAGGGAAGTGATATACCAATTTTCAATCAATTATCAAATACATCATGCAAATAACTGCACTCACAACTGTATAATTATACAGTTGGGGCTGTATTACAGTTAAGGGACTGTATTACAGTTAAGGGGCTGTATTATAATTGTTTATGGTTAAATATTTGCAAAGCTTAATCGTGTCGATGGAAGACTTTTTCATAGTCACTTATGGAGGTCAAGGCTTCGACTAGTTAGTTGTTAACCCGAAGTGTCTCAAGGGGACTCGAGAGACAAACGTCGCCTTCTAGGTTATCCCTAGATAACCTTTATCTAGGGATAAACGGTTATCCCTAGATAACGTTAAACCAAGACATTTGTGAGTAAAGAAAGTTGTGAGTCTGCGAAGTTGTGAGTCTGGAAATTTTTGGGCTTGAAAACTTATGAATCGAACGAATTTCTGAGACCCATGTTTCGGGGTCGAGTTATTTTCAAACGCTCAATAATAACATGATCAATTAACGATTAATCCAACCATTTACGCCAGGGATTAAAATTTGTTTATTATCATTTATTGACTGTTTAATTACAGTATTGTTGCATGTCTTCAATAAATCTTACCATTAGTAAGATTAGACCGGGGAGCCGGTCGGCCGAGCGGACAGCACGCGGGACTTGTGATCCTGTGGTCCTGGGTTCGATCCCAGGCGCCGGCGAGAAACAATGGGCAGAGTTTCTTTCACCCTAGGCCCCTGTTACCTAGCAGTAAATTAGGTACCTGGGTGTTAGTCAGCTGTCACGGGCTGCTTCCTGGGGGTGGAGGCCTGGTCTAGGACCGGGCCGCGGGGACACTAAAAAAGCCCCGAAATCATCTCAAGATAACCTCAAGATAACCTCAAGATAGTATGAATGTTTATTTAAAGGTTTATGCCAGAACTCATACGAATTATTAATTCAATTATTATTGGTATTTATTTACTGTGTTATTATATTTTCTGTTCACGTTTCATTTTGTTATCGTTCAGTTCTTATACTTCCTTACCTGCAAATGTTAATGCTTTATTAGCCTTTTATATGTCTTTAAGATAGGGAATTTTGTTTATATATATTAAAAAAAATCCAGACTGTAGATTCTTCACTCGCGTGCGTGTGCTTTGGTTTGCGTGTAAAGATGATGTGATCATCAATATTAGGTTTCCGGGAGATGGGAAAAAGGAGGAAGAGGGAGAGAGAGAGAGAGAGAGAGAGAGAGAGAGAGAGAGAGAGAGAGAGAGAGAGAGAGAGAGAGAGAGAGAGAGAGAGAGAGAGACAGAGAGAGAGAGAGACAGAGAGAGAGAGAGAGAGAGAGAGAGAGAGAGAGAGAGAGAGAGAGAGAGAGAGAGAGAGAGAGAGAGAGAGAGAGAGAGTGACAGAGAGAGAGAGAGAGAGAGAGAGAGAGAGAGAGAGAGAGAGAGAGAGAGAGAGAGAGAGAGAGAGAGAGAGAGAGAAGCAAGGAGAGAAAGACCGTGAGAGAGAGAGCCAGCCAGAGAGAGATGTATTGGAAAAAATATATACTCAAAATGCCTATTCAGTTCCGAAAATTTCTGTAGCGACATAGCAGCTTTCATCGGGAGTTAAGCAGACAGCGCTAAAACTAGCAGCAGTAAGTCATCACTATTTTCCTAACCCCTTAAAAATATCTACGTGAGCAACTCGCCCCATCTGGAAAGCGTTCCTCATTTTCTCTCACAAACCATTTCAGGCGTAACTTTAGTAGATGGCTAAGCAGGAGACCTGGAGTCAGATTCACGAAGCAGTTACGCAAGCACTTACGAACGAACCTGTATATCTTTTATCAATCCTTGGCGGCTATGTTTACAATTATTAAACAGTTAATGAGCTCCGAAGCACCAGAATTCTATTTATAACAATAACAACCGTTGATTGGGAGATTTTCGTGCTTGTAGACTGTTTAATAAATTTAACCAAAGCCGTCAAAGATTGAGTAAAGATGTACACGTTCGTAAGTACTTGCGTAACTGCTTCGTGAATCTGGCTGCTGGCCATGCTAGATGGTTCTGTAGGTGGAGCTTAGCAAGAATTGGAAGTTTTGTTAGTCTGACGGCTGAGTTTTCGTTTTAAGGCGTAAGACTTACTGTAAGACTGGTTATATGAGGTTGCATGTACATTGAACTGTATTGTGCATCCATGTTATTGTATTGCAAGTCCGTGTTACTTTATTGCAAGCCTGTGTTATGGCACTGAAAGCCAGTTTTACTGTATTACAAGGCTGTGGTATTGTACTGTAAGCCCATGTTACGGTGTTGCAAACATGTGGTATTGTATTGCAAGCTCGTGGTATTGCATAGTAAGCCTGTAAGTGTGTGCGATTGAATTGTAGGAGTATACTATTGTAGTGAGAGCCTGTTGTATTTTGAACCTGATGGATTTTATATCTTCCCTAGTATCGTTTCCCCTTCACTACTCTCCCAGCAACACTCTGCAACACTTTCCTTGCCACTTTCTCTCCGTGCAACACTGATCTGGATGTTTGCAAACACAAAGGTTGCATGAACACGCGAGCCATAACTCACTTAGGGCTCTATTGACCCCGCCAGGATTCGAACTCCTGTTGCCTAAGATCACCCCCTGATTTTCTTTGATTATATTTTGTTTATAATATTATATCTCGACAAGCTCTAACATTTATTTGTATAATTTAGTTATATATTGTTTTATTTCTACTATTATTTAAAAAAATAACTATAGCATTTGTTCTAACTTTATTGCATTTGTTATATTTATTCTTTGGTTACAATTTTTTTATCACGATATCTATCAATGTAGAAATACTTCTCTGCTTGGTATGTATCGCGGTGATGAGTCTGGCACTCCGTCTGGTGGCACTATCGTGGCACTCACTGCCAATGACGCAGGTCTTAAGTGGAGGACCCAGCTACCATGGCCCTCTCAACAACTGGCCTCAACCCAGCAAAGGTGGTGATTAGTGCCAGAGGGTCAGCAGACGCCTCCTTACGGTGTGTGACAGTGTTGCTGTGGCACTGGTGATGGTTGAACTTGGTGGTGATGGTGGTTGAACTTAGTGGTGGTGGTTGGAATTCTGTGATGGAGGTTGTTGAACTTAGCAGTGGTTAGACACTGTGAGGTGGTCAAACTTAGTGGTGGCTTGACACTGTTGCAGGAGAACTTTGCATTTTAACTGTGAAGAACAGTTATGGCACTGTTGCTCGGTCACTGTTATTGTTCATTTAACAACTGGTTGAGGCAGAGGTTGAGAAAGAGCCTGATGTAGATAGAGCCTTGGCGGTAGAGCTTGTGGTAGTGATAGAATGAATAGAGTTGGTGGTGGTGGTGATAGTGTTGGTGGTGTTGGTGGTTGAAGTGTTGCCGAGTGACCAGTGATGGTCTAGACAGTGGCAGAGGTTGACGTGGTGGTAGTGGTGGTGGTGATGGTGGTAGTGGTGGCACAAGTGTTGATAGTGGTGACACTAGTGGTGGTGGTAGTGGTGACACCATTGGTGGTTGAAGAGACTTAGACTGTCACAATGGTCACTCAGATCTCTAGCGGATGGGCTATACACACGATTTTCAGGTGAGTCGTGTCAATTTATGTAGTGATATCAGGTGAGTCATGTCTAATTATGTAGTAATGTCAAGTGAGTCATGTCTAATTATGTAGAGCTGTCAAGTGAGTCATGTCTAATTATGTAGAGCTGTCAAGTAAGTCATGTCTAATTATGTAGAGCTGTCAAGTGAATCATGCCTAATTATGCAGTGATGTCAGGTGAGTCATGCCTAATTATGTAGTGATGTCAGGTAGGTGACTGGTGATTATGTGGTACTCATCTAGCTGTATTCACGAGGATTGAACTACGGCTCTTGGGTTCCGCCTCTCAATTCGTATTTCTGTCAAGAATGAAGAGCCTGGTGTAATGCCTTTTTCTAGCCGGTTGTAGCACAAAGGATGGCCAGTTGCAAGGCTTTTATCGTACAAAAGCGTACAAATCCACACGCTCTCACCGGAGCTGATTCTCCTTTGCCTTGAAACAAACCTAAAATGTCGGAGTAAAAGAAAGCCAAGTATATGAACATAGAAATTTATTGCGATGTTTTTTGTCTTCGGAAGACATTGATGACAAGATTAATTACGAGGAAGTTTGCAAAGCTGAATAGCTTGAGACAGCTTACTGTTATACGTAAGGAAAGGACGACGACGTTTCGGTCCGTGCTGGATCATTCTCAAGTCTCAAGATTGTGAGAATTCTCACAATCGACTTGAGAATGGTCCAGGACGGACCGAGACGTCGTCGTCCCTTCACTTTCTAGTGTGTGGTTTGGTCAACATATTTCAGCCACGTTATTGTGACTCCTCGTTGCACGTAAGGAAAGTATGGAGGGTTTGAGAGCACTAAGTCCTCAAGCACTTACGATATAGCACTTGGAAGTGCTTGAGAACAGGGAAGAACGGTACCCAGCTACTTGAACCATCGGGGGCTCGAACGGCGACCCCATAAGAAGTGAGGGGGGTCATTGTACCGACATGTCCTGGTGCTCGGGGAAGACGCCAATATCACTCTGGAGGTGGAATACAAAAATAATATTCGTAGAAAAGCGTTTCTTTATTGGCCCAGACGGACACGAGTGCATTCACTCTGAATATTAGGTAAGGGTGGTAAGGCGCGTGTCTGGTGTGACCCAGAACGCTGGTTCGAATCCCCCAGTTCTGCTCCAGTTAATTCTCTGCCATATAGTCATACAGGTTTAGCACTCTCCTCATACTTCCCGTACATTAGCATAAAGACGATAATTTGGCATCTGGGGAACATAATAACATCAATTACAAACATTTGTAAAGCCACTCATTTTTGTATACTCTCACAAATTAACTAATATAAATATTCACAGCGAACTGAATTAACCCCCGCCCCCCCCACCTAACTAATTTGCCGGTAGTATTGTGTATCACGCAATTAACTAATTCTTTTTAGAGGCTTCTCGCGACACACACACACACACACACACACACACACACACACACACACACACACACACACACACACACACACACACACACACACACACACACACCAGACAGTAAACATTTAATTAAGCATTTGTTTACACCTCTGCGGTGATAGTGTTTAACTGACCTACTGGGCGCAACACTCAACACACACACACACACACACACACACACACACACACACACACACACACACACACACACACACACACACACACACACACACACACAACACATCAGAGGTGTTTGTGTACCATCATGGCCTAGTCGGTCAAGGCAGGTGTCTGGGAATCACCAGAACGCGAGTTTAAGTCACTCCATTGGCTCAAAATTATTTTCAGTGCTATAACACGCCATTGCAATTCCTTTGTGATATATATATATATATATATATATATATATATATATATATATATATATATATATATATATATATATATCACTATATATATATATATATATATATATATATATATATATATATATATATATATATATAACCACTAATAATAACGAGAGTCTCCAGTGCCAAGAGGTGTCTTTGACGAACGTTAGAGAACGAATTGCTTATAATTGTTTTTTTTATGGCAGAGAAATAGCCTTTGCTACGAGGTAGATTAATAGTGGCATGGTGAGTAATGGTGTCCTTGTGACTAATGGTACCATTTTGGTGTGCTGAAATGATTAATAGGGGTGCGGTAATAGTTGATTTTTTTATTAGACTTGGTGATGGTGGTGATAGTGGTGATGGTGGTAGTGATGGTGGTGATAACTATGGTGATGGTAGTGATGGTGTGAGATCACCATACTTGAGAAGCACCTCAAAAGTAGAGCATCACACTAATAAAGCTCCTTATCAAAGGAATAACTCATCACCCACAGAGTTAATTCGTTCAATTTAGGAGTCAAGATACAAGCTGAAGCTGGCGGTGGTCGATGATCAAGCTGATGCCACGAATCACCCTCAAGCGAGCATATATCTTTCAAAACTAACAAGCGGTGCCCGCGCGTCTTGGCACCTTGGCGGCTGCATATGGTGGCACTGTGTCGTGGCACGGCCACGGAGGTGGATATTAGTGTGGTGGATTAGTTGCGTGGTGGCAGTGCCACTATTGACGTTGGAGTCAGTGTCGAGGGTTGGTTGCAATGGTGGCAGCGGTGCCATGAATGGTGATCATGGCACTGGGAAAGCCATGATCATCATTGGTTGGGTGCTGATAACACAAGGGCCTAATAATTTGACAAAAATTGCTGATGGCCTGTTGGCCCTTGACAAAAATTGCTGATGGTCTATTGGTCCATATCAACCTCCATAAACTCATTCATATATGCCTTACCTAAGTTTGAAACAATCAAAAAGTTACCACATCAATGATTTACCATCTAATTGATTTCTCTGATCAACATCACTATTTTCCAAACCAGTATTTACCCAGAGCTTTCCTAAACGCAAATTTAATGACAATTTATATAGTTCCGTGTTCTATTTTGTGTTGATATATTTAATACTGGATTAATACCTCCGTTGTTATGTCCGTCCTTCCTCTAAAACTTATAAGCATCAATCTCATGAAATTCAATAGAAGCCATGATAAGGATTTGAACCTCTACATGGGTTCTCTGAGGCTTGTGGTGCGGATATGTTCCTCTGTGTTCTTGATGATCCAGCGATGATAAGTGATTTATCTGCCAGTTTATCTGTGTATTAGCAAGTCAATTTAATAACAGGATGAACCGGATTACAGACTACAAGAAGATTACTCAAATTTTCGAGCATTTTTTTTTTAAATTACGTCGATAAAATATTCGCCATTAACAACCAAATAGAGAGAGAGAGAGAGAGAGAGAGAGAGAGAGAGAGAGAGAGAGAGAGAGAGAGAGAGAGAGAGAGAGAGAGAGAGAGAGAGACGAGGAACAGATCGCTGACTCAGTGACGGTTAACAAGTAATACTTGATCAGCACTTGTAGAGAGAGAGAGAGAGTCTTGTGAATAGTTAAGCCATCTTGGTCGGATTGTGGATGGATGTGTAAGGATTTGAACGGATTGGCAGGTGGGTGAATCAACTGGGAGGTAGATGAGTTGACTTGGACAGCGAAGAATATTTTTCCAGAAGAATGAGCGACTGACCGGACCTGTAAGTGAATCTTACAGGTCCGGTCACCTGAAGGAATCTTACAGTATGATAAGATGAATCAAACAAGCTGTTGAGTAGGCTGAGGCGTATGTAAAGCACCAGTAGCAGCAGCAGCAGCAACAACAGTAGCAGCAGCAGCAGTAGCAGCAGCAGCAGCAGCAGCAGCAGCAGCAACAGCAACAGCAGTAGCAGTAGCAGTAGCAGCAGCAGCAGTAGCAGCAACAACAGCAGCAGCAGCAGCAGCAGCAGCAGCAGCAGCAGCAGCAACAACAGCAGTAGCAGTAGCAGCAGCAGCAGTAGCAGCAACAACAGCAGCAGCAACAACAGCAGCAGCAACAACAGCAGCAGCAGCAGCAGCAGCAGCAGCAGCAGCAACAGCAGTAGCAGTAGCAGTAGCAGCAGTAGCAGCAACAACAGCAGCAGCAACAACAGCAGCAGCAGCAGCAGCAGCAACAACAGCAGCAGCAGCAGCAGCAGCAACAACAGCAGCAGCAACAACAACAGCAACAACAACAGCAACAACAGCAGCAGCAGCAGCAGCAGCAGCAGCAGCAGCAGCAGCTAGCAGGGGAAGCCAGGTGAGTGTGGTGAGAGAGAGAGAGCATCGTCTGTCAACATTTAGTGTGACCGCTCCTCCTCTCCTGGCCCACATGCTCCAATTCATCTCCTCACTCACTCACTACTAACTAATCGCAACAAACTCATCTCGCGGGTCATTGATGAATTGTGCAAAGAAGTGTCGTTGATGCGTTGTGTAAAGATGGGTGTTAATTTAGCACAAAGAAAACAATAGATAACAGTGAAAATGAATAACACATAAGACAGTGTAAATAAATTACGGAAAAATGGTACAAAAAATAATGGGTTTTGCAAACGAGGATTAAATTTAGTGACTCGTTATCGTTGGTGTTAATTGAGGGGTGATATCTTGGTGCGATAAGATTAGTGCTTTGTTAGTTACTTAACAGTCTACAGTGTTGCTTATGGTGTACAGTGTTGCTAATAGTGTACAGTGATGTTTACAGTGAGTATCGCGTGTATTGCGTATACACTTTTACGGTGTACAGTGTACAGTGTGGTCGCTTTTATAGTGCACACAGTCTTGTCAACTCACTGACACACTTAAGCTATTGTGCAGAAAACGCCACATTCAACAAATAATATATATTACGCAAAATATATAAATTTCTAGACCTGTAACCTTTGTTGACTGATACACATTCATTTATTTGAATGATAATTTTGATATTCATCAAAATACTCATGTGTGATATTCCTTAAAATATTCATTGTATTATTCACTAAAATTTTCTTTGTAATAGTAATTAAAATATTCATTCTAATATTCATTAAAATATTCATTGCAACATTCATGCAGTGTTGCTTACGAGAAACCCCTGTCTCGCTACTAAATATGCAGCCACACGCGTGTATTTGAGAGAGCGTGAGGCAAGGGGGGAAATACAGTTACAGGGCGGATAAACACCATTAACTGGCCAACACTGAGCTTGGGAAGGTCTGGCAGGACCGGAAATTTGAGAGGAATCATGTCGGTGGCTTTTGGGCACTGTTTTGTCACCCTCCCCCCTCAGCCTTGCTCGACACTAGTTTTCCACCCCCGTTATTCGACTTTAGTCTTCCTCTTACTGGGGTATATAGTTCTTCCTTTATTCGACATCTGTTCTTCTCTTGCTCGTCACCAGTTTCCACCCTTTAATCGACACCAGTCGTTCGCTTGTTCGACTTCAATGCCCCTTTCCCCCTTCCCCCTTATTCGACACCATCCCCCTCCCCCCCTCTCCCTTTGCTTGACGCCAATTCGCCCCCCTCAGATTACCGGTTCATATGGTACAAGCGGTTGTTAACAACTGAAATTACGTCGTGGTGAGGGTTGGAAGGCCTTCGAGGGGAGGAGGGGGGGGGGAGAATGTTTAATCCAAACGGCTATAGGAGGAACGTTAAAATAGCAGTCCGTATGGTGACGATGTGGCTAGGGTTTGAGGGTCATATGGTGACGGCGTGGTTGAGTTTGAGGGTCATATGGTGACGACGTGGTTGAGTTTGAGGGTCATATGGTAACGGCGTAGCTGAGCTGGAGGTGCAGATGGTAGCGATAGAGATACCAGTCCAAATGGTGATGAGTTGCTTGCGAGGTTACAGTGTTCAAGGTGTAGTACAACTGAATTGACAGTCAAAATGGTGACGACGTGGTTGAGTTAACAACCTCATGTGGGTATAGCCCTACCGACGACACTCTGGGCGACTCACAATAAGGAAGCATTTTAGGAATGCCTAACTGGAATTCAACTGAGATTTTAAGTCCTTGAAGGAGGACCACTAAGTATGGAGGTATTTAAGCTACGACATCCTCGTTAAGATGTGAAACTAGTGTGGTCGATAGGCCTACAGATTCAAGTTTTCTGGTCCTCGTTTCAAAGTTCCCATAACAGTAGTGAGTTAAACGCCATTAACACCTTATTGAGGTCTCGAAATTGCTATGACGAGGATCTATAGGGAGCTAAATACTTCCGTGTCCAACTGGTGCTCCAAAAGAGGCCTAAAACCTCTGTTGTATCCTCGTTAGGAATTTCCAGAGAACCTTCGACCATATTATCAGCCTGCTATAGTGTGGTGGTTGGTATAACTACAGACTCGCGTTTTGTGACCCCCGGATCGAGACTCCTATGATCCTAATGAATGAAATGTTATTATCCAGGTAATTGTTATTGTAATTTCCATCTTGTTAATATTGTACGCATCCCCGCTGTCTTGAGACGCAAGCGTCACTATGTCAGTGACTGCCATACAACTTGTAAGGCTGATTGGCACCCTACAAATATTTGTGGAGACGTGTTTATTGTGGGAGTGTGAGTCTCTCTCGCTCCAGCTGCCCCTGTCTTGGAGCCCCGGGAGCACCGCCCCCCCTAGCTCTCTTAATAATAGTACTCTCATTATTGAAGACTAAACCACACACCAGAAGATAAGACGACGATGTTTCGGTCCGTCTTGCATCATTATCAAGTAGATCGTGATAACGATCCAGGAGGGACCGAAACGTCGTCGTCTCCTCATCTACTGGTGTGTGGTTTGGTCATTGACATTCTCCAGTCGACAATCGACTTGAGAATGGTCCAGGACGGACCGAAACGTCGTCGTCCCTTCACCTTCTAGTGTGTGGTCTGGTCAACTTACTTTAGCCACGTTATTGTGACTCATCGCTGCATTTAGTCATCATATCTTCAGCCACGTTATTGGGACTCATCGCCTGCATTTAGTCATCATATCTTCAGCCACGTTATTGGGACTCATCGCCTGCATTTAGTCATCATATCTTCAGCCACGTTATTGGGACTCATCGTCTAATGTCCTTATTGCTATATTATTAGTACCAAGCATACAAAACATTGTTAAGTAATGGGTAATGATACATAATGGAGTTCAATACAGGTTTAGAGAATCCAGGTCTTGCTGCAGACGACTCTGAAGAAAACCTGTAACAACGCTGATGTATTTGACATATATAAGATAACAGGTCGTGTTATTAACCTTCGATTTAAGCGGAGTATTAACTGTTGAGTCACTGTTTTGGTTGCCAAAACAGGTTGCCAAATAAACTAGAATATCAGCAACAGAGTAATTAGGAATACGAACAATAGAAGTCGATGTAACAATAGAATTATAATATTAAATGATAATATTGAAGAACGACTCCATCGAGGTGCTCAAATACGACATATCAGACATGAGTGAACATTTCTAAAAAGTTTGAAGCTTCAACTAAACCTGTATAATATTATACGCTTAGAATTATTGACATAATTCCTGGAATAATCAGGTAGATGGACGATATATATAATCTTGCTCTCTTAAAGTTAAGCAGAAGAAGGAGACAAAAGTCCGCAGATAAAGAAGGAGGAAGCTGGAAGTAGGAAAGATTGAGGGGGATTGACGCCAGCTGTCGCCCACGATAACACGTGTGAGAGAGAGAGAGTGAGAGAGACAGAGAGAGAGAGAGAGAGAGAGAGAGAGAGAGAGAGAGAGAGAGAGAGAGAGAGAGAGAGAGAGAGAGAGAGAGAGAGAGAGAGAGAGAGAGAGAGAGAGAGCGTGAGAGAGAGAGAGAGAGAGAGGTGGAAAAAAGAGGACATAAGAAAGATTTAGTAAGACGCTGTGGTCTACTGAATTAGAATAACCCAGACCAGTTTTAATTGAGCATTATCTCCATTATTTTTTATGGCGTCTCTACGCCACTACCATCACCAGTATCACTGCTTCTACCACCATCATTACCACCATCATCACCACCAGTATCACCACCAACATCACCATCACTTCCACCAATTTTTGCTCAACTCTACACACTCTATTTGGCTCATTGTACTTAATTGTTGGAGTAATTGGGAGAGGAAATTGTTGGAGTAATTGGGAGGGGAAATTGTTGGTGTAATTGGGAGGGGAAATTGTTGGTGTAATTGGGAGGGGAAATTGTTGGAGTAATTGGGAGGGGAAATTGTTGGTGTAATTGGGAGGGGAAATTGTTGGTGTAATTGGGAGGGGAATTGTCCTGCACGGCAGCCAAAACATTAATAGTGTTACTAATATTATCGTTAAGGACGCGTCCCTCAGCATTTTGTTTGTCTAGCGTGACAGTGATTGGCGTTTGTGTGTCACTTGTTCGATGCTAGAGTGCGCGATGATGCCAGATTGCGTTGGTGGTGATAGAGTGCGTTCAGACGCTTGAGTGCATTGTGATGATAGAGTGCATTGTGATGATAGAGTGCATTGTGACGCATGAGTGCATTGTGATGATAGAGTGCATTGTGACGCATGAGTGCATTGTGATGCTAAAAATGCATTGTGAAGCTACAATGTGTTGTGATACAAGAATTTGTGTTGTGAAAGGGAAAAATAACAATCGACCGGAAACCTGAAGATAACATAGCAGACGATATCAATTTTAAAAAGACCAAATATATATAAAACTCAAAGTATATAACGCAACAAATGCAATGGTAATTACTGGATATAATTCAGTTTTTTCGCTGAACGTCCAACCATTGCCCTTGGAAGAGAATTAAATATAATCCCGGTAAGAGCACCAACACTAAATCCCTTAATCTTCCAGCATAAATCCAGCGTCTTTTTCTCAGTACTCGTAAACAGAGGCGTTTCTGATCTTGTTGGTTGGAGATATGCTCTTCTTGGGAATGTAGAGTTCACACTTCGATTCCTTCTTGAGACTTTATTGGGTGAGGTCGTAGCTGCTTTAATGTCTGGTTATGTACTTCTGTCGCCTACTCTCAGCAGCGCCCACGGCTCTATGGGTATGACGTTCATGGGTATGGGTATGAGGCTCTATGGGTATGGCGTCCGAGGGTATGGGTATGAGGCTCTATGGGTATGGCGTCCGAGGGTATCGGTATGAGGCTCTATGGATATGACGTCCGAGGGTATGGGTATGAGGTTCTATGGGCATGATGTCCGAGGGTATGGGTATGAGGTTCTATGGGCATGACGTCCGAGGGTATCGGTATGAGGCTCTATGGGTATAACGTACGAGGGTATGGGTATGAGGCTCTATGGATATGACGTCCGAGGGTATGGGTATGACGTCCGAGGGTATGGGTATGAGGCTCTATGGGTATGACGTCCGAGGGTATGGGTATGAGGCTCTATGGGTATGACGTCCGAGGGTATGGGTATGAGGCTCTATGGGTATGACGTCCGAGGGTATCGGTATGAGGCTCTATGGGTATAACGTACGAGGGTATGGGTATGAGGCTCTATGGTTATGACGTCCGAGGGTATGGGTATGACGTCCGAGGGTATGGGTATGAGGCTCTATGGGTATGACGTCCGAGGGTATGGGTATGAGGCTCTATGGGTATGACGTCCGAGGGTATGGGTATGAGGCTCTATGGGTATGACGTCCGAGGGTATGGGTATGAGGCTCTATGGGTATGACGTCCGAGGGTATGGGTATGAGGCTCTATGGGTATGACGTCCGAGAGTATTAGAGTCTTCAGAATAATCTCATATTTTACATGAATGTAAAAATTCTTGTTTATATAAAAAAAAATAGATAAATAAATAATGATTCCCATCAAGACTGGCAAATGTATTAAGAATCACCCAACAGTTTTGCAAACGATTCCTCTCACCCTACCAACCCACAACCCAACCTGTCAACCCTCAACCCAACCCCTTGAACCTCAAGGTGGTAGCTAAAGTATAGGGACCTCGGACCCAAGCCACCATTTTGACAGACACCGTCCAGAGGTTCATCACACAATTCTGCACCTCCGGGATGAACTTTTTTGGTCTCAGGTGAGAAATTTTTAATAATAATAATAATAATAATAATAATAATAATAATAATAATAGTAATAATAATATTTTATCATCATAATTTACAACACACATACACACACACACACACACACACACACACACACACACACACACACACACACACACACACACACACACACACACACACACACACACACATCGCCTACACAGTATACAGAGAGCACACAATACACAAGAGACACGTGAGCTGGAGCTGAACTCGGCACTCGACTCTCGAGTGTATACTTGGTGTGGTTGTATACACGAGTCCCCCCCCCACCCCTCCCCCCTCTCCAGCGGTCAATACTTCGTGACTCAGTTTACCTGGGGGTCACTTACCTCTGGTACACCTCCCTTCCCCCCTCAACTCCCCTTCCCCATCAACTCCCCTTCCCCATCAACTCCCCTTCTTTCTTTCTCTCCCCTCTCTCTCTCTCTACACGCAACCACACCCATTTATCCGCCCAATGCCTCGTCCCATATCAATGCACCTCGTCTGTTTTCTTTAACTCCCCCCTCTCTGTCATCCCGTTTTCTTTGCCTCATAGCCAACTCGTCATTTCATCTAAGACGTTAACGTTTAAGACGCATCGACCTCGAGCATTTCTAGATGGGTTGATGGGTTGATGGGTTGAGTTCATTTGTTTCTGGTCAGGAAAAACAGTTGTACTTTTGGGGGAGTGATAAATATAGATAACAGGCTGTCATTTGCCCATTTACCTCTCCCCCCAAAACACCACTTTTACTACGTAACAAATGTTCATGTTATTAAAATTCCTCTGTATAAAATGGCTCCAGAGTGGCCGTAGTCAGTTATAACACCGTTGTGAGTATTATGGATATGTGTAATATATGACTCAAGTCCAGGAGGTCATGTGAGATGGGAGTTTGTTTTATAACGTTGCTTTATCTCTTAACTAATTTCTCACTGAGAGAGAGAGAGAGAGAGAGAGAGAGAGAGAGAGAGAGAGAGAGAGAGAGAGAGAGAGAGAGAGAGAGAACCTGTGTATTTCCGTCTCTGTATTCTCTTTATATAAAGCCAGGTCAGAATAGTAGTGTAAAAAGTTTCATGTTGGACTTGAAGTCCAATCAAGTCCTTGAGGCTTGGTGGTGGGTTTGAAGTCCAATCAAGTCCTTGAGGGTTGTTTTGGCCCCGTGACACTCGTTGACAGTCCAACCAGCATGTGTATTTCAGTTCATACTTATTGAACAACTAGAATGTATATTCTAGCCCTTGTTTAAGCCAACAAGTATGCATATTTTAGCTCTTGCTTACTGACCAACTGGTATGTATACCTAAGTCCTTGTTTATTCATGTGGCATGAATACTTTATCCCAGAATATAGTCCAAGACATGAGTAAATTTTTAGTGGAAATATATATATATATATATATATATATATATATATATATATATATATATATATATATATATATATATATATATATATATATATATATATATATATAATATTTCCTGTAAGACAATATTTTATAACAAGGGAATTACACAGTTCCCCTTGAATTCAATTGCTTTATTTGTCGAATGTAATTCGTTATTTGATATGCATTCATTTAAAAAAAAAAATAAGATTTTTATATGTGCTGTTTTGGTATTGCATATATATTTTTCTGGTGAGTTCTTCTATTGTATTATTTCATGATTACACAATTAAATTAACGTCATTGTATTCCAGTCAATTTTGGTTAGATGTTTTTGTTGATGTATTTTTTGTGTGAGGTTAGAGTAATAAAAAAATGCAATTTTTTTCCAGTAATAATCGTTCAAGTTCTTTTTCCTTAATGTTCATGGATGTGTATATTTGTATTATTTAATTAACACTTCGAGAATTCTTGGTTCGAATCCCGGGTGAGACAGAAATGGCTGGGCGCATTTCCTATAACCTAATGCTTCTGTCCACCTAGCAGTAAGTAGGTACTCAGGAGTTAGTCAGCATATTGTGAGGTTGCATTCGGGCGGAGTCAGTAATTTGACCCTGGGGGGTGGGGGGGTTTGAGGTGGACCTCGATTTAAGCCTAACGTGTATTAATACACTCTGGCTGCCTGTCCCCTGACACAATGAATCCTTATTATTATTATTATTATTATTATTATTATTATTATTATTATTATTATTATTGTTGTTAGCCATGTAATAATAACTATCATGTGATTCTCAACTACCTTATTATCGTACTTAACAACCCTAACCCCCTTTTCCATGGCTCTCCTCCGCCTATTGAGCAACTTTCTTTCTAAAGTAATTGTCCTCTACTTTTGTCTAGTTATTCTCCACCCCCCTCACTTTATTGTCTTATCCTGCCCCCTCTCACTTATTTTACAATGCTGACTACCTTTAATTCCTCCACCTTTCTTGAATCTCATACCTCCCCCTCCTTACACCCTGATCCTAGCTCCTAATCCGTACCTTCTCTGCTGCTTCTCACCCTAGTTCCTCAGTTCCTCAACCCCTAACCCAAGTCACTAATTCACTCTTCCCATTCACCCTTACCCCCCTCACCCTAGCCCCTAATCTCGTCACATCCCCCATTTTACTCACCAGCACATGCTAGCCCATGATTTTCACCCTTTATCAGTCACCCTCACGTCCCTGCCCCTAATTACCCTACCCTCCCCTGCCCCTAATTTTCCCCTCCCCCCACCCTACCTCTCTGTCTTCTCTCTACTATATAAAATCCCTTAATCACTCACCTTTTTCTCCTTCTTCCTCAGCACGAATTAGGGAGATTACCTGTGCCAACCTGAATCCCTTCAGCTAGCCTTCATTAAATGTAATCACGAATTTCTGCTGATATAAACAATTCGTGAATTATTTTATCACAACATCGGCGTTCGTTGTTGTTTTCTGCGTTATTAGATTTTGCCGAGGACCGAATAACGGATGAATTTTTTGTCTTACAGTATAGGATTAACGTCTTTGTGTGTGTGTTTGTTGTTCGTTTGAATGTAATCATGGAATGTAATCGTGTGTATGTTTGTTTTCACCTAGTTGTATTCACCTAGTGGTGCTTGTAGGGGGTTGAGCTTTGGCTCTTTTGTCCCGACTCTCAACTGTCAATTCATTGGTGTATAAATTCTGGAGCAACAAACGCAACAGCATTTGCCAAAAAAATATACAAAAGTTCCAACACTAATCACAATATAATCTGAAACCTTAACAACCTCTGCAACAACTTTCACAAACAAGCACAAACAGTAATTGCAATAACAACAAAGAGGTCAATTACAACAACACTAACAAAAATCCTCTCAACAACCAAACAAAAAAGCGCCTACAATATCCATATAACCACACAAGTACCTAAAAAATACAAGAAATAAATCACAATTGTATCCTACAACATCTACAACTGTATACTACGTCGATAATCCTCAACAGTATTCAATGTGGACATCGTCAACAGTGCTAAATATCAGTATCCACAACAGTACCTAATGTCACCGTTCACAGCACTAATCTTCGACAAAATTCCTCAACAGTCACTGCTAAAAGCACCCATACTAATAGTTTAAATCCGTGAGGGATCGATCTATTTTTTGTTTTGGAAGGTTCGGTTGTGCTCGAAGTGTTTGAGAGGTTTCTAATAGGTGTCAAAGATATGTTTGGAAAGTTTTTAAAGCGATCGGCGAATTTGGAAGGTTCTCTCGCTTTATGTGCGTGCTATGGAGAGGGTTTCGTTAGGAGGGTATCAACGTGCTCTTTGAATCGTTCCGAATGGGGTCAGCGTGATACAGTATGATACAGTATCATTTCTGCACGATACAGTAGGCATCAGCAAATAACGAAGATATTAAACCGTAATTCGACCTTATGGATAGCAATAACCTGCTCCTATCTTATCCTCTTTCTACATTCCGTTATTACCTCTCCCCTTTATCTTCCTCCTTGCCATCTACCCCTTAGCTCCGTCCCATATTAAATCCTCCAGAAAAACAGACTAGCGTCTTGACAGTGGAAATTTACCGTCTCGGTGCGTTTTGTGTGTGGATGAGATTGACCTTCCGGTGAGTGAATACCGCCACAATCTCCAGTCACGCCGTGTGGGTGAGAGTGAGTGAGGGGTGGGGCTGAGTGTGAGTGAGTGAGTGAGTGAGTGAGTGAGTGAGTGAGTGAGTGAGTGAGTGAGTGAGTGAGTGAGTGAGTGAGTGAGTGAGTGAGTGAGTGGGGGTAAGGGGGGGGTGGTCACCACAAATGTGTGGCATGGTTTGCTTATATGTTGGCATGTCGCCGAGCAATCTATTTGTGGAGCCACGGTAGCATGTTACATGGTGTGATGATAGAGGGGAAGGTGGGCACACACGCACACACACGCACACGCACACACACGCACACACACACACACACACATGTAGATATGATAGAGCCCAGTAGGCTCAGGAATCTGTACACCAGTTGATTGACAGTTGAGAGGCGGGACCGAAGAGCCAAAGCTCAACCCCCGCAAGCACAATTAGGTAAGTACACACACATACACACAAACGCGCGTGCAAAATGTCGAAGAGCGCTTCAGTGAATCGCATCCGGCCCGGAAAATGTATAAAATAATTCGTGCCAGAAATATTGATATAACCCTTTAGGTCATTTTTAATAACGCACACACTCATATTTTTATATCTCATATTATATATTATATCTCATATTTTTTATCTCATATTATCCCTTTTGCTCATACGTGGTCCGTATGAGTCAATAACGGCTCCGTATGGTATACAATAATACTTTAAATTAAATTTTTTAACTCAAATAAAAACACAACTTTTAGTTCAAGTCTTATACTCAAGCTTATTTTTATTTTCGGAGACCAGATTCAGTCGCGTATTTTCCTGGAGACCTGACAATTTTGTCCAGCATTTTGTCCAGTATATTGTCCAGCATTTTGTCCAGCATACATCTGTCCATTATATTTTTGCGTTCCTCTAGTGATGTGGTCAATGGCAGGTCATTGGAACGCTCTATTAGACAGTATTGGATATATCCAAATTATTTACTTCATGTGAACTGGCCTAAGGCCCAGAAATTTTTGTATTGCCTTATTCTATCTTGTATATCTTGTCCTTCAAATGGAGAGCGATGAGACACCATCTCCTGGGGCCTCAACGGGGGACAGGAAGCCGGAGGCTTATCAAAGATCATGCCATTATTGTTGATTTGTTTGGTTTCCAAAATGGACTTACTTCTTCAGCTGTAGAATTGCTTCAGAAAAAGATGTTTAATAATTCAATCTTTTATTTTAGATTCTACTTTATATAAGCACAATTATATATATTAAATATAATATATACAAAATATATATATATAATTAAGCATCAATAATATATATATATAATATATGTACCAATATTGTAAAATGTTTCTTTGTCTTTTCAGGTAATTACATTAAGATGAATGACGTTTGGAGTCAGATACAACCAAGTGAGTAGCTGTCTGTGTATCAATATACTGGCCAGTGTCTGTGTATTAGTATACTGAATAGTGTCTATGTATCAGTATACTGTCTGTATCTCTGCGTCTCTCTACGTGTCATATTTCTGTATATTAACCTCCTATCATCATTGGAAGCAAAATATCTACCCTAACCAGTACTGTAGAGAATATACTGTAGACTGTAGCGAATAGTGTATGCTTGAGAGAATACTGTAGTGAATATTGAAGGGAATACTGTAGAGAACACTGTAGTGAATTCTGTAATGCATTCTGTAATGGTCCCTGAAATGTCCTCTGTATCTCCCTTATTCTCTATATTTCCCCTTCCTCTTTCAACCCACATTCTCTACTTCTCCTCTCTGCTCTATCTCCTACCGTCTCCCTTTCCTTCCTCCATATTTCTCCCTACCTACTACTTCCCTTCTTCCAGTTCCTCCCTTCGTAATTGGTGTAATCACGTCCTGCCTGCTCTCCCTGCTCTCTCTTCCCTCCCTCCCTTGACAACTCGTGATGGGTAAAGTTAGAGAAACGGGGCTGAGAAGTGAAGGGGCTGAGTCTGTGAGTCGTGAAGGGGCTGAGAGAGGCTGAGATTCATGAAGGGACTAATATATATATATATATATATATATATATATATATATATATATATATATATATATATATATATATATATATATATATATATATATAATGGGTGTAAGAAACAATTTGTACTTTATTTTCCCGGGTTCTTGTAGTTCATATCACACCTTACTAGCTCTGGGGTCTATTTTTACTATTTTTTCATATTGAGTTAATCATTTTATTCAGTTGATTTGATTAGTGAGTTTATATGTGGATTTTTTTTTTATTATTTGATGGGTGCTGGTGACTTCTGCCTTGCGATAGCCAAGGCAGTTGCATGGTACAATGGTACTATGGAAGTGTCCATGGTACCATGGTACCTGTTTTTGCTTTTTTGCTACATGGTGCATATCAAAGCATCAGGTGTAAGGAAACGTGTATATGTTTCCGTCCTGACTCGTGGATTGGACTCGGGTCACAGGATTGTGAGTCCAGGAGGTTTTATTTACAATTTACAATGATGCACTCTGAGGACGTTGGGTTAATTGGCCTTGTCGAGTTTGTCTTTGCGACAATGATGTACTTAGATGTTGATCTTTTCCCAGAGGTCGACCTACACCCAGAAGTTGAACTTCACCTTGAGGTCAGCTCGAGGTCTTAATATTTCCGGAATTGATTGATGTAAAGGCGTCTGTCTGTTTGACTTCTCTTGAGATGATCAATCATACTCTCATTTGTCTATCAGTACGTGAGGTGAATTAAATAATTTGTCGTATTTGTCTATCTCTTCTTCTGTCAGTCTCTCTCTCTCTCTCTCTCTCTCTCTCTCTCTAATCGTCTTAACAAACTTCGGTATAGCTTTCAGTTATTTCTCGGGATAAAAATTCCTTCGCATTTATTCAATGTCATGAAAGTACCAGTTCCATGTAATTAAAGTTGTTCTCCCTGAAAAAGAGAAAATAAATCTCCGTTTTCTTCTATTACAGCGTCTCCCAATTTTCTCACACAAGCTGGGAATTTACATTCATCTATAAGCCAACATAGTAGTTTACACATATATGTATCTATGAATACTTTTGGGCGGATATACATAGAAGAATCTAGAGGCACATACATGGTTGAGTGCACAAACAAACGCAGACATTTAACCTCAATCCTGCAGGCGTAGTATACCTACGCCTGTATATACCTATATATAGTAGTATATATATAGGTTAGTACACACACAAGACAGCTTGAATGGAAGCTTGAAAAAACAGTTGTGCCAAAGAGATGTTAAAACAGTTTTCTTTGAGCTTAACAGCGGTAGGAAAATGTAATTAATTATATGAGGACGTTGTCATTGTGAACTTCACACACACATATATATATATATACTCCTTCTGAGGTAGATATGACGGATAAATAATTGACGAGTCAATTATATAGAGATAGATAAAGTTTCTAATCTCCTGATTAGAGAGCCAGGAGATAGCTAGTCCAGGAGCTGAAGTTCGTTTCTGCAGGCACAAATTGGTGAATAAAAACTCACACACACACACACACACACACACACACACACACACACACACACACACACACACACACACACACACACACACACACACTCACTCACACATAAATATTTATACTCATTATTCATATTCATTGTATAATCCAAACATCATATCGTCTACCTTGATTCAGTGTAGAGTCATTGTCATTTACAATGATTGCAGTTACAATGGAAAAGATTTAGCTCTATAAAAGGGCTAATTGACACAATAAATAATAATAATAATTATTATAATAATAGCACTAAGTCCTGCATACAACAGACATATGCCAGTGTATAATTCTGTATAATTATATACATAATATAATTATGTATATCCACTGGTAACTGGATATACATAATTTGTTTACTGTATACCCTTCCTCAATCGCTTCTCTGCCTCCCTCACACCCTCCCTCACTCCCTACTTCTCTCTCACACACATATACCCTCCCTCCCTCCCTCCCTCACTCTGGAATAAATGTCACGAAGCAGAATGTAATCGAGCGATCTCTGCCAGTGTGTGCTGATCCTTCATCCTGATCCATCGCATACCTCCTGTTTCTTCCCAGTCTCTACATCCTCTCCAGTCTCTACATCCTTCCCAGCCTCCTTGGCCACTGATGCATCCTTCACGGAAGCACTCTTTGCCGCCTTGTCCGCGTCCGGCGAATCCTCACTCCCCATCTTTTCTCACCCCGCAAGTTGGTCATCCTCCCCAAGCAACGTCCACTCCCCAGGCCTCGACTACCTCTTCGCCCCGTCTCCCCAGCTTCCACCGTAGTCTCTCTCACTCTCCTTTACACCCCAGTACTTCGGCCCGACGTCCAAGCGAATCGCTGTCCTCCCAGTCACTCCTCCCCGCCGCCTCCACCATACGGACGCTTTCCCCAACCACCCACACACGTCCCCATCCCAGCCGTTCCATCTCAAACTCTTCAATCGCCTCTCTGCCCCCTCCCACATACCAGCATCACCCAGCCACGCAGCCTCCTCATCCCACGACCCATCTACCCCTTTCAACTGTTCTACCTCCTCTATACTACCAGTCGCCTTCTCCTCCTCTCGCCTCCTCCTCTTCCTCTTCCTCTTCCTCTTCCTCCTCCTTCACTCCACTAACTCTGGCTCCTCTGCCTTCCCCTCTTCCTCCTCTAAATTCAGCTCTCTCTTCCACCGCCACATCCAATACACCTTTGCCTCTCCTTCAGGTGACACCTCTTCTTCAGGAGACCCATTCCTCCTCCTCTTCTCCCTCTGCTCCTACCGTCTCTTCCCAGCTTCCTCAGGCACCTTAGTATACCGTTTCGTTCTTCCCGTCAATACCAGCGTGGCGGCACCTGTCGTAAAAGTGTTCTGATCGTTCAAGCAGAGTGAAAATACTCACGAATTTGGACAAAAAGAGTCGTAATTATCATCGTCTTGGAGCCATAATTTTTAATTTAGTGTCCAGTAACACTGAATAAAAATAATATATGTATATATATATATATATATATATATATATATATATATATATATATATATATATATATATATATATATATATATATAAAACGTCACTAAGCCTGAAAAATTGCAGCAGACAGATTAGAGAAGAGAGTTTTTATACAAAAAGAAAATGAAAAAGTATATGATTAACTTTACAAAAACTGCATTCGTGTTATAGCTGAGAGCATAAAACTACAAAGATTTTGTGACTGTGGTGGTTGGATAGCCAGCGATGGTAATGCTTGGGCGATAGCTGTTTACACGGGTGAGAAGATGTTCCTGATGTGATATCTGTCTAAATGGGACCGGGTGAAAGATATACAGATCTCGTAAGTGGAAACTTAATTGATGAATATTATCCCTAGAAGCTGTCATTCATCAGTCAGGTGATTAAGTCTTGTATTTACAAAGCCGGGCTCACTGTAGCCCGTGCTACATGGACACTGCGTTATGAGTAGCTAAATCTAAAAACAACATAGTTTGGAGACAAACACTGGATTTACAATTTAGATTTAGACAGATTGTAAGAAAATTTTCAAAGTCTAAGTTCACACGTAAAAAAAAATCAGTTATTTATTTCCCTGTAATTTTCTTCGATAGGAAGAAAATACGTAACAAAATGATGCTGAAATACGCAACAAACATTGCGTATTGCAGCCCCATGACAAACATATGACTTTTGAGGCTTAAAATGAAAGAGAAAATATATTAAAAAACAAATGAAGTTTGCAGGTCAAACGACAGGTGTCTGACAGCTGTCGTTCAATGAGTATGTAGGACACAACTTCACTTCTCCGGCCAGAGGGACGTGACCTTCGTCAGGAGGGGAGTTAGGGCAGTCACCCCTGCGTCTCCCCTTGGGTAAATCTGGGAAAACGACGTTCTTTAAAAACATTGAATCAACGTTAATAACATTGGTTCTTTTCGTTGATTTAACGTTAATAAAGTTGATTCTTCATTGATTAATGTAAATAAAGGTAATTTTTTTACGTTGATTTAACGTTAGAATATAGATTCTGCGTTTATTTATCGTTAATTCCACGATAATTTACCGTATTTCAAGCAAGTTTTGTCCACTGGGACGACCTGAGTCATTAAAAATCGCAAGATGCCCCCAGAATGTTTAAGATAATCCCACTCCCAATGTTCGTTGAGATAATCCGCCATATTGTTCACTTGAACTCTCCTAACTGAACCCCTTGAACAATATGTGAACACGACCAAACCAGGAACCCCCTCCCCCCACCCCCACCCTTTCAGCGACCCAACGTAGTGTGTTGGACGCGCAATATTTCAAGCCTCACATAGGTCAGACTATAAACTTTTGCTCTGGAGAAATGCCAAGGACTTTTATCAATTTTTAACCAGCCTCCACTCCACACACCTCATTCCCGACCACCTACTTCTCTACTTCTCTCTCAATCAATTCCATTTGCCAATTCTTCAACCCAACCACATCCTCAAATTTTGTATTATTGAATTTTCCTGTCACCTCACCCCCCCTGACCCACTCTTTCACTTTCTAATCCACTTGCACTATCCATTTCTCCTCTCTATTTCTATCCCGCTTATCAATCACCACTTCTCATTTTTTTACCCCCCATTTCGTTCCTATGTAAACAGGAGGATGAGTTGATGTATTCAGACACATTGCGTAAAGCGAAGATATACATCTAACCTCAGGTAGGGTTTGGGCGACCTAGATATTGATGTACTGACACTTGTGGTTCCAGTGTAAACCTTAGTAGGTACTACAGGTGTTGATGTGCTGGTAGCTCTTGGACCCCACCTTTCTAACCGTCGATTGTCTAATGTATTGACTGTCGACCTATTTTTCTCTATCATATCTGCTACATATATTTCTCGCACTCACATCCCTAGGATGCAGGCCGTAACAGCGGTCTAGCTCCCAGGAATCTATTTACAGCTAGGAAAAAAGAGACATCAGGTGAAAGAAACTCGGGGCCGTTTGGTTCTGCCTCGACCGGGAATCGAATTTGGGTTTGTGAACTGCAACTCCCGAGTCAACCCGTCCTCACATTACAGCAGCCCGTCCTCCAAACAAAGACCCCAAAGTGATTCCATGCACCCGCCAAACCCCCTGTTTAAGAATGAAAAACGGGTTACACACGACTCACAACTGATTACATTCGAACACTTCCAGAACAAGTGCTTCACTTACAAATTTTATTCGAACCACAAAGCTATAAAGGCTTCACTCACGTAATACAAATACAAATAATCGCCAACAGGACCTAAACAACTAACCTAACCTAACTTAACCTATGCCTATATATGCACAATATGCTAATAATTATAATATTAATTTATATTTGAGAACATTCCCGTTTTGGATGAACAGCATGTTAAAATATGTGAATACGTCTGTGGGGTCGACCGCTGGATGTAATGGACTTGAGTCGAGGACGGGTTGCGGTTGTGAGTCGTGTGTAAATTACTTTTCATTCATAAACATGGGGTTTGGCGGCTGGATTAACGAGCTTTGGATCTGTGAATGCGCAACCCGTCCTTGCTTACAAAGATCCAAGCTCTTTAATCTAGCTGCCAAACCCCCCTGTTTATGAATGAAAAGCGGTTTACACACGATTCACAACTGATGACGTCCGAATACTTCCCGAACAAGTGCTTCGCTCACGTCCTCTGTTCGAACCACATTTCTATAAATGCTTCACCCACGTACTTCAAATACAAATAATTACCAACAGAACCTAAACACCTAACCTAACCTCCGCCAAACTATACATACAACTTTTATGTATAAGAATATTAAATTATATATGAGAACAAACCAATTTTTAATGCACAGTATGTTACAATTGATGAATGCGTCTGGGGAGGACGGCCGCTGCTTTAAACAGCCTAGTGTGAGGACGGGTTGCAACGCGAGGACGGGCTGTCTGAGGACGGGTTGCCTAAGCACTGTCCGCGCACGTACACATCATGTGTGCATGTGTGTACTCGCCTAGCAAGTGTGTGTGTGTGTGCGCGCGCATAAATCACAAACAAATTTACTTGTGATGAATAATATGAAAACCTATGACAACGAAGGAAAATACAAATAAATAACAATAAAAACTCAGCGATTTGTATAAATCCATATCAGATTTTCTCTTAGAAATAAAGACATACAGTAAAAATTATTTAAAATATATCATACCATAATGGCTTTAACGATCTCGTTACAGCAGACGCGATAGCGTGTAAACATTGGAGTCGAGGTTTCAGAGTTGCTCGACTCGCGTCTCATGCTGGCAATATGACTTGATTCTAAGGCGTCGAGGTTCAGGCAGAGAGAAGCAGAAATCATAACAGTGAAATGGTTGTAAGTGAAAGTGTCGTTTCGTGACCAGTCGTGCTCGCCGGACACTGAGGAATTATATCGACAATTCTCTACGGTAAGAGACACAACTTTAAGTTGTCAGTCGTCGTGTTCAGGGTATCGTAAGGCGTCCTCCAACGCCTCGGGCAAGGCAGCTTGATTACTTAAAAAGGTTAACTTAAAGCTTAACAAGCTAAATTTATTCAGGTCAAATATTATTATGACATGAACACATATTAACACCATTTCTGTGCGTAACATTATCTCTGAATGCTACGTAGATCTTTACGAATATTATGGCACAAAGTACCCAAATATAGATATTTGATGTAAGGGATCTATTCTTGTACATGAAACTTTAATATGGGTTGAAGCGTTTTAGATTTTCATTCATTCTTTTACGATATTAGCGTCTCGCATCTGCACATAAGAGTAGACCCTACCATTCCCTGCCACTCATGGCTAATATTTAATTCCTGAAGATGTCTGAGTAAGGGTAAGTGAGTGACCTATTTTCGTTGGTCTCGAGTTTGAAATATAACTATTTCTACACACACACAAAAGAGTGCTTGGAGTTAAATCCTTGTAAGCCTCAGGGAAAAACATATGCAATACTTGGTTTATCTTTAAATAGGCCTACTTTCTTGTAGTTTTGAGATCGTACCTAATTAAATGTGTATCATTCATATGTTTTAGAACTACTGCAACATAATACAAAAAAATTAATGTCGTATTAGGTGATAAACAGATGTAGATATCCTGCATAAGTCACGAGAAAATATGGTGTGTAAAAATAATTGTCGTAAATGATTTATTTACATATTTATCTGATAAATATATATATATATATATATATATATATATATATATATATATATATATATATGTCGTACCTAATAGCCAGAACGCACTTCTCAGCCTACTATGCAAGGCCTGATTTGCCTAATAAGCCAAGTTTTCATGAATTAATTGTTTTTCGACTACCTAACCTATCTAACCTAACCTAACTTTTTCGGCTACCTAACCAAACCTAACCTATAAAGATAGGTTAGGTTAGGTTAGGTAGGGTTGGTTAGGTTCGGTCATATATCTACGTTAATTTTAACTCCAATAAAAAAAAAATGACCTCATACATAATGAAATGGGTAGCTTTATCATTTCATAAGAAAAAAAATAGAAAAAATATATTAATTCAGGAAAACTTGGCTTATTAGGCAAATCGGGCCTTGAATAGTAGGCCAAAAAGTGAGTTCTGGCTACTAGGTACGACATTATATATATATATATATATATATATATATATATATATATATATATATATATATAAGCATAAGCATAAAGAGATTTTTAACCACTTGGGCTGAACAGCAAACCGACGGTCTAGCTTCGTGCAGGTCGGCGTTCAATCCCCGACCGTCCAAGTAGTTGGGCACCATTCCTTCCCCGTCCCATCCCAAACCCTTATTCCGATCCCTTCCAACTGCTAAATAGTCGTAATGGTTTAACGCATTCTCCTGATAGTTCCCTCCCCTTCCATTGTTTTATGTGTATTTATTTCTACGTATCAATGTGAGAAAGTTGTTCTCCTCGACCGGCTCTCGCGAGACACTATAAGAAAGAAGGAAAACTTTCAAAAGAAAGTTAAAGTGTCATCATCTGCCTAAATTAAGCACATCCCTCACTATCAAAAAGTAAGAGTGAAAAATATGACTAAATAGAGATGCGAGTCCTTTTTATATTTCAGAGCAGAGAAAATGGGTATTGGAATTTGCTCCGTTTTCTTCCAGTCAGCTCTGTTTAGGACGCAACATTTTGTCGGGGTTTCATTTATTTTCAGAATGTTTAGAGTGCAAGAGTTATTCAAATTATGACCGTGTTATTGCGTTATGAATGACATACTTCAAACTTGTTATATACTTTCAGGTGTATAGTAGGAATCTCCTGAGGACTAAAATACAACTAAATGCAAAACGCTTAAAATAAACGGATAGATTATCTATTTGTTATTAATGGTGAACAATATTAAATGGGTTAAAAATAGTGACGCGAATGAGTTAAGACAAAAAACTACGAATACTTTTTCAAGAGATCAAATATCTCTCGGAAAGTGGAAGCTGACAAAGAGTGAGTGAGGGTGTTTGTATGGCAGAGCGTCACAGAAGTGGGGGGGGGGGAGGGGAGTAATGAGACCAGGGAGAGGGGGGAGGGGGGGGGGTAATGAGACCAGGGAGAGGGAGGAGGGAGGGGGGTAATGAGACCAGGGAGAGGGGGGAGGGGGGAGTAATGAGACCAGGGAGAGGGGTGGTGGGGGGGGGGGGGGGGGGTTGGATCCCTTGTGGTGAAGGGTTCAAAGCTCCTTCCCCTGTTGGCTGATCTTTCTGTACCTATGGATCCCATTCTCAATTTCCTCTACTTCTACCATCACCGTCTTTACTTCACTTGCTGTTTTGTTATTTCCAATTTTGTAATCAATAATTTTTTTTGTTTATTGGAACCATATTTTCAGTTTCGTGTTTTGCCTATTTTTTTTATTTTATTTTTTTTATTTAGCTTGTTTAAAGATTTTTTTACTCTGCCTTTTATTATTTTTTTCTGTTATGGCCTTGTTCTCTGTAAAAAATTATTTCCCCTCTCATCCTTTGTGTATCCCTTTACAATTCTATTTTGTATAACCTCTCTCTCTCTCTCTCTCTCTCTCTCTCTCTCTCTCTCTCTCTCTGTCTTTCAGAAATTCCTAACAGTCTAGGGACTCGGCAAACCACTTTTCACCGATCACGTAGGAAGAAGGGACAGTCAATATTAGGCTCGACCTTCTCTTTTAATTAATAGAACAATATAGGACCGACCACGACCAACCTATGGTTGTGCTGTACCCCTAGAGCCTAGACCATTCACCCTGCAAAGTTAGGCAAGTCTAGCCCCAAGCATTCTTCCTCATACAGACAAACGGACTCTCTTAAGTCTATAGATATATTACCTGACATAATTATATCTATACTATGTACATACCTGATATAGCGGGGGTATATACATCTCGGCGGCTCTATCCGTGTGTCTAAATTATCTTGATTATCTCCAGGGCAAACTATTACAATGATTACATTTTATTTATAATAAATATGGGCAAATTTCGGTAGTACTGATATAGGGAAATAAATTGTTAGAAGTTAACACAAGTTAACATATTGTGTTAACGTGCTTAAGTTAACACAAACTTAACTCTTAAATCTGCTCGAGCTTTATTTTACCGAAGAAATGCTCTCAAAGCTCCAGCTCATTATAAAGAGGACAAAATAAATTATAAAAGAAGAAATAAAAATAAATCTCCAAACAAAAGAACAGAAAAGACTCAAAAGACTCGCCATGTAAACGGATATATTCTTAAGCGTGAAAAACCACCCTTCCCCCCTCGCTGAAGAACACGGTTAGAGGAGAGAGTGAATGACCAGCAGGGTGAGGGCCACTGGGAGCAGGAGAAGTCTTCCTGTTGGCCTTCTCACTAGCATGAAGGAGGCGCTGCGTCGTCTCTTCCTGAAGGTGGCTACCCGGTGAGTTTCCCTGAGATACAGGAGATGAGAAAGAGCTCAAGAGTCTATAAGTGTTTGTGTGTTAGAGAGAAATATATGTAGTACACCTGAGAACCGCGGCTTCCTCTCACGAACTCTTAAGCTTGAGCTCACCTGCTCCTCTTCACACAGATTACCATCCTCGTGCTCTCTACTGTAGTCATCGCAAGGCATTCCAATTATGCTTGGAACTGTATTATTGACAGAGCTGTATTATTACAGCTCTGTCAATAAACTGACACTGTATTATTAACAGAGCTTTCTGTACGGCCTTCCAGATGTCCAGACATTTTCACTTGTATTTTTGTTTGGGGAAGATTTGAAATATGTTGTCTGTATAGAGGCTAAAATTATATCGAGTAATTGAACGAAAAAATTGGAATTTCGGCGAATTCATGCTATAAAAGTCGGGAGGGTTACAGGAGCTTGACTTGCCTATTGCCACGAAAGGTATCCACATGAGGCTCTATTATTTATCATGTTTGCATATATATTTGCATGTAAAATTGCTTGGAATATTTGCAAAACTGTAAGTGGCACTTGCACTGTAATCCCTTTATTAATTTCTACTATTTAGTGATGAGGTAGTGATAAGTTGATCCGGAAAAGAGAGTTTCAACATCTCGTATGTTACGTTGAGCCCTTTGCGTTGCGTTGCGTTACGTTGGGCCAAATTCACGAAAGCACTTACGAACGTATACATCTTTCCTCAATCTTTGACGGCTTTGGTTACATTTATTAAACAGTTTACAAGCATGAAAACTTCCCATTCAACTGTTGTTATTGTTATAAACAGCCTCCTGGTGCTTCGGAGCTCATTAACTATTTAATAATTGGAAACCAAGCCGCCAAAGATTGAGGTAAGATGTACAGGTTCGTAAGTGCTTGCGTAAGTGCTTTCGTGAATCTGGCCCGGGAGAGGCCACTCCAGACCGACAACCAGAGCGCAACTCCATAGTCTCCTGAAACTGATGGATGTTGAAAATCTTTTATTCTGGATCAGCCCGTTCCTTCACATTGCCAAAGCGTACAAAATCCATCGTCGGAACTTTATCGGGAAAAACACGAACGCAAACCACCACTAAACATATTCAAAGTGTGGAATTAAAAAACGATAATTTTTTGTGAGTCGCTATTTTTCATCGTATATTAAATTTATGTTGGTTGTTAGGTGAGGGGGGGGGGGAGGGGAGGATTAGCTAAATTAGCCAAGGATGAGATGAGGGTGTAGTCCTCCCTATTGTCCTGTTACCTAGACGACACTTTATGCTTTTGCGATTTTAATGAATTATATAAATTTGTTCTAGGTAAGGAAAACATGGTTGTTATATATGAGGAATGTTTTAAACACTCTGCTTTATGCTGATATTACTTGATTTTATTGTTAATCACATCATTTAGAGCTTTATTTCATCAGTAGGAATGTGCTTCGTTATTTAGTACTTTACCCTCTTCTTCTTACATTAATTTTCTATCAACATTGGAACAACAACGACTTTTCTTCCTGCAGGCCGGCGTTCGAGCCCCGATGGTCCAAGAAGTTTATCACCAATTCCTTCACCCTGACCTATCCCATCTACTATCCTGTCACCGTATCCATTCCGCCTTCTACACAAACCATTCCGGTTTAGCGCTTTCCCTTCACAACCGCCTTTCTATACCTCCATTTCACCAGCATATTCCCAATTTGAGTTCGTATCCTGACACTGGCTGTCTCTTTACAGCGGGATCCCTCTGCTGGTTCGTCAGAGGAGCAGCGGATCCGGTGGGCCCGTGGGAGGGACGTCACGGGGCCGTCGAAACAGTACCGTTGGGGGCCCTCGACGGCAGCTCTCCAGACGGGTGTCACGCAGAGACTCCCGTAGGGGCTCCAAGGGCCGCCGACGTAGCTCCGTGCACCCGCCGGTCCACCTGCCGAAGGACGGTGAGTGTTAAGTTTACCCAGTCAGGCGAGGGAACTGAAGGGGTTGCTAATGTTAATCAGAAAATACAAAGAGAATCTGTGGTGAGAGGACATAAGTCTCTAAGTTGTGATGGAGATGTATAATATATAATGTATCATTGTATATTCCCACAGTTGTATTTAATATCAGTATGAACCATTTAAATGAAAAGATGCTTAAGATAGACCATATCATGCCAAGCAATAATGAAAATGACTAATTGCATTACTTTCATAACTTGTAAAAGAATGATTATATATACACTAAGACCTTACTGACACTAAGGAACCTAATAACGTTCCTCTTCCCTGTCCTTGGTATAGGTGAAGCAAACGAAGATGACAAGGAAGAGAAACCTAAGAACCCGATCCGCAGACTCTCCCGACTGCTCTCGAACGCGGGCCCGGCCCTCGTCAGACGCGTCTCCAAGCTCAGGAGAAAGAGCCTTGCACGTAAGTTGCTTAACTCAAGGTTTATCTGTCATCTTTCCCCACTAAAACTCTACTAATCTTTCGTTTCTAAACTGCTCAATTGGTATTATGGCGATTGCAGGCGATGAGTCACAATAACGTGGCTGAAGTATGTTGACCAGACCACACACTAAAAGTTGAAGGGACAACGACGTTTCGGTCCGTCCTGGACCATTCTCAAGTCGATTGTGAGACAATCGACTTGAGAATGGTCCAGGACGGACCGAAACGTCGTCGTCCCTTCAACTTTTAGTGTGTGGTCTGGTCAACATATTATGGCGATTCTTGGTCTTGCAAATCCATCGGAAGTGGATATAGGAGTTTAGTTGTTTTGTTATCAGTAGAAATGATGGTGTTTAGACGTGAGGATAGAACTTTTGAACACGTAAAGCGAATGTAGGATGACATCAAGGCTACGAGGACGCTGTGAAGGCCAAGTTACGTGAGTGGTAACTCGCTCACCTGCCACACGCACACTCAGAGATACAGGGAGGGGAGCGTGTAGCCAGCTCGTGCTGTATTATTCAACGCCTTACTGCCTGAACCACGTTTACAATTTCCGGGTAAAGAGTGTGTGATATTTCGCTGCTGGAGAGAGCGTGTTCTCTGAAATACCGATATTCGCAATTAGGTAAGCATATATCTGAATGGATTTTACCCATTAACTAAGAATATGGAGTTTTTTTCCCAGCGTTTTAAAGAAATCCAAAGAAATCCAGATTTTTAGAATTTAGGCCAAGAGATTTTATTGAGTAAGAATTATATTGAAATTTTAATTACAAATTCAAGTTGAAATTTCATAAATGCTTCTATATTTATAATCGACTTAGTTTACTTGCTCTATAGCCCTAGTTAATGTTCCATTATCTTTGTCGTATCTTCAGTAAACGAGGATCATTGAAATAACTTTTTAAGCATAATTTTGGATTGACTCGTATCACCGGAAGTGTTTGGGCTTAAAACTCGGTGAATATCGATACTCGGTCAGCGGGAGAAGGCGAGAAAATAGATAAATACGATCTAAGAGGAATTAACTTGATAAAGAATATTTGTATATTGTTTAAACAAAAATTATTTGAGAAATTTTGCCAAGATATAATTTTTACGGTTTGCTGCCAACTCTGTACGTGGCTGTGCTTAACCGTACGTGGCTGTCTACAACCCATGTATGGCTGTTTACAACCATACATGGCTGTCCACAACCGTATCTATAGTCTCACACAGGTAATACAGCATCACTGTTAATACATGATTAAGTCTTGGAACTATACACAATATACGTAAATATTGGAACTATTGGTTTGTTGTGATTCTCCCGTCAAGGAACAACTAAACATGTTTCTTTTCCACCTGCAAGATTTGCTTTGACACGTGTGCAGATAGCCGCATTCTTTATAAAACAATTATCAATGTTGCACAGGAATCCCAGGACACCCGAGCAACATTGCATAATAGGTCTCGGCTTATTTTAATTTTATTAATTTACATCACAATTGTATATCCTGCATTATCCTAATAACAAATAGGTCATCTTTCGCTCTGTTTGTACAAGCGTCGTCTCATTGACCATCTCTACTCTAAGTTCTAAGACATATATATAAATATATATAATTTTTTATCTTTTTTATTATTTGCTATTAAGTATTTAACAATTTATATAAAAAAACAAGAATGAATCAATGCTTTTGTTATTGTCACCCAATACATTCAGTGACAAAGAAAACTAATAGAATAAACCGCATGATAGAAAACGTACTCAATGTTTTGGTGTAACTTGTGTGTTCTAACTCGAGTGGCTTTCTTATCTCTAATAAATGTCGTATCTATTTCAGTGGTTGAAGGAGGTAAGATTTGACAACTTATATGAAACTTTAAGGTAGAGTACCATATTATAAAGTGATGACTGGAACAAGTAGTAAAATGCATCACACGAGCATGAAAACAGAAGCATGATTGTGAGAATATTGGAAAATGATTTGTTGTTTATTAAATTTATATGACAACCTACCAGTTGGTTCTTCAGCGCATGCATTACCTCTGTTAGTTATCACTCTTATACCCGTATATGTATCCTAAGTCACAGCCTGTTACCCGAGTCCTAGTTGCAAGAGGAGTTATAATTGTTTATCTAAGGCTGTGACTTTCAATCGGACCTTCGTCTTAGATCTGTGTATGTATAGCTGTATATTATGTGTTACTTCATCTTGTATCAAAGAATCGGGCAAGAATGACCTCGTTAACATTTTTCACACCCATCTCTGTCAGTATATTTCGCTAGTGGACATTTTTTTTAACGGACGTATTAACTTTAGTAAATAAGTCTACGGCCCAGCTTTGCCACATTTCATTTACTAAAATAATATTACGGAAGACCTCTACTATATATTTCCTTCTCTCGCAATCGTGCCATATATGGTATCCATCATGTAATACAAATTATATGTCGTATATACTGCATATAAAGATGCTATTTCAGTTATATTATCAAATATTTTACCAAATTTTTTTATTCCTTTATGACCCTATTTCAACCACGGAGGCCCTTCTATGTGCCTTTTCCAACCCTTGGGCCCCTATACATGCCTATTAAAATAATGTGGACCCTCTAAGTGTCAATTCCAATTACGGGAACCCTTTCACGTGCCTATTCCATCCATGCGGACCTTCTGCATGCTTGGCCAATTTCCTACCATAATGGACCCTTTTACTTATTCCATCCCTAGGGACGCCTCTTCATGCCTATTCAAACTGTGGGGACCTTTCTACATGCCTATTCGAACTCTGGGGCCCTTCTACACGCTAATTCCTGCCCTAGGAATCCTTATACATGTCTGTCTGAACAATGGGTAACCCTCTATACGTGCCTTTTCCATCCCTGCGGACCCGCTTGCTTTCCTACCCTAATTCCATGAGAAGCTGTGAAACTGCCATGTTATCTAGAACTGAGAGTCCGTCTAAACCACTACCAGTTCAAAGAACCCATCTAAATGCCCGGGAAATTCAGTCAAAGATCCAGTCTGAATGCTGTTGAGTTCGGTCTGTTGACCAGTCTAAATCACCTCCCATTCAGTCGAGGGACAGGGCTTAACCATTTCTGTGTCACTCAGCAGATCCGTCTAAATGTTGTTCAATTAATTTCCATTTACACCACTTAATCGAATTTGAATTGGTTGGATTGAATAGGCTGATTGAATCCCACTTCAATCCGCCCCCTCCCCCCTTTCTTCAGCCGAGTCTCTGGGATTTCTACAAGACCAATTACCTGGATGGATTCAAGTGTCTAAGAAAATGTAATATCTCCCATTCCACACCCTATTGATCTAACAGCATATCCCATTACCCTCGTATAAAACCACCGTATCCCATTACTCATTCACAATAGAACCATTCAGCTTCCTATTGGCACTTCCACAAACTCTCTTCTTACTTCCCCCCGTTCCTCAAACGACTTGTATGATTAAACAGGTTATCAGTGTTGGGAATTTGTTTAATTCGCGAATTAAATTGGCGGGACTGTTTTAGATGAAAGAGACATGACAAGAGAAATAGACATGAAATAGATATTACATGAAAATTATGTAATATATATACATATAATATTATAGTAGTCTCTTTTTCACTAGTTATGACTCGGGACGTAGGGTGGTGTGAACGATAGGAACAACGCCTGAGAAGTCTCGTATTGGGGAGATTTAAGGGCGAAAATAAGAAAAATATAACGCTACCTGTTGACTTATTTCCGCCTGACTAGGCACACGTGTCACCAGTATCGATCCTGGCTGAGTGAATGAACGCCTTTGAAACGAAAGTTATTTAATATATTTAGTTGCCGGAGATATTAAACCTATTCTCAAAATTCATCGTCATCGTATGAATGAAGACCATGAGTGATCAAGGATTTAAAAAAAACTTCATAATTCGTATTATTTAAGTTGTCAAAATATGTTATGATGTGTAATTCGTAAAAATATTGGATTTGATTGCGATGACTTATTCCATTTTAATACATTTTATTCCTCATCATTGCCTGCCATTTTAAATATATATGTCTTTGTCGATCTTGATATAATATTTTTCAATATAGTAATAGCTGAATTGGATTTTGCATGTAGTAGATTTAAGAGTTCTGTGTTTCTTATTTTATAGCAGTTAAATAGTGAGATATCACTATTAGAGTGAAGTGAGGTAAATAGTGAAAATATCGAGGTATCACTAATAGTGACATTAATATAAATTGATATCTCAAATTTGTTCTCCAGATGCAATCCATTTACACATGTTTCTCCAGACACTCCAAGTGAGCAACACTGAGGAACAATCAGTGTCACAGCTTAAATATTATCTAAATCTTATAAAGAATCGTTATTCATAGAAGTGAATTAATGACCAAATCCTCAAGGGCCGTGACGAGGGTTCGAATCAACGTCCGAGAGAATCCCAGACGCCGCCTTAATCGACTGAGCTAGCTTAATCGATCCTCACGGGCCTTGTGGATTTGTTCATTTGATGCATCACGCTATTGTGATTTCTGTGTGTAATGAATGAATGACCTATAAATAGGATTATATACATCAATCATTTCAGAAATTAAAGTAGTAGAAACGAAGTAGTTTACGTAGCAGAAAAGACTCCAACCCACGAATGAAACCCAATTTAATGAAATTAAATTAATTAAAGTGACAACGTTTCGGTCTGTCCTTTTATAATAATTAAGTTAACAGTTCCATTAACACATAATATAAAATTAGAAAAGAAGAAAATGAATTATATTTAAATAAAACTTGCAAATAAAATATATTTTATAAATATATACAAAATATTTTAGAAACAGAATAAACAGTGGAGTCAAGGGAGGTACATTTATATTTGTTATTTCTCTTGGAAAATGTTCAAATGGCATTCATCCGAAGACTTCCTTCCCTGGCACATGTCCGGATATTAATTATGCGGGGGTAAGAGCTTAGAATTTTGTTTACTTTACAAGTTACTTGTTTTAAGACTGTCCTGAAGGTGCTGGCATAAAGGGGTGAGAGAGAGAGTCGGGAATGTCAAGTGTCCTGGAGTTTAAACTGTGCATTTATAGAGTTTGTTTCATATTTTGTAGAATTTTGTGTACTATTTAATCCCCATTTTAATCCCATTTAAATCAAATTTAATCCCTATTTAATCCCTATGTATTATTTAATTTACTTGTCTGAACTTCGTATTGAACTATTTATCCCTCTCTCCTCCTTATTCATACCTTCGTCCAACCCTCTCCTTCGCCTTTTGATCTATCATTTCCACACATCACTTTCCCTGATACGAACACGCAAGCATAGACATTCACGCGCTCACGAACCCATACGTACACACGGACTTTCCCTCCGTGATACGAACACACACGCACCCTCCTCAAATGGTACACACACGAGGTCACCCAATTATCCTGACGAGAGAAGCGAGGAGCTTTAAACAGCGGTCTCGACAAATATCTTGTTTTTTTCATTCCTGGAAAAAAAAAGTTTAATAATGAGAGAGCGAGAGAGATACGGTCTGGTGAACACCAACGTAATTATCTCGAACTTCGAACGTCAGGGATTTTAGACGATTTTGATATCCATCTTAGTTCCAAGCTCAATAATTATATAATTTTTTATGTATCGAAGATTATTTTATTTTCATATGCTTACGAATATTGGTTTTTATTTGTTGCTTTTAAGTTTTCAAGTTTGAACTTCTCTTTTTTCTGTTCAGTTATCTATAGCAATGTAAGGATTATAGTGGTTGTCCCGATACACATATTTACAAAGCTTTTGAATTGTCAAAGTAAACGCCATCATTATCAAACAGGAAAAACAGGAAATGGCCCCCTTTTTATATATACCCTCAAGTAGTTCTAATGTGAAATCACTGATTGGTTGATTGTCCAGCGAAATTCGGCTATATAACCGATGAATAGCATTGACTCTCCCCCTCATTCACCTGGGCCGGTTCCCTGACATTCTCTCTCACCCGCCTAAACTCTTGAGGGTCGGCCCCTAGTTGCTCTCGATCAGTTCGGAAGTTCAATTGAACCTCAAACCCTAACAACTTCTACACTAACGAGACACGCATGTCTACTTACGATGATGAACTGTACTTACTCCTGCACTTAAATAAGAGTAATACAACACTTAAGATATGTAATGGACACGTAGGAGGATCATAAATTAATTTACTAGGAGATTTAAGAGGTTTGGCAACCTCCTCCAACGACGCAGGAGGGAGAATGAAGCGCCTTTTCTACACAATTATATTACAAAAAATTATGAAGACACATTACAAAAATTATTGTCTTTTGTTTTATTTGTACAAAGTTTGTTTTAAAAGGCAATTTTGTTTATGTGTCACGTCTTTTGTCGCCCCCGTAGATAGGATTTATGGAGCGTATGATTAGTGATGAATAAATTGTATGGTAGACTGGTTACTGTCTAACCAGTCCTGATCACACTGATCACTGTGAATCAGTGAGAAGGTTCAAGGAGTAGGGCTGGCATCAGTGTGAATCAGTATGAAGGTTCAAGGTGTAGGGCTGGCATCAGTGTGAATCAGTAAGAAGGTTCAAGGTGTTGGGCTGGCATCAGTGTGAATCAGTATGAAGGTTCAAGGTGTAGGGCTGTCATCAGTGTGAATCAGTGAGAAGGTTCAAGGTATAGGGCTGGCATCAGTGTGAATCAGTAAGAAGGTTCAAGGTGTTGGGCTGGCATCAGTGTGAATCAGTATGAAGGTTCAAGGTGTAGGGCTGTCATCAGTGTGAATCAGTGAGAAGGTTCAAGGTATAGGGCTGGCATCAGTGTGAATCAGTAAGAAGGTTCAAGGTGTTGGGCTGGCATCAGTGTGAATCAGTATGAAGGTTCAAGGTGTAGGGCTGGCATCAGTGTGAATCAGTGAGAAGGTTCAAGGTATAGGGCTGGCATCACTGTGAATCAGTGAGAAGGTTCAAGGAGTAGGGCTGGCATCAGTGTGAATCAGTATGAAGGTTCAAGGTGTAGGGCTGGCATCAGTGTGAATCAGTGAGAAGGTTCAAGGTGTAGGGCTGGCATCAGTGTGAATCAGTGAGAAGGTTCAAGGTGTAGGGCTGGCATCAGTGTGAATCAGTAAGAAGGTTCAAGGTGTAGGGCTGGCATCAGTGTGAATCAGTGTGTAGGTCAGCTTCATTTTTTCAGCGAAACCTCCTCCTCCGGAACGGATAGAGTTAAGGCATCTATCCGCTTCAAGTTGATGGGTGATAGAGTCGTAAAGAGGATGTACTATTTGAATTTTTTTGACGGCTATAATTATTCACTTATTATCGAAAGTGAATGGAACAACCCAATACATGTGTAAGTGTATTAAAACCCCATATTTTCGCATGTAACCTACATTCTTTCTCAAGGCAAAATATACAATATGAGAATACTATATATACAGTACCTTGAGAATGGATGGAGATTAAATCGGAAAAAAATATATTTTGAATACACTTACACATAAATTGGGTCTTTCATTCACCTTTATTTCCTCACTACGACATTGTACTAAGTTTCTCCATTATTATTTTTATTTTTATTGGTATACTGTTATAAGAGTTCTTATTTGAATTCTCTTGAAATATTAAAGATTTATATCGAAATATTCACATATTTTCGATATAATTTAAGCAATTTAGCCAAAGGAAGGCTTGACGTCACTGGTCAGACATTACTGACGCTAAGAACAATCATACGTAAGACAATAGCATAAAAACAATGTATTTATATCTACGTCAAAACAAGATACCGTAACAGTAGCTCCTCCGGAAAATATAGCTTTCCTATCCTCTTTCCAACACGGCTTTGGAACAACGCCCCTTGCCCCCATATTAATACCTGACCGCTTTGCAACCGTTGTTGATGATTCTGTTGCTTCTGTAACTCGGGGTTACAGCCACTGGTGACGCTGCTGTTGTATTGAGGCCGGTGTTGTATTGATGCTGCGGACGTTGTTTTTGTTGATGTATGATGCAATAATGTTGTTTTTATTTTGTCATAATGGTGATATTATGTAGCTCTTGGCTCTTGTCACAGCCTCGTAGTTCTTGCGTCACAGCTCTCTAATTGTAACGTTATAATCTTATGTAGCGTCACAACCTTCTGTAACTTCAGAACTCTGTTACTCCACAATCATTTGTTACGTCACCACTGTTGTACAAAGCACACTTCGCTGTTTTGTGCTTTTTGAATATAGACTAAAAGAACATGATTAACACGTGTTCAGCAGTAATGAGAGTGCAGGGAGAAGACACTAATGTTCTGTCGTAGCAAAAGATTTAGTGGGGGATATCTTGCGCACTTTAGTATCTGCTGAAATTCTAAATTTCCCGTTTTCTCTGGCGAGCGTTAATGGTCGAATCCGGTTTATATATGTCCACCCAACCCTATTTCTCTGGGGCCAGATTCACGAAGTAGTTACGCAAGTACTTACGAACGTGCTCATCTTTCCTCAATCTTTGACGGCTTTCGTTACTTTTATTAAACAGCTTACAAGCATGAAAACTTCACAATCAACTGTTGTTATTGTTATAAACAGCCTCCTGATACTTCGGAGCTCATTAACTGTTTAATAAATGTAAACAAAGTCACCAAAGATTGAGAAAAGATGTACAGGTTCGTAAGTACTTGCGTAACTGCTTCGTGAATCTGTCCCCCCGAATCCCACCTTTTCACTCGGTTTGCCAATCCGTAAAAAAATGTAACTGCTTTACCTAACCAGGAACGTACGACCCCAACCAACTCATCTAACTCACCGAAGCCGTGGCATATAGATTTACTTCAGCATTACCCTGCGTTAATTGCCACCAACAGGTCGCAGATTTCAACGGGTTGGTTGATTCCGTTCCAAAATCAACGCTACTGCTGTTGCGTGTATGATTGTATGTTGTATTTTTTGTGCTAGCTGTACCAGTAACATGTGTATATTACCCGTATGTACACATGTATATGCGTACGTTAACAAATAGAAATTAACAAATGCAATGCATTAAGTAGTGTTGTGGCGGAGGCTGACTCCATACACAGTTTCAAATGTAGATATGAGAGAGCCCAGTAGGCTCAGGAATCTGTACACCAGTTGATTGACAGTTGAGAGGCGGGACCAAAGAGCCAGAGCTCAATCCCCGCAAACACAACTAGGTGAGTACAACTAGGGGAGTACGTGCTTCTACATCCTGTAGTACAGTAGTCTACGTTCTCGACTCACAATCGAGTGGCCCCGGATTCAATCTCGGGCCATTTAGAAACAACTGGGCCATCTTCCTTTCTCCTGATGCATCTGTTCGCCTAGAAGTAAAAATAGGTACCTGGGTGTTAGTTGTGGGGCCGCATCCTAAGGAAGGTTAGGTTAGACTGGCCTAGCAGGCATCTAGACAAGCCTAAGCTGAGGCTTCCGGTCACCCGATAACAGGAATTATATATCCAACCAATGTTATTCATAATATATCTAACCTACGCTAGAAACACGCTGGCGGTATCGATTACGTCACCTGGAAAGTAATGGAGGCTTGAACATCGTATTACAAATAACATCGCGATGTGTAGCAGCAAACATTCTCACTGTTAACGATCTCGTTCGTCTTCAATCTTATTTCCAGGCTCTCATCCTCTCTGCTCTCTCTTCCCCTTCTTCCTCTCTTTTCTATTCTCCTCTTTCTTCTATTCTCCTCTCCCTGCCCTTCGTCTTTCCCTTCCATGTTATTTATTTTTTGTCCTCCTTCCACTCTGGCGTCAAGGATCTTGCTGGCTATGTCCTTGTTTACAAACACTGTCTGCGTCGTTATGGATGTCAGGTTTTATCTTTTCCATTTGTTTGATTGTTTTCCTGTCTCATTTTGTTCTGATAATTATTTTTTGCTATCAACTTCTTTGCTCTCGAAGTTGCTATCTTTATCTCCTTATCTCAGAGAAAATTGAGAAGCTTTGATATTCCTTCTCTTAATCTCTTCGTCTCCTCTGTTTACGATTGTTGTTTCTCTCTCTCTCTCTCTCTCTCTCTCTCTCTCTCTCTCTCTCTCTCTCTCTCTCTCTCTCTCTCTCTCCGTTCTCTATTGCTACCAATCTATCTTTTTCCTCTTGTGCATCTTCTCTTCCTCATTTCTCTCTCTCTCTCTCTCTCTCTCTCTCTCTGCGTTTATCGCTCCCAATCTATCTTCTCCTACGCTTCCTTCATTCGTCGTAACTCTCTTCTTTTCTTCCATAATTACCAGTTTATCATCTGGCCTTCCACTCTTCCCCCCAACATCGCCTCTTGTGGCACAAGCGAGGCACACCCGACAGTGATTTACTCTTCCCCATATTGTTCATAAGATTACACAAGGAATTTATCCCTTCTCCCCCTCTCTCCCTCCCTCCCTTCATCTTCCCAAATTGCCACCCGTAAATGCTTGTTCACGTCACCTTCGTCAGCACAGCGATCGCGCCTCTCTCAAAAGCTTGGGGAGTAGAAAATGCTGTTTATGCTTCCCTGGTTTAGAATACGTTCGTTAATAGGTTTCGTGGTCTGTGTTGGCCACTGTATGGACCTTGATGTCGGATCCATGTTGTAGAATTGATATCCTGTGGAGAGAAATGAGATGGGTGAGCTGGTCGAATTATATGTATGCCCAATATGACGTGCCCATGTTGGGTATATACCCAACATGGGAAGGTCAAATATTTTAAATTTATAGATATAGAGTTTGGTTAATTTAACCCCACTTTGCACAGTGAACAGTTAGTAGAATAAAGATATATATATATATATATATATATATATATATATATATATATATATATATATATATATATATATATATATATAATTTTAAAGAATTAGTGATGTCTGAGAGCTCCTGTTTCCCCTCTCTCCCATCGACCAGGAGATGCTCTGTCGAAGTTGTGGTGGAAGAACTCGTAAATCTTGTGTGCTGGTTTCAAAACAAAGAAGATTCTGTTTTTTTCTTTCTTTGTTTTGCTATTTAAACAAGCTTGGGATCACGTTGCAGAAGATTTTTTTGTTGTCTTTGTTAAAGAAAGGTGTTTTAAGAACTTGGATGAACGTTTTTGGAAGGAAAGTTCATCTGTGAACTTACGATGGCAATAGTGTAAATGACCTCTTGGGTAAAATATACACCACCGTCAGGAAAATTTACAATATAAATATTTACAATAGATATATTGTAAAAAATACTAGTATTTCTACTTATTTCACTTCTTCAAGTACTTCATAGCTACAAATGCAGTTATTGGAAATATAGATTCTACTTCAGTTTCTACCGAATTAAAAATCAAATTTAAAATATCATAATTCATATTATAACCACAATGATGTCTTTGTTTTTATTATTACTTTTTATTACCATTAGTATGTCTTTACATAATCTTAAATTTTCTATATTATCCTTCATAATTCCCCTCTTATCCGTGACGCAGGATATATACACAGAGGTATACCAAGTGTATACGTTAATATACACAAGAAGTTTACTTTAGTCCTCGACGATGCTAATGCCCTGAGTACTCTTGCTGGCTGGTCAGTAAGCTATGGCGTTGGCCTTAACAGATTCTCCACAGGTTGATAGATTTTTAAGACCATTACCAAACCTGTAGCCAGAGGGGTCAACAGGATACTGTTGGTACCGTGTGAAGGTCTTTTGGAGGGGTCACACTGGAGAGGGTCAAGGGTCAAAGAGGTCTTGGTAATGAAACAGTGAAGCTGATATATATAAACAGCTTCTTTGGCTGACTAATGAAGAAATATATATAATCACATTTGCTTATAGATTCCAGTACATTAAGATGTTTTCAACTTGATTCTTTTCCAGACAACCTTGTATGCTAATTGCTCTCTCGAGATGCGTCCTTCCACTGTACGTTACTTTCATCTCTTTCCTCTCTCATCTCAACCTTCCTCATCCCTCCTTCATCTTTCTTCCTCTTTTTTCCTCATCTCTAGCTTTGTACTCCGCCCCCCCTTCTTTCCTTTCCTCTCTCCTCTCTACCTTCCATCTTTCCTGTACCTTACCCCTTATTTCCCCCCCCCCCATCTTTTCTATATCTTTATCCTCCCTTTCCTTTTACCGTTCCACTCTTGTATATAATCCACACATTACTTGCCTCCCTCTTTCTCTTGTTTATATCTCTCTACCTCTTTCCATTCTTCCTGTTCCCTCCTGCTTCTTTCTGTGCTCTCTTTCTCTCTCCCTGTTCTCTTTCTCTTCCGCCATCCATCCTTCCTCACTCTTTTTGCCTTGGTGTGTTTTTCACAATGTTTTTTTTTTACTTTCCACTTTGGCTTAATTGCCTTCTCTATATTTTCCTTTATATCGAGTTTCTCTTCTTTGTGGTCTTTATTTATTCTTTGTTATTCTTAAGGGTCGTGTTCTCAAGAGTCTCTAGACCTCGATTCTCGTGTCGTCTTTCCCTGCCCCTTTTCAACACTCTTGCCTTTTCTGTTGCCTTTTCTTTATCTTCGTTCATTGTGTGTTGGCACACTACGCGCTGATTTAATTTGATTCACTTCTTGTTTCGTTTCAGTCTGCGAGTCCCTATTTATCTGTTTTGATTTCCTCTTTTTCACTCTTTTTTCATTTTATCTTGTCTCTTAATCGCTTTCTTTCCTCTCTATCTCTCTCTCTCTCGTTATTTTCTTTCATCTTTCTCTTCTGTTTCTCCTGTTTTTTCTCTCGTTCCCTTTATACTCTTCTCTCTTTTTCTCTCTCTGTTCTTTTTTCTGTTTTCTCTCTAGTCTTTCTATCTTCTGTTTCTCTTTCCTCTCTCTTTCCCTCTTGTTTTCTCTCTTTCACTACCAGCCCCACTTTGCTATACTGTTTTATGCCTCTCTTTTCCGCCTTCTTATGTCCTGTTTGTATCACACGTAGACCGATTAATTTTCCTCTCTGTCTCCACTTCGTCTCCTCGACCATTTGTCTCTGTGTTGCTTGTCTGTTTTATCCAGTTTTCTGTCTTCGTAATCCTTACTCCCTTTGCCTCCACCGTTATCCGTCTCCTCTCCTTATCCTCCTTTCTTTGATGCATGCGTTTCATACCAGCTTTTTATTTTCAATACTCCTAGCTTCGCTCTACTTTCCTCTCTTCTCCTACTTTTCTGCCTTCTCTCTACTTTTCTACCTTCTCCCTATATTCTTATAACACTTTCTTCTCTCTTCTAAGAGAGAAAGAAAAGACGTTATTGCGTCTACCTCTACCTGAGGTTTTCTACCTCTACTTGAGGTAGAGAAAGAAAAATCCGTTATTGCGTTTTCTATAACGTCTGAAATGAGAGTTTGGTTTTCAAGAGAGAGAAAGAGAGAATAATTAGAGGAAAGCGCTAAGCCATTACGACTATATAGCACTGAGAAAGGATCAGGACAAGGATTTGGGATGGGACAGGGGGGAGGAATCGTGCTCTTTCCCTCCGTCCCATCCCAAATCCTTATCCTGATCCCTTCCCAGTTTTCTAAGTGTTTATTGAGCTCTGCATCATTCACAATGTTGTTAAAATGCATCGTTATATAATATATTGTTGTAGTTGCCTGTTCTGAGAGGAGTGGGAGAAAGAAGGGAAGAGAGAGAGAGGAAGGGAGGAGAGGGGTGAGGTAAGAGGGGAGGGTTGAGGTAAGAGAGAGAGGGTAGCAGAGGGAAAGTGGGTAAAGAGGAAGCGAGGTGGAGAGGGGAGAAGGAGGATGCAGATTTTGTGAGGGGGAAGGTTTTGTGAGGGAAAGATTTGGTGAGGAATGAAAGAGAAAAAGAGAGAGAGAGAGAGAGAGAGAGAGAGAGAGAGAGAGAGAGAGAGAGAGAGAGACCCAGACACTACCGGTTACCCAATCCAGTACGCCATGTAGGAAACAGTCAAGGTTAATACACCTGTCTATACTACCCATACCAGATGAAATTACATATTTACGGAACATAACGAAACTATATTTCCTCTCTTACGTGACCCTAATTGTCGTTAGATACCTCTCAATCATGCCAATCAGTTCCCTGTGCCTTATGTGCCATCTTCCTGTCCCTTTTTGCCGTTGCAAATCACTTGCAACATATCTGCCAGGCGATTGCATTGTGACAGATACACTCCAGTAAATCCATGTGGTTCTTGGCAATCATAAATCCCTATAGAAGCGATTAATATATAAAACAAAAAGTCTCAAATTGATCATTTGCCTGAACGTTTCAGTGCTTCTCGGATCACCAGAGGCTGTGATAGGCATGAGTAAGGAAAGTTAATTTGATATAAACAAAATCAGTAGTCGGGTTAAGGGTGATTGAGCACTTCCTTCAATAGGCGACCTAACGCCACATTAATTAATGGAACTATCGCTATTACCTTATTAATGTGACACCTCGTCATTATACACAGCTCATTGAAGCCATTCATCATTTCGGTGTATAATTGCCCTATTTTGGTGATAACTGAGGGAGGAAGGAACGAGGGAGGAATAGTGGAGGGAGAGATTAGGAAGACGAACGTATGGAACGGAAAGGAAAAGGGTAAAGGAGGGTGAAGAAAGACATAAGGGAGGGTAAGGAAGGAGTGTTAGAGGAGGGGGAGGAATAAAGGGAGAGAACAAAAAATACAAGAGTGAAAGAAAGAGGGAAGAAGGATGAGGTAGGGATAAAATAATGGATAGGGAGGAGTGAGGGAGATGGAATATAATGTAAAGGGCGTAACGATGGAGTAAGAGGAGGAATGAGACAGCGTAAAGGAGACACGGAATGGAATGATTTAAGGAGAGCTGTTAACGAGAGGGATGATAACGAGAGTGAGAGAGAGAGAGAGAGAGAGAGAGAGGCAGTTTGTGGCGACGCGTGGCAATCATGGAGGCAGCAGGTGGGAGAGGCACCTCCACAGCCCCCAGTGCCAAGTGACCATCCGTACCGTTCAGTGCCACCTGTGTCGCCGCCACCAGCACGTGGCCCACCTCGCCGTGGCACCCTCCACACCGGCGCCGCTCCGCGCCTGCCCGTGTCGCGCCTGCGTCACCCTCCAACACATGTGCCTACTCCCAAAAACACACACCTGTCAAAATCTAAATTTATAGCCCCCCTTCCAGAGTGTTTAAACCGGTTGGCCGGCGATTATACACCTGGCTCCTAAAGTCAGGTATATTTTTTTTGGTTAGTTGATGTTGTAGGTCGGTGCTGTGGAGGCTGTGCGGCGCTGCACGTGCAGGCTGTGGCCAAGCCCGCGCGCTGCCACGCTGTTTCGGGCCTACCGTAGGGCTCGGGTGTATGAAGTGGACAAACCGGGGGTGACACCGCCCCCAGACACGGTGGCCACGGTGGCTGGTCGTCCCTTCACCCATCTGGACCCCGAGGATCCCCCGGGGGACAGAGAAGACGACGGGCTCCAGAGCACCGTGGCCACAATCAGCGGTGCCACCAGGGACCCGCTGCAGCAGCAACCACAGCCGCAGCAGCTGCAGCAGCAGCAGAGTCCGGCAGCTTCTCGCAGCAGTCGCGGGGCCATGCCCACGCTGCTGGAGAAAGTACATCGCTATGTCTGGCCTAGGGAACGCGAGGAGTGCCCTCAGGTGGCCTTCGAAGAAGTCCCGTGCAAGGAAATCCCAATCACTCAGTGGATCATTCGACGCGTCAGAAGACTCTCACTCTTCCATAAAAAGAAAGGTAGAAATCCTCCACGAAACCTGTACATCTTTCGTCACTTATGGCGGCGTTTGTTTACACTTTTTTTTAAAACTGTGAGACTGTTTATTACAATAACCGTGGGACGATAACGGCCTCGTAGCGATTGCGAGCTCGTAAACTGTTTAATAAATATAGATTAAGGCTCTATGATCGACGGAAGATGTGCAGGTTTCGTAAGGTCGCTCTGTGATGTGTCCCTGTGACGGTGGATGGTCTGTGAGGCTTGTGGTGGATGGTCCGTGAGGTTTGTGGTGGATGGTCCGTGATGCTTGTGGTGGATGGTCCGTGATGCTTGTGGTGGATGGTCCTTGATGCTTGTGGTGGATGGTCCTTGATGCTTGTGGTGGATGGTCCTTGATGCTTGTGGTGGATGGTCCGTGATGCTTGTGGTGGATGGTCCGTGATGCTTGTGGTGGATGGTCCTTGATGCTTGTGGTGGATGGTCCTTGATGCTTGTGGTGGATGGTCCGTGATGCTTGTGGAGGATGGTCCTTGATGCTTGTGGTGGATGGTCCGTGATGCTTGTGGTGGATGGTCCGTGATGCTTGTGGTGGATGGTCCGTGATGCTTGTGGTGGATGGTCCGTGATGCTTGTGGTGGATGGTCCTTGATGCTTGTGGTGGATAGTCCTTGATGCTTGTGGTGGATGGTCCTTGATGCTTGTGGTGGATGGTCTGTGAGGCTTGTGGTGGATGGTCCGTGATGCTTGTGGTGGATGGTCCGTGAGGCTTGTGGTGGATGGTCCTTGATGCTTGTGGTGGATAGTCCTTGATGCTTGTGGTGGATGGTCCGTGATGCTTGTGGTGGATGGTCCTTGATGCTTGTGGTGGATGGTCTGTGATGTTTGTGGTGGATGGTCCGTGATGCTTGTGGTGGATGGTCCTTGATGCTTGTGGTGGATGGTCCTTGATGCTTGTGGTGGATGGTCCTTGTTTCTTGTGGTGGATGGTCCTTGTTTCTTGTGGTGGATGGTCCGTGATGCTTGTGGTGGATGGTTCTTGTTTCTTGTGGTGGATGGTCCTTGTTTCTTGTGGTGTATGGTCCGTGATGCTTGTGGTAGATGGTCCTTGTTTCTTGTGGTGGATGGTCCGTGATGCTTGTGGTGGATGGTTTATGTGATACGATGGACACGAAATGGTTACCAGGATGCTGTTGCAAGAATTCTGCAGGAATGGAAGGGACAAGGATTAGGGATGGGACGGGGGAAAAGAATGGTGGCCAACCACTTGGACGGTCGGGGGATTGAACGCCGACCTGCATGAAGCGAGACCGTTAGCTGAATACATTATCCCAGAGAGAGAATTCGCATTAACTACTCCCAAAAACTGAATTGTTACGTCTCGTTCCCCGCAATACGGTGCCAGGCAGTTAGTTTTTTTTCAGGCCACATTAGGTAACAAGCTTTAGGAGTAGTTATGCGGGTCTCTCTGGGATAATTTATTCAGCTGACAGTAAGTGAAAAGTGGAATTATTGTGCAGGAGTAAAGGGTAAAAGGGTACTTTGTACAGTCTCTTACGCACTCACACACACGCACACACACACACACACACACACACACACACACACACACACACACACACACACACACACACACACACACACACACACACACACACATTCATCTCGATGTTTTGCATCCCCCACGAGGACTGTACAGGAAGATACATAGCACCAATACCTGACCGGATATAATCGACCAGATTACTCGGCCGTTCGCATTAGCAGCTTCTGCTGTCTTGGGGAGGCTCGCTAACATCTCTGCAACACTTGTACTTTCCCGCCAGTTAAAAATTAGTTTGCTATTGCATTGCAGTTTAATCTGTTAAAATGCAATTAACATTTACACCTAGATTAATATATCGAGAAGGATTTAATTTAATGAAAATATGTTTTCATAAATGATTGTAAATATCCAATTCACACATAAAAATTTACTCAAAATTTTAGTATATTTTTTTATTTGAAAAAGAATGTCATGATAATAGTATAACACGTAATTTTTTCATTTTTACATGATTAAAATGATTAACATTTTGTCGGGAATTTGGGAGTTAAAATGTTGATTGCTTAATTAGGAAAATTGGCAAGAGTCTATTTCAAGTTTATAGGCTAAAAATAACATGAATTTAGAGAGATTTACACAGCCTCCTGAACTGAACAGTGTGAACAGGTTCATGTTCTAGCCTGAACACACGGTATGAACACCCAACTCATGAAACATGCACATAATTTCAATATTCTTAATTGATTTTGACAAACCATATCTCTTTAGGAGTAATTTCTTAATAATAATCCAGCTGGTACTCCCAGCTGGTAACATTCAGTTGGTACGTCCCATTAACCCTTAGCCATTAACTAAGGGACTCATCTTGGGGGAACACACCATATAAGCCAGGTATATCCGACTTGCTGAACAACCAGACCGTCAGCTGTGTATACTGGTATAGGTTACCGATACCGAATGGTAGAGAGGTATACACCTGCTAGAGGCTCAACCTTTTGAGCTGTCCACACCTGCAATATTTCCTTTATCTCTCCACACCTTCTGACTGGACAACTGTGAAGGAATATCTGGACGCCTGAGACCTTCTGGCCTTCTGCTCCGAATTATATTTTATGTTCATTATAAAATACCTGGAATGTAATTGTTGACCTTCCTGACTTCAAAAATGTATGGTTTTGAGACGTCTAATTAATTTCAGTAGGTGAGCACTATTGTCTGAGGTCAGTGGCTGGCGGATCATCAAGGCTGGACGTATAAACGTTAGTGAATATTAGTGTATGTAAACAGAATATGAGGGGGAGGGGAAAGAGTTATTGTGGAGTATGAGGAAGGAGAGGGGATTGCGAAGTATGAGGGAAGAGAGGTATTTCACAGTATGAAGGGGAAAAAGAGGTGTTTCACAGTATACTAGTGACTTGGGACCTGGTGATTTGGTGTGGCATCTTTCCAAGTCCCTTTACTCTCTTTCCCTCTTGCTTTAATGCCTCTTGAATAATGTCTGGCGAACGTACTCGAAAAGTTTTCAGTTTTCACATTAGTTTAAATTTTCTTTTGGCATTTGAGTCATTTTTGGTATAGGGATCATGGGGGTGCTTGTTAGGGTCATTAGATTGCCTTCGCGTCCGACCATTCCATAAAGGTTCAGTCAATACATTTCGTAACGAGCAAGCGACTGACGATTCGTAAACTTACCTTTACATGCAATGTAATGCAATAAAATGACCTTATTCATCTGTAATACAATCTCCTAGCAGATATTTCAAGTCTTGTCTTGCTTCCTGATATCGGCTTTCAGTGTGCGTGTATTTGTAAGTATGCGTACATGTGTGTATATATGTAATTTTTTGTGAGTGCATATGTATTTGTGTATGTATTACTGGAAGAGCTTTGCTTGTCGATCTGAGTCATTTCCTATGACTGGAAAGTGTTAGGTCAATAATAGTAGCACGAATCATCAATATTTCTTCTTTTTCACATAAGGAAAATTTAAACTTGCCTCGGCCAAATAATTTTTCACTTTTAACCGGCCTGATACGTGTAGCCAGCCGGACGCGTTTCGATAAAGCACTCTTCAAAATCTTCTGAAGCAGCGAATTCAAATGAACACTCATATAAGTTATTGAGTGTAGTGTTTACATGGTGCTACTTTAAATTGTAATAAGGAGCCATTCTTTGTTGAACAGCCCTATTTTGGTAGGCCTAGTAATGCGGTAAGTCTACTTGCCAAATTAACTCAAATATCCAATTACAAAATTGGACAAGTTCATATCTACCTTCATGAACATATCTACCTTCTATCGTCGCTCGGTAGAGCGACGATCTCGCTTCAAGCAGGTCGGCGTTCAATCCCCGACCGTCCAAGTGGTTGGGCACCATTCCTTTCCCGACCCATTTCATATCCTTATCCTGACCCCCCATTTCCCAGTGCTAAATAGTCGTAAAGGCTTGACGTTTTCCCTCTGATAGTTCCCCCCCCCCCATTCTCATCTACCAGCTAGTGGGCAGCGTGGATACTATGGGACATATAGCACAAATATGGGTGAACTTTCCTCTAAAATAGGGGAGTTTAACGCACCGTTCGGCACAAGTTCGGTTTATGATATTACCTTCTGTGAGTTGGGTGTCAGATGCATCAGTATATGAGAGGGAGAGAGAGAGAGAGAGAGAGGGGGGGGGAGGAGGGGTGAGGGAGAGAGAGAGAGAGGTATTTCAGAGTATGAGAGAGAGACAGAGAGAGGGAGGAGGGGGGAAGGGAGAGAGAGAGAGAGAGAGAGGTATTTCAGAGTATGAGAGAGAGGGAGAGAGAGAGAGAGAGAGAGAGAGAGAGAGAGAGAGAGAGAGAGAGAGAGAGAGAGAGAGAGAGAGAGAGAGAGGGAGGAGGGGTGAGGGAGAGAGAGAGAGAGGTATTTCAGAGTATGAGAGAGAGACAGAGAGAGGGAGGAGGGGGGAAGGGAGAGAGAGAGAGAGAGAGAGAGGTATTTCAGAGTATAAGAGAGAGAGAGAGAGAGAGAGAGAGACAGAGAGAGAGAGACAGAGAGAGAGGCATTTCAGAGTATGAGAGAGAGAAAGGTATTTCAGAGTATGAGTGAGAAAGGTATTTCAGAGTATGAGTGGTGCGATAACTCGGCGGACATTGTGTGTGTGTGTGTGTGTGTGTGTGTGTGCGAGGCTGGGCAGCCTATGTGATCTGTGAACTGGG
>NC_091155.1:25146932-25159432 GCF_040958095.1 Procambarus clarkii
GTGGGGGTGGGGTGGGGGTGGGGGGGGGGGCAGGTAGCCTGGTGGATAGCGGCAGGTAGCCTGGTGGACACACACACACACACACACCTGGTGTGTGTGGGGGTGGGGTGGGGGTGGGGGGGGGGCAGGTAGCCTGGTGGATAGCGCGCAGGACTCGTAATTCTGTAGCGCGGGTTCGATTCCCGCACCAGGCAGAAACAAATGGGCAAAGTTTCCTTCACCCCTGAATGCCCCTGTTACCTAGCAGTAAATAGGTACCTTGGAGTTAGTCAGCAGTGGAGGAAAAAAAAGTAGTTGGTAAACAGTTGATTGACAGTTGAGAGGCGGGCCGAAAGAGCAAAGCTAAACCCCTGCAAACACAACTAGGTAAATACAACTAGGTGAATATACACTCTCTTTGGTCCGTGGGACCAAAGAGCCAGAGCACAACCCCCGAATGCATAAATAGGTGAGTACACACACACACACACACACACACACACTCACACACACTGTGTGTATGTGTGTGCGGATTAGTCTGAGCTAATAGGACCTCTTGGGTTAGTCCAAGAGCTAATAGCTCGATTCTGCAAGAACATATATTAAACACACAGACACACATATACATACACCCACAAACACTCCCTTTTTCCAAAGACGAAAACAGAAGAAAAAAAGTAATTATTTAATGTCTTAATAACTATTCTCCAAGTTCGACCGGGAAACCTCAAACAGGAATCTTCCAACAGGAGGCTTTCAAGTAGGATACTTCCGTCAGATACCTTTTAGATGTATCGCTTCCTTAATGGCTCCCGTAAATCTTCCCCAAAAATCAGGAGAGAGCCAGGAAGAGATGTCCCATTATTTCCTATAATCAGCTTGAGGCAGACGAGGAGGACCTACCAACGTTAATATAAACATGCAATACCAATGTGGCTGTCTTTTTGCCTCTCGTGTATAATATGTATGTCAGTGTGTATGTGTAGGATGGTTTAACAGTATTCTGAGACTACCTGTCCTGGAAAAGTGGCGAGAGTAAGAGGAAGCAGTTTGGGAAGGCTTAAGAGGGCTGAAGGCTGACTCTGCTTAAGGAGGACTCGTTCGGACTACGAGGTAGGCTTGTGGAGGTAGGGCTGAGGGCTAGAAATAATTATGGAGGGATAGGTTGAGAATCTAGGGAGGTTTATCGAGGGAGATTGAAGGATAAGGGAGATTTATATGGGCAGTAATGAAGAGTGGGATGATATTATGCAAAAATGTATGAATATTTAAGTATAGGGCGAAATGATGCTTATCAGTTTGCAGGCTTGTTCGGTCTTGAGACATTTGTGTTGAGTGAGCTAACATTGACCTACAAAAATAAAGTCAAATGACCATGATACATGATTAAGGCCAGGTCATCATGGGGCGAAAACGCTTAGCCGGTGTGATAGCACTTAGATGAAATGTGAGGATTGGAGTTGGGATGGAATGATGGATTGAAGGAACGGGGCCCAATCACTTTGATCTTCGGGGATCGAGCGCAGAGTTGCAAGAGCCGAGGCCATATAGCTGTACCGACCAATCCAAACGAATAGGCGAGATATTTGATTAACATGTCTTCGAGCAAAGCTTGACAAACCATAACACACATATTTGCCCTCAGAGGGTAGACATAATTGGGTTTCATCTTTACATAGGTACATTTGAGCTTCGCCTGAAAGATTGGTTGACCTTCGGAATTTGATCGAGCCTTTTTGGACGAAAGAATAAAAACAAATATCAAAAAGTTAGGCGGCTTGGGCTGCAGAGATCGGGAAAACAATAAAAATTGTTTTACACAAACAATTGCTGCCCATTGGCACAAATGATGAATTATTAAGGTAAATCTACTCTAAGAAAGATTGTCTGGTAAGAAACCAAAGTCCAATTGAAGAGAAAATACTTCTTTCTTTCACAACCTATTTGCTGCCTCTCTCTCTCTCTCTCTCTCTCTCTCTCTCTCTCTCTCTCTCTCTCTCTCTCTCTCTCTCTCTCTCTCTCTCTCTCTCTCTCTCTCTCTCTCTCTCTCTTCCTCTCTTTCTCCCTCTCTCTCTTTTTACACGGAGGGCACAGGAGTAGACGCATACTCACTCCTGTTAGGAGGTTGAGACCTTTCCCATCCCAAAACTCAGAGTAGGCCTTACTCTGCTACTTTTTCCCTGTAACACGACCCGCCAATCGGTTTTACACCCAGGTCCCCAATTACTGTTGGATGAACAGGTGTAAACGGCTATAGATTGGTTCCCAGTCAATTCTCCTCGGGGTTTTATCACAGCCGAATGAGTGTGTGTATAATTTATGCCGTGTTTCGCGAGTGTGTGCGTGTGTGTACATGTGTGTGTGAGTGTGTCTGTGTAACCACCAGACCAACATCCTGTTTACATTTAGGTAAAGAACAACCACCCTATCCCCAAACCTCCCCAGGAGGGAACCGGAATTAAGGCGTAGCCCTTGTGACGAAGAAAACAGTTGAAAATCGTCTCTCGTAAATCCCTGGGTCGTGGAAGACCGGACGCTTCCAAACGTTGGCCAAGAGAGTGGTGCTCTGTTGTCTGACAAATGGCCATTACTGTTGTTATCAGAGATAGCAAGAGAGAGAGAGAGAGAGAGAGGCGGATGCAGGTAAGGCTGGATGCGTCAGTGGCAAATAAATAGAAACACTGGTGGATGTAAGTAGGGCTGAGGGCATCAACGGTGGATACAAAGGGTGGATACAAAGGGGGAATGGCCTTCCCTGCTCGCTAATCCTCACACCCTCACCCCAACACCAACCCCAAATCCACACTTTGCTTAACACTTCACTACTTCATCAGAGTGGTGAGCGCTGCTCCTTTTAACAAACGTCCAGTATGAAATTATTTTGCATATCCATAAGCGTACGATCCTAGACAAACACCCCTAAGCTTCATTAGCTAGAAAAATGCGTTCAAACAATCGCTTGGATTCCACTAACACATCTAAAATTTTAGACCCTGGTTAGCATGTAAAAACATCTAAAAACATGAGGTACGGAGAGTATGTTGCACGGATTGGTAGCTATGCGTTTTGGGACGTATATTTGCAGGACCTGAGGCAGAAATGTCATAAGGTCTCACCCTATGACCTTACCTCACCTTAGACTGATCATATCTCATAAGGTCAGTCTCTGCCGTATTCTGTATTGCGGAAGGAGAAGAGAGAACTGAAGGTCAGCCAAGGCTGCTTATAAAGAGGATTTAGAGATGAAATAACTACGAGAAAGTGCCAAGATAGTATGACTATCTTAGCGAATGTGGCAGCTGTTTGTTTTCATACGAGATGGATTGAAGGAACGATGGCCCCGTGCCTAGGATCTTCGGGGGATCGAACGCCGAATCTGCAAGATTTTGGAGACCGGAGAGGCAGTGTTGTGGGCGAGGGGGGAGGGCTTGGAGGTGTAGGATGGGCGGGAGAATGACATGTGTAGGAGAGTGGTTTGGGAGGAAGGGTAGGAAAGGACGGGGGAGGGGGGGGGGAATGGAACAGTAGGACAAGAAGGATGGTCTACTCTGTCCTGATGGTTAAGTTCCTGGTGGAGGATCAGAGGTCCAGCCTGAAGCCTCTAACTTATAGTAGAACTTATAGATTGATTGATGAAGATTAAGCCACCCAAAAGGTGACACGGGCATGAATAGCCCGTTAGTGGTGGCCCTTTTGAGCCATTACCAGTATCAAGAGCTGATACTGGAAATCTGTGGAGGTGCGACTGCACCCTGCGTGACGGGAGATGTCTCCCGTGGAACTTATAGTGAAGAACCTAAACTTATAGTGATCTTACGAAACCTTAAAGCAGATACGACCACACCTCGAAGGTTGTGAGAAGGTGGTCGTAAGACCCAGGGCGAACACAACAGGAAGCTAGCAGAAATAACCATCAATTAAAAAATAAAGATAATGAAAACTAGTAAAATAAAAAGGAAATAAGAGAAAACAAAAAATATATGCAAGATTGTGGATGAAGAACCTTCCACCAGTGAGCGCTCCAGCTGCATGAATATGTTTAATCACGTTCTACATATATTACTGACAGTCTGAGACCATCTGGACAATCTCAGATCAATCTGAGACCATCTCAGACCATCTCAGACCATCTCAGACCATCTCAGATAGTTGTAGACCAACTGAGACAATCTCAGACCATCTGAGACAATCTCAGACCATCTGAGACAATCTCAGACCATCTGAGACAATCTCAGACCATCTGAGACAATCTCAAACCATCTGAGACAATCTCAGACCATCTGAGAGAATCTCAGACCATCTGAGACAGTCTCAAACCATCTGAGACAGTCTCAAACCATCTCAGACAATCTCAGTCCATCTGAGACAGTCTCAAACCATCTGAGACAATCTCAGACCATCTGAGACAGTCTCAGACCATCTGAGACAATCTCAGACCATCTGAGACAATCATTGGAGCAGGACGGGAAACGAACCAGCGTGTTGATAAACACCAGATTCGTACCATCCCCGTGGACAATGATTTTATCATATCACTTCACTGTGATTTCCTTGTGTATTAAAACTATAGTAAAAACAGTTCAAAAAATCTTATGTACGGAATTTCAAGACGCTGTGTGGTTTAGGGATGGAAACAGAAATATATCGTACTGTCGTCCTCATCTGATTTGCATCAACAAAGGTAATTAAATTCTCATTAATCCAGCCGGAAATCTCCCCACCTTGTTTGTGAATTACACTCGACTCACAACTGATTACGTGCAAAAAAAATTCTCGAACAGTGTTTCACTCTCGTTCTCTGTTCGAATCGCATCAACAAAGGGTGGATTTTATATATCTAAGTGCTTCAGTCGGGTTCAAAACTGCAGCAGCCCGTTCTTATCAACGAAGGTCAAAAACGTATTAAATATAGCAGTCAAACTCCCGTTTATAATTGGGAAAAAACGCCTCTCACACGACTTACACGTCATCGAACTAATGACGTTCGAAACATTTCTCGCACAATGCTTCGCTGAAACATCGGTTCTAACCTGTGTTCGAACCGTAACTCTGTGTACTTCACCCACATATTACATATACAAATAATTGCCAACAGAACCTAAACACCTAACCTAATGGACTCGTAATTATGCATAAAATGCAATATATTTATAGTTAAGAAAAATTCCTATTTTGAATGAGCAATATGTTAATATTGATGAATGCCTCATTGGGGTCGGCCACTGAATGGAATGATCATAGCGTTATCTTGAGGTTATCTTGAGATGATTTCGGGGCTTTAGTGTCCCCGCGGCCCGGTCCTCGACCAGGCCTCCACCCCCAGGAAGCAGCCTGTGACAGCTGACTAACTCCCAGGTACCTATTTACTGCTAGGTAACAGGGGCATTCAGGGTGAAAGAAACTTTGCCCATTTGCCCTTTGCCCTTTGCAAATAATTTTCAGTGGAACCTGTACACCTAACCTAACCTAATTTAGATCTGACTATACACCAAATCCTAATATTTATATATATATTACTGTTTTGACATAAAACATATCGGTTTTCAATACATATTAAAATTGTTGAATATGCCTTTAGCAGCTGCCTGTACGAGCACAACCTGAGGGCAGAATGGTGGACGGGCTTCTGAATGTTCAGAGTTCCATGAGTGATCAAACAAGCTTTTATATAACCTTTATATATATCCTTCATTACAGTCGAGACATTTTCAGGGTTGAAGGTTCTGAAATATAACATAATTCTTCTGCAGACGAGGAGTTACAATAACGTGGCTGAAATATATTGACCAATCACATTCACAATCGACTTGAGAATGGTCCAGGACGGACCGAAACATCGTCGTCCCATCACTTTCTAGTGTGTGGTTTGGTTAACACATATTTCTTCTGCTCTTGTGATATAAAGATAACGTTGACTAACGAATGTGGGTGATTTCAACACAATTATCTTGAAGTGCTCGTTAACTCCCCACACATGGTAGTACATTGATGGTACTCCTTCCATGGGGGTCACGTAATTACAAGTAGGAATTGCTTCCAATACATGTACAAGTAGACCTGAATATTTCTTGGACTGGTTCGAGAGTTAAGTATCTAAACTGTCGATTAAAATCCTTCATGGTGGATCGAGAGGTGTGCTCTGGAGCCCTCTCCAGTGGTTGGGATGACTCTGAACATCTCAACGGTAGTTTTCAGCAGTTTGTCCTATTGCATTGAAGTTATAGAAGAGTTTATAGTTCCCGGGAAGGGAGGTTACTTAAGCTAATCCCCCCTACTGTAGTAATCCCGCGATTTGACAGTTTAGCCACGTAATCGACACCCACGTCCCACACACACACACACACACACACACACACACACACACACACACACACACACACACACACACACACACACACACACACATACACACACACACACACACACGCACACACACACACACTCTCTGGGTTAAAGCCCTATCTACACTTGTAATCCAATTACTCCTCCCATTTCTTTGGACACTTACAAAAAGAGCGTTCTGGGAATTGGTGTTGCCACACACTGGTGTCTTCGTTGTATTTAAGGCAGGTTTCTGTATACCTTTCTCCTGTGTATCATTCGTTCTGTGAAATATGCTCTCTCTCTCTCTCTCTCTCTCTCTCTCTCTCTCTCTCTCTCTCTCTCTCTCTCTCTCTCTCTCTCTCTCTCTCTCTCTCTCTCTCTCTCTCTCTCTCTCTGTGTACTAAAGTCTGAACCCCATTATCTCTATACCAGACCGTCCTGAACTCTCCTCGACTCTTCTACACTCTCCCCGACCCTTCTACACTCTCCTATTCTCTCTCTTCCCACCTTCTCTGCGCCTTGCCACACCTGCCTCTTGCCACACCTGTCCTTTGCCACACACCTGTCCCTTGCCACACCTGTCCCGTCCTCCACTACTGTGCCACATCGCAGGTTAACCAGCTAGGCGGCGCCAGGACGCCTAGGATCACCTTCCCCTAGTCGCTAAGCCCACGACCAAAGATGCTTAAAGAAAACTCTGGTGACAGCTGCGGGACTAAGCTGTATTTTGAGGAGGCTTCACCGGTACGTTGCTTTCAGGAGGCTTCACCGGTACGTTGCTTTCAGGAGGCTTCATCGGTACGTTGCTTTCAGGAGACTTCATCGGTACGTTGCTTTCAGGAGACTTCACCGGTACGTTGCTTTCAGGAGGGCTTCACCGGTACGTTGCTTTCAGGAGGGCTTCACCGGTACGTTGCTTTCAGGAGGGCTTCACCGGTACGTTGCTTTCAGGAGGGCTTCACCGGTACGTTGCTTTCAGGAGGCTTCACCGGTACGTTGCTTTTAAGAGGGCTTCACCGGTACGTTGCTTTCAGGAGGCTTCACCGGTACGTTGCTTTCATGAGGCTTCACCGGTATGTTACATTAATTTTAAAATGTTTTATGACGACTTTCTGTTAATAGTTTGGGAAGGTTGATGATGAAGAATTATGAGGAGAAAGCACTAAGCCAGAATGGCTATGGCCCGTGGAATATATATAAGGACAGGATAGGAGCTAGGATATGAGGACTGGGGGAATGACTGGTGCCCAACACTTGGGGGGTGGTCGGGGATCGAACACAGACCTGCATGAAGCGAGCCGTTTCGCTATTTCACCTGGTGCACGAGGTGGTACAACTGATGAGTACCTTTAGGAATTACAGCAATATGTTGCAAAAAGAGATGGAACGCTGTGCCATCTAGTTGGTGGATCTGTATTTGAATGTTGTAAAAACTGGAGATGTGATCGACATAGTCTGCAGACCCTGTTTATATATATATATATATATATATATATATATATATATATATATATATATATATATATATATATATATATATATATATATAGTTTGTATTGAGCCTAGGAGGGCTAGAACTAGGTTAAGTTAGGTTTTGTTAGCTTCATAAATACACAAACTTCTTCAACTGTGTCCTAATTTCAATACTACTAAAGTCTACTGTCTGCTGGTCCATCACGACATATTTGTACTTTTAACCAGATCATTAATATGAGAACTTTTATCAATCACGTCTCCCCAATTATCCTCCATCCTGACCAGATAGTTAATATGAGAACTTCTATCAATCTCGTCTCCTCATTTATCCTCCATCTCCTTTCTCCTCCTCCTCTTCATATTTCTCTCCTCCTCGCCTTCCTATTCTTTCGTTAAATTCCTCCTGTCATTTGGCCCATTCGGTGTCTTCCACTAAAATAGCGTTAAATGTTGGAACTTTGGGAGAGGAGAAAGAGAAGCGGAACACGTGTTTAGGAAGTGTCAACAGGTCTTTAACCCTCTCGAATCCGCCAGCATCCTCGAGCGCAGACGCCGGAAGCTGTCGGGATGCTGAAAGGCAGAGAGATGAGAGTGAGGAGGAGGAGGAGGAGGAGGAGAAGGATTGGAATGGAAGGTAAATATAGAGACAGTGAAGGAAGAGGGGGGGGGTCTAGGAGGGGGGGGGGAGTGAGATTTGAGGCAGGAGTAGGAGGAGAAGCAAAGAGAAAGTGGGAAGGAAAATTATGGAGAAGACATAAGAGAAAGGGGACGATATGGGGAAAGGGTGAAGAGAAAGCTAAGGAAAATAAAAGAGCAAGAGTAATAAAAAGTAGAAAGAATAAGATAAGATAGGGAAGATGAGGGAAGAATAAGAACAAAATTATAACTAAAGAAACGATACGATAAGAAGGGAGCAAAACGGAAGGAAAAAATATTGAAAAAAAAAAAATAAAAATTACATTCCTTCAAATATTTTGTAGTTAGCGTCGTAGAGGCTGCTTGCCCCGCCGCTTGGGCTGACCTAACCCCTGATAATCACCCCATATTCCTAGAAGGGCTGGAAGAGGCGGGGACCAAGAGCTAATAGCTCGATTCTGAATATAACAAAAAAAAAGGGCTGGAAACTCTGCGAAGGAATCCGTATTGGAGCCCAATAATAAAGCCCTAAATCCTTATCCTGATCCCTTCCAAGTGCTATATAGTCGGCTTGGCGCTTTCCCCCTGATAAATCTCTCTCGCCCTTGTTAGAATTCCTGAAACTGGCTCATCTGCTTCATAATCTGTAGCCAAAACGTTACAGTTAAAAGGAAAGTATCGGAGATCGAAGGGAAGTACACAAAGGCTCGGAACTTTTGAACCTATTGTGATCCATGCATATAACTGACGTTACAAGGGAATGTGGAACTGCTACAGGCAGTTGAGGAAAACAGAACGCTAAAAGAGGGCTTGAATCAAACTCCAGAAATCGTTTGAAAAATGGCTACTTGCATTTAATCAGAGCAAATGCAATGTAATGAGTGAGAGCAGTAGCAAGGAGACCACAACATAGGATACAATTAAGCAGAAGCACTATTCAGAATTTTTAAATTGCGATTCAACTGAAAACCTAGATAATAAAAAAAATTATACTCAACCTTGATTCAAAAGCTTCAATTCCAATTTTTAGTCATGAAACACGACTTTTGTGCAACACTATTAATCTCTTCTGCCTCTAGCCATGGATTAAAAATATGTAAAAGTATATATTAATCCTTTTTCATCTGCGACGTGCAACAGGAGGGGAAATGAAAGCTTCAATTTTACCATTGGTCACGAAATGAGCGAGAGATATTGTCTCGTCTCGTTAAAGTTATGACTTTCATCATCCCTTTCATCGTGTTCTTTGTAATTATAAGTTAAGAGAGCAAAAATATAATTACCATAACCATTACCATTACTAACCATTCTTTAAGTAACATCCCATAAATAGACCTACAACACGGAACAGCATCCCAGTGACAAAATATTGCTGGAAAAAAAATCCATTTTAGCAACGTATGCAGTAAAATGGAACGCCTTGGAGTATAACAGATATCGCTCTTAGTCAAAGCTGACCTCCAGAATTGGCGCTTAGTCAAGGGCTACCCCCTAAGTGCTGGCTCTTTGTCAAGGGCGACCCCAAGAGCTGGACCTTAGTTGAGGTCGAGGTCGAGGACGATATCAAGAGCTGACAGTTTATATAACAGACTGAAAACTGATTACAGTAATTGGCAATTCGTTAATAAATGTCAATTCATAATCTGGTTACAGAAATGGGAACATTTATTTAGTCGTATTCAGATAATTGTAAATGATGAAAAGTTTATAAAAAAAATAATATGTATATATATATATATATATATATATATATATATATATATATATATATATATATATATATATATATATATATATATATATATATATATATATATATATTTATATATAAAAATGACTTTTAGGAATAATAAAAATAATAAAATGTAATTTGGTATATATTTATTTTTCACTCAGAGATTGACGTGATGGTAAATAACTTTATTTATCGCATCTAGAATTTTTTAATCATTAATGACAAAAATTCAGAATGATGTATGATAAATGTTTTAATTTTAATCGTGGCAAAAGCACCTTTTCATTACTTTCAGAAAACGAGTACAAATTTACCTCGTTACGTAATGTCCCGCAACTCTGATGAGTCTGTCGGTCGCCCAGACGGGACCACGGTGAACCCCTGGAAGAATGGTAGACAGTTGGTGTGGGACTACACTTGCGTTTCAACTTTAGCCAACACCTATGTTGACTTCAGTGCTGCACAGGCAGGAGGTGCTGCCAATCACCGGGAAGCAGCCAAGTCACGTAAATACAGATATCTTGATCACCACTACAATTTTGTCTCCATTGCCTCAGAGACACTTGGTGCCTGGGGTAATAATGCTGCTAGTTTTTTTTTTTTTTTAAGGAGCTGGTTTCTAAGCTAATTGAAACAACTAGAGACCCTAGAGCCGCCAGTTTCCTCTTTCAGCGCCTTAGTATGGCGATCCAGAGAGGAAATGTTCACGGCATAAATGGTTCCTGCCCGCCATCTGTGGAGCTGGAGGAACGAGACAACCTGTGACAACTAGGCACGTAACCAATGTTGTAACGCTTTTGTGTAATGAAGTTTTAATAAAATGAAAAAATTACAAAAAATATAAGGGTTACCTTACCTTGAGGTTACCTTGAGGTGCTTCCGAGGCTTAGCGTCCCCGCGGCCCGGTCGTCGACCAGGCCTCCTGGTTGGTGGACTGATCAACCAGGCTGTTGGACGCGGCTGCTCGCAGCCTGACGTATGAGTCCCAGGTGGTAGAAGACAATATATGAGTGGAAGTGGGTGCCCCACAAGGCTCCCCCGGATGCTGCATATCGTCTTCTTCAAGGTCGAAGGACTATACAAATGCAGCCAGAGGTGGTATCCCCTATATATTTAAGAACAAACAAAAAACAAAAAATATGTAAACTTGTTAATATATATACATATGTACTTGTGCAATATCCGTCCCTCTTTTACTCCACTCCTTGTGTCTTCTGCTTTTCTCACCTTAACGAGAAAGTGATTAAGAGAAATAGAGAAAGATAGGATTCAAGAATTGAGAGAGAGAGAGAGAGAGAGAGAGAGAGAGAGAGAGAGAGAAAAGGAATGAACAAGAGAAGCTGACAGGAAACTGTGCAACGAAATACACACCAGTCAATCCCCCCCCCAGACCCCCCTCCCCAAACACACACACACACACACACACACACACACACACACACACACACACACACACACACACACACACACACACACACACACACACCGCCTCTATTGATCCCCACTACCAAGTAAACAGGTTTAGGTTACCACAGGTTGTTCCACTACCTCCCCAGGTCACAACGACGCAGTGGAACCTGTCATTCGTGTAGACTTGTGTTATTAATTATGCCCAAAGAGGTAATATCAATTATTCTACCACGATTTTCCTATATTTTGTACGCTCTTCTTCACTTTGAAGAGTTAATTTTTCAACTACTTTCTCGAGATCAATTTACAATCCTATGGGGCCTGGTGCGAGACGCTACAGAACACGTTACGCTAAGTTAAAGCTCAGCATCTTCGTAGGTAATTTTCTTCCCCTTATAAGATGGGGTAAGGTGTTATACCAAGACTTTGTAGTCCTATTCTTGCCTTACATTCTCATGGATCGGTAGAAGATGGTGTGATTTGAGCTGATATTCCTGTCCTGGTCTTGTTGATGGCTGGACGTACCCGAGGGTAAGCTGGATCTTGACAGTTGAAGTAGAGTTCATTTAATGTATAGCTTCGGCTCTGTCTAATCTTCTATTGTCGTTGTATCTGTCTATTATTACTCGTCTGGATTCTCTGGTCTGGTTGTGTATAGATGTGATGTTTGATGGAGCTTGCTTGTTTATGCATTACTGGGGGCATTTAAAAGACATGTGGTTGTCTTGCCTATATATTGAGATCGTCTCTATTCCCTGAAGCGTAAATTTGTATTGGAAAGTTTATTGAGATCAATAGTCCCAAAGGTATGAGGTAGCTCAACCTATTCTCCCCCCATTCAATACAACGTGTTCGCCTAATGTCGATCATGGGGAAATGTATACGTGAAAAATAGACCGTAGAGAATCTCCTATATCAGTCTATATACTGTTCTATTATT